>NC_071355.1:24966320-25289177 GCF_943734655.1 Sabethes cyaneus | reverse complement strand
CCAATAGCAGTCACTTGTAGGTCGAGTTGTTTCCCCTGCGCAGATCCAGCAGAAGCAGCCGGCAGGGACCGACACACTAACCCACACATTGCAAGTTAGGTTTAATAAAATTAATTAATTAAAGTGAGAGTTCTTTTTAGGTCGCCGTGTGTCCCTGTACGGTATCCTAAAACCGACCTCGAGACCGATCTGTTGGTCTTCCGACCTACAAATATTGCCACGACAGTTCACTATTTTACTTACACTAGCAGCTGCTTGCAATATTCTTTTGAGATGACTTATAACTCTGTAAGAGGGGGGAGATGTAGCGCCCTTACCGTCGCCGTCGTATTTTCAACATAATCTGAACCTAGATTTTATGGTCCGCACAGCAATGACCTAATTTGTCACTCTATTTAAAGTCAACAAAGCACTTACGGTCGCGTTTCATTATTTTTTCGCTTCTTAAGCAGCGCGACAGTAAAAATGTTTTTGTTTATAATGCCGAGCCACTGTTCGCACGTTCCTCATATGTAACGTAAGTCATAAGTCGCTCATCAACCCCTAAGGTTGCTCGGACTAAAGGAAATCCGCCTTTTCTTTTCCTAGTCGATGTTTCTGAAGGGGAGAAACCCCCCTAAGTACTCTCCACGGATGTCTCGGAGTCGGTTAAACTCACTGTGCTCTAGAATATATCCGGAAAATTATGCCAAATTCGTTAAAGAACAATCGGATGTGGTTCTTTTAAGACTAGTTACATACAAATCTAACAGAAATGAATGGAAACAGAGAGGTAGTAACCTTATTTCTGATATCGAAAGCGTAACAGATGGGCCTCCAGCACATTTGATAAACTGGCAAATACCTTAGCGCATATTCAGTTTTTCAATACCATTTCGAAGTTCTCCCAGGCTTCCGATAATAAATCATTGTTTCGGGTTTTAATCCAGCTGAATTGGTTGTTTAGCTGTAAACGAATTTTTGGCTTTGGTATTTCTTACCTATTTCAACCTTTATTTTTCAGGAATATGAGTGTTACAGGAAAAGAAAACAGAATCTTCTATTATTTATTACACTTTATTTTAATAAAAAGTTATCCAAACACCAAAACATCGAAGCCGATACACTTATTAACAGAAACAAGTACTTTCTATGTACAACAGCTCGAACATGCGGCGGTTTTCGTTTTGCCAGTCAAATTGTCACCGATAGTGTGCCGAACATCACTCCCCGCAGGGGAGTCGACCTAAACGTAACAAAAAACAAAAACTACATGACGTTGTTTTCACAGGTGTCTGAAATTCAGTTCAAATTGAAACGAACGTATCCTCTGTTTGACAGTTGCCGGCTGGCTGGGAATCTTCCAGCTGCGGTATCGATCGTTTAGTTTGTGGATTCTGTAACAGAGCCACGTGTGTACCGAGCCTTTGTCTATGTTCCGGCAGATCCGTTCGATGTCGTTCCATTCACGTTCACCAGATTCGGGAATGATACGTCGAACTGGATTAGAATGATGAGATACGTCGCGGTGGCACCAATCATCTGTAAAAGGTCAAAACAGATAGCGCGCTGCTGTTAGCGGGTGGAGTAAATTCTCGTTAATTTTAATTAGGATATCAAAAAGTCTGAGAGGTAGTTTGTTAGCGCAGTTGTCACCACTTGCATTACTCTCGGCGGATTTCACTTTGGTCATTTGTCAGTTATACACGGGTCCAGGAAAAAGAATCCAATTATTATCTCACCGTGTACAGCAGCGTCCAGTCGTACACGAACAAACCACACGTAATCACCGGACTGCGGTGCAGTAATTGCTGGGAGAAAATGTTCAACTGCAAGTAGAGAGTTTGAAAAAAATATAATAATAATAAAAAAAATTCACGTCTGTCAAGTCCGAGAACAAAACGGTTCTGTGAAAGGTTAACGGTGGGGTAAAAACTGTTCACTCGGCAAAAAAGAAAGGTTAAACGAGTCGGAACTAAGCTCAAGGTTTATACCGCAAGGGGGTTAAAACAAAAGGGTATCTATGGAGCTCTAAGGATCATCACTAAACTGTGACGCGCTGACGACGCAACGCGGGGGGGGGGGGGGGGTGACGGGTGCGTTTAAGGACTCATGGTAATGATACCTACCTCGTTTATGACCGCACTCGAGGTAGAGCAGTTGATGGCCTTGTGGACCAGCACTCCGATGCGTTTGCCCTAATGATTGTGGAAAGTTGGTGAAGTTTAAAGGAGAAAAAAAAAGAAAAACGAACAGACGGTGCGCTTTAGTGAGTGTTGTAAGTTGAAGGAGAAAGTTTTTTTTATCGTTTTGGTATTTCGGAAATAATTGATTTCATTTTCAACTTAGACATAGGTGGTTTGTGATGTAGATCCACTTTATAATGCAGCAGTGAGGTGAAATTTAAACTTTTCGATCAACCGAATAAAACTTACTTTGTATTACCATAGCAATACACGGAAAACTCAATAATCATTAAATGTATTGAATATATTATTAAAAATAGAGAACTAAAAGTTGATGCAGACCTTCCCTGTATGAATATTTCTACCATCTCCGAGCAATTCTAACACAATTCTCATCCCGCCCATAACAGTTAGTCTAAACGGTGAACTTTTGTCCGGAATGACTCGTCCGGGTACGGTACAACCCATATCGAATTAATTAACACGTGTCAAAGGATCTGTCGCCGCATCGGTATAATTGCCTCACAGCAACTAAAACCATTCTATCCGCTCAAAGTAATGATTGTTTTGCCTGCGGTTATCAGACAGACAGCGCACGGAAAACTCAGACGACGTCGACCGACAACGTGGCCGTCCGTTCGAAAGTGTTCCTACGTCCTCAACAATGACTATATCAGTCTTTTGAACACAATGCGGACCAAGTATAGCTACAATCGTCGCTCTTGCCTCCCACGTGGCTGCCCACGATCGAGCTAGGAAATTAAAACCACTCCGAGCCTGCTTTCAATGTCTGGAAAGTCCCACTAGTGTCGTTATCCTGCCGTTCTCGGAACTATCCTGGCAGCGACGCTGCTGCTGCTGCTGCTGCTGGCAGCAGTGGCAAGGCAACTTCAGAAATACATCACCGACAGCAAGGAAAGGCACCGTGTTCCGTCACGTCGATTTTAAATTTCTCTCTCGAGAACCACCAATCTAGCAAAACAAACATGACACTTAACCCTTTGATGCCGTTGGGTTTTCCACATTCCAATTAACATTTTGAAGTATGCCATAATCGTTCTTTAAAAAGTTGATTATTGGACTATGCAATAAATAATGATTTTCAAAAATGTTTAAATAAGTTTAAATAAATAACGCTTGTTCAATCGGTCAGGGTTAAACCAACAGCAGAAAAAACCCCGCCCGGGGTGAACCGGAATCCACAATCCAGGTACAACCCGCAAGGATTATGACAGCAACGACCGTAATGACGATGATGCTTGATAAATATCACTACACTGCGTCTGCTGGCAAAGTGGCAAGAATTAGGAGAGGGTGGCTGCTCAGCTCAGCCACGGCAACGTAGCTGTGTAGAGTGTAGTGTAGACACAGCAGACAGCTACGCCCTCGTCGCTGCCGAGACCCGAGACCTGAATCGAAAAGCCATGGGCCGTGTGTGTGTACTTACCTCCCGTGTAATTTTACTTCCGACGGCGATGAAAAACAGAACAAAGAACAAATAGTACATGTACCAGATGAAGTTCAGTACTCCCATGTAGAACAGCTCGTTGCGATAGATGAAAGCTCGGAACAGCCCGAACGAGCAGACGACGCCGATGACGAAGCACAGCCCGACGCAGAATGTTATCTGTGAGGAAGGAATGGAACAAAACAAAACGACGGTTGTGATTAGGTTTAGACAGGCTGTGGATGTGTTTTCTTTTTTTACGCAAGTTGGTCATTAAAGTGAAGATACCACCAGTTGGATAAAATGGTTTTAAGCAATTTGCAAGCTTATGACTATAGCGGTGGTTCGTTCACTAGACTTTTGATTTTAGACCTACGGTAGACCAGTTTCAACAAAAATGGTTTAGAATTGTCTTGAAGTAGATTTTTTTTTCAATTTTGAAAAATGAAGATTTTAAAAGCTGAGAAATATTCGATAAGATATACGATGAAATAAATATTGTCAAAAAAAAACTGCCATTTTTTCAGCTGCTGAAGAGAATCACCACCTCGCTACTTTAAGCGTCGCTACTTTAAGACGTGTGAGCGCTTGCGTCATTTGAAGTCATGGTCACAAGCTTATACAGGTGATAATTTGGAACTGCTTAAGAAAGCACTTGGTGATTAAAAAGCGTACCGGCTGATTGAAATTAGTTCCAGCACCTCAATTTTTAAAGTAAATAATCAGAAGTTTAGCTTAATAATAGTGACTTTTAATGATAATAGCTTGAAGAACTAAAGTTAACGAGAAGGTAGGTACCTATGGTGATCTTAGTCAACTCATCGCTTATAATAATGAAAAACAACCAGACGCTTAGATGGCTTAAAATAGGTTTCCTATCCTAGTCGCATTAATTATAAATTCAAAATTCAAAATTCAAAATTCAAAATTCAAAATTCAAAATTCAAAATTCAAAATTCAAAATTCAAAATTCAAAATTCAAAATTCAAAATTTAAAATTCAAAATTCAAAATTCAAAATTCAAAATTCAAAATTCAAAATTCAAAATTCAAAATTCAAAATTCAAAATTCAAAATTCCAAATTCAAAATTCAAAATTCAAAATTCAAAATTCCAAATTCAAAATTCAAAATTCAAAATTCAAAATTCAAAATTCAAAATTCACAATTCAAAATTCAAAATTCAAAATTCAAAATTCAAAATTCAAAATTCAAAATTCAAAATTCAAAAATCAAAATTCAAAATTCAAAATTCAAAATTCAAAATTCAAAATTCAAAACTCAAAATTCAAAATTCAAAATTCAAAATTCAAAATTCAAAATTCAAAATTCAAAATTCAAAATTCAAAATTCAAAATTCAAAATTCAAAATTCAAAATTCAAAATTCAAAATTCAAAATTCAAAATTCAAAATTCCAAATTCAAAATTCAAAATTCAAAATTCAAAATTCAAAATTCAAAATTCAAAATTCAAAATTCAAAATTCAAAATTCAAAATTCAAAATTCAAAATTCAAAATTCAAAATTCAAAATTCAAAATTCAAAACTCAAAATTTAAAATTCAAAATTCAAAATTCAAAATTCAAAATTCAAAATTCAAAATTCAAAATTCAAAATTCAAAATTCAAAATTCAAAATTCAAAATTCAAAATTCAAAACTCAAAATTTAAAATTCAAAATTCAAAATTCAAAATTCAAAATTCAAAATTCAAAATTCAAAATTCAAAATTCAAAATTCAAAATTCAAAATTCAAAATTCAAAATTCAAAATTCAAAATTCAAAATTCAAAATTCAAAATTCAAAATTCAAAATTCAAAATTCAAAATTCAAAATTCAAAATTTAAAATTCAAAATTCAAAATTCAAAATTCAAAATTCAAAATTCAAAATTCAAAATTCAAAATTCAAAATTCAAAATTCAAAATTCAAAATTCAAAATTCAAAATTCAAAATTCAAAATTCAAAATTCAAAATTCAAAATTCAAAATTCAAAATTCAAAATTCAAAATTCAAAATTCAAAATTCAAAATTCAAAATTCAAAATTCAAAATTCAAAATTCAAAATTCAAAATTCAAAATTCAAAATTCAAAATTCAAAATTCAAAATTCAAAATTCAAAATTCAAAATTCAAAATTCAAAATTCAAAATTCAAAATTCAAAATTCAAAATTCAAAATTCAAAATTCTAAATTCTAAATTCTAAATTCAAAATTCAAAATTCAAAATTCTAAATTCTAAATTCAAAATTCAAAATTCAAAATTCAAAATTCAAATACTTAGGAGTGAAAAATTTGAGGGTCCATTAACTCGAGAGTCAAAAAACTAGAGGGACCAAACACCCGAGGGTCAAAAAATTCGAGTACCCAAAAACCCGAGATTCCAAAAACTTCGAAATACAAAAACCCAAGTCCAAAAACTTGAGGGCTCGAAAACTTAAGCATCCAAAAATTCGAGTGTCAAAAGCTCGAGGGTCCAAAAACTCGAGGTTCCAAAAACACTAGAGTCCAAAAACTTAAGGGTCCGAGAACTCGACGATAAAAAAATAGGGTACAAAAACGGCACGAAAACTCGATTCTAAATTTCCGAACTCTGATTCCAAAAACTCCAGAATCCAAAAATCCGGGAGTCCAAAAATTTAAGGGTCCGAAAACTAAAGGGTTCAAATATTCTAGTGTCCATGTCCAAAACCTATAGGGTCCCAATATACGAAAGTCCAAAAATTAAAGTGTCCGCAACTCGAAGGTAAAATAAACTTGAGGGTTCAAAAACTCGAGTGACGAAAACTAGACAGACCACACACTCGAGGGTCCAAAAATTCGAGTGCCCAAAAACTCGATAATCGAAAAACTCCAGGATAAAAAGCGTGAGGATTCAACCACTCGAGACTCAAAAAAACGATATTCCAACAAATTGTGGGTCCAAGAAACCGACGGTAACAAACCTCGAGGTGTCAAACACTCGAAGGTCCAAAAACTTGAGGCTACTTGATTCCAAATATCCGAACTTCTATTCTAAAAACTCCAGAATCCAAAAATCCGCTAGTCAAAAACTTTACAATCCTGAAGCCCGGGTGTCCACAAATTTGAGAGTTCAAAAATTTAAACGTCCAAAAATTAGAGAGTCAAAAGCTCGAGTAACTTTAAACGCGAGGGTCCAAAAACACGAGAGTCCAAAAACTTAAGGGTCCGGAAACTCGAGGGTCAAAACTTGAGGGTTCAAAAGCTCGGGGGTCGAAAAACTAGAGGGACCAAACACTCGAGGGTCCAAAAATTCGAGTGTCTGAAAACTCGAGGGTCCAAAAACTCCAGAAACCAAAAACCCGGAAGTCCATAAAAACGAGAATCCAAAAACTGGAGAGTTTAAAAACTTGTGGGTTTAAAATATCGAGGCCCAAAAGGCTTGAGAGTCAAAAACTCGAGGGTCTAAAAACTAGAGGGAGCAAGCACTCGACGGTTCAACAATTCGAGAGTCAAACAATTTTTGGGTCCAAAAACTTAAGGGTCCGAAACCTCGAAGCACCAAACACTCGGGGGTTAAAAAATTCGAGTGTCCAAAAGTTGGCGGGTCCAAAAATTTGACAGTATAGAAACTTGTGAGTCCATAAACACGAGAATCCAAAAACTAGAGGGACCATACGCTCGAGAGTCCAAAAATTCGAGTGTCTAAAAACTCGAGTATCCAAAAACAAAAAATTCGAGGGCCCCCGAAAAAACAAGAATCCAAAAACTTGAGGGTCCGAACACTCGAGGATAAAAAACTTGAGGATTTAAAAATAACTCGAGGGTCAAAAGGTTTGAGGGTCCAAAAACTAGAGTGAGTAAGCACTCGAGGTTCCAACAACGCGAGAGTCAAAAAACCCGAGAGTCCAACAATTTGTGGGTCGAGAAACTTAAGGGTCCGAAAACTCGAGCGACCAAACACTCGAGGGTCCAAAAACTCGAATGCCCAAAATCTTGCGGGTGCAAAAGTTCCAGAAAATAAAAACTCAAGTTTCCAAAAGCTAGCGGGTCCAAAAACTCGAGAGTATAGAAATTTGTGAGTCCAAAAAATCGAGGGTTCAAAAATTTGAGAGTCCAAAAATTTGAGGGTCCGAAAACTTAAGGATCTGAAACCACGAGTTTCCGAAAATTCGAGGGTCAAAAAACCCTAGGGTCCAAAAACTTGAGGCTCTAAAAACCCGAGGGTCCAAAGGCCCGAGAATCCAAAAATCCAGCAGTTCAAAAACTTGTGTGCTCGAAAACTCAAGCGTCCAAAAATTCGAGTGTCAAAAACTCGAGGGTCCAGAAACACGAGAGTCCAAAAACTTGAGGGTCCGAAAATTCGAGGGTGAAAAATTTGAAGATTAATCCCGAGTAATCACCTTTTAACCTTCGAAAGGTTTTAAAGTCCAAGGGGGCTCTAGTGTATAAAAACTGGAGGGAACAAAAACTCGACGGTTCAATAATGCTGTTACAAATAGTTTATAAAGTTTTTGTCCTTCTAGTGTTGGGCAACTTAAGGGGGGGGGGTCAAAAAAATAACAAAGAGATGCTCGATTAGAGCAAGGAAAAATCATGCGTTTAAGTATTTTTACTTTAAGTTTAAACGTGAAAACCAAATGTATTGTTGCTTTTCATATATACGTATAACTATTTTGCGGGTGCAAAAAATTCCAGAATCCAAAAGCACGGTCCTAAAAATTGAGGATCTCGAAATCGAAGAAAAAACTCGAGGCTCCAAAAATTAGAAGAACCCAGCATAGGAGGGTCCAAAAATTCGAATGTCTGAAAACTCGAGAGTCCCAAAACTCCAGAATCCAAAAACCCGGCAATCCAAAATATCGAGAATTCAAAAACTGGAGAGTTCACAAACTTACGGGTGCAAAAACTCTAGAGTCCAAAAGCTTGAGAATCCAAATGGTCGAGATTCCAAAAGGTCGAGAATTCAAAAGGTCGAGAATCCAAAAGCTCGAGAGTCCACAATCTCGAGAATCCAAAAACTCGAGAATCCAAAAACTCGAGAATCCAAAAACTCGAGAATCCAAAAACTCGAGAATCCAAAAACTCGAGAATCCAAAAACTCGAGAATCTAAAAACTCGAGAATCCAAAAACTCGAGAATCCAAAAACTCGAGAATCCAAAAACTCGAGAATCCAAAAACTCGAGAATCCAAAAACTCGAGAATCCTAAAACTCGAGAATCCAAAAACTCGAGAATCCAAAAACTCGAGAATCCAAAACTCGAGAATCCAAAAACTCGAGAATCCAAAAACTCGAGAATCCAAAAACTCGAGAATCCAAAAACACGAGAATCCAAAAACTCGAGAATCCAAAAACTCGAGAATCCAAAAACTCGAGAATCCAAAAACTCGAGAATCCAAAAACTCGAGAATCCAAAAACTCGAGAATCCAAAAACTCGAGAATCCAAAAACTCGAGAATCCAAAAACTCGAGAATCCAAAAACTCGAGAATCCAAAAACTCGAGAATCCAAAAACTCGAGAATCCAAAAACTCGAGAATCCAAAAACTCGAGAATCTAAAAACTCGAGAATCCAAAAACTCGAGAATCCAAAAACTCGAGAATCCAAAAACTCGAGAATCCAAAAACTCGAGAATCCAAAAACTCGAGAATCCTAAAACTCGAGAATCCAAAAACTCGAGAATCCAAAAACTCGAGAATCCAAAACTCGAGAATCCAAAAACTCGAGAATCCAAAAACTCGAGAATCCAAAAACTCGAGAATCCAAAAACACGAGAATCCAAAAACTCGAGAATCCAAAAACTCGAGAATCCAAAAACTCGAGAATCCAAAAACTCGAGAATCCAAAAACTCGAGAATCCAAAAACTCGAGAATCCAAAAACTCGAGAATCCAAAAACTCGAGAGTAAAGAGTAAAGAGTAAAGAGTAGAGAGTAGAGAGTAGAGAGTAGAGAGTAGAGAGTAGAGAGTAGAGAGTAGAGAGTTGTGAGTGGAGAGTAGAGAGTAGAGAGTAGAGAGTAGAGAGTAGAGAGTAGAGAGTGGAGAGTAGAGAGCAGAGAGTGGAGAGTAGAGAGTAGAGAGTGGAGAGTAGAGAGTAGAGAGTTGTGAGTTGAGAATGGAAGTCTTAAAGCTTCGTGTGTCGTAAATGCCCAGTAAGCCGTAAACAAGAGTTTAGAAGTAGATAAAATTAAAACCCGAAAAACCACAAAAGTCGGAAGAGTCGGAAAAAGAAAAATGTAAACTTTTCATAAAAACCGGAGAGTCATGTGATTGAAAACTCGAAAAATTGAAAAATGGAAAAGTGAAATGTCTAAAGTCTAAAGGTAAAAAAGTTGAAAAGTTAAAAAGTCGAAAAGTCGAAAAATCGAAAAACCGAAGTCGAAATGTCGAGAAATCGCCTGGTCCAAAATAAGAAAAGTCGAAACTTCAAAAAGCCGGGAAGTGGAAAAGTCGAAAGGTCAAAGAGTTGAAAAATCGAAAAGTCGAAGTGATGAAAAGTCGCTAGGTCAAAAAGAAATGAAAGCCGAATATTCGAAACGTCGAAAAATCGGAAATTCTAAAAAGTGAAGGGTCGAAAAGTCGAAAGGTCGAATCGAAAATTTGAAACGTCGAGAAGTTCGCCATTCGAAAAATCTAAACGTCGAAAAGTTGAAATGTCGAAAAGTCGAAATATTGAAAAGTCTTAAAACCGTAAAGTCATACAATTGAAAAGTAAAAAAGTTGAAATGTCAAAAATTTCAAATTATGAAACGTCAAAACGTGGAACATGAAACGGCAAAAAGCCGCCAAGTCGAAAAGACAGAAAATCAAAAATTTGAAGCGAAAAGGCGAAAAGCCGATTGTGAAACGTCAAAAAGTCGTTAGGTCGAAAAGTCTGAAATACGGAAAGTCTAAACGTGGAAAAATAGAAGTGACGAAAAGTCGAATTGCCGAAACACAGAAACGTCGAAAAGTCTAAAAAGCGGCAAATCGTAAAATTGAAAAATAGAAATGCTGGAAAACCGAAAAGTCGAAACGCCGAAGATTTGAAAAGTCGGAAAGTTGAAAAGTAAAAAAGCCGAAAATTTTAAATATCGAAAAGTTGACAAACGGAAAGCCGAAAATTCGAAGCTTCGAACAGCTGAAAAGTCGAAAAGTTGAAAAATCGAAAAACCAAAAAACCGATACGTTGAAACGTAAAAAAGTCGAAAAATCGCTAGGTCGAAAAGACAGAAAACCGAGAATCAAAAAGTCAAAAAGTCTGAATTTCGAGAAGTCTAAATGTCGAGATATTGAAGTTTCGAAAAATCAAAAAGTCGAAAGAACGAAACGTTGAAGCGTTGAGAAGTCTATAAATTAAAAAGTCTTAAAATAGAAAAGTAGAAATATTGAAACGTTGAAAAGTCGAAAAATCGAGAAAACGTCGAAATGGCAAAAAGTCGAAAAATTTAAGCGTCGACAGTAAAAAGTCGAATGCTGTCAGGTCGAAAATTCCAAATATCCAAAAGACGAATAATCCAAACATCGACAGGTCAATATAATTTGAAGAAACCAAAAGTCAAAGTTGAAAAACTGACGGGCCAACAAGTCAAAAAGTCTAGAGGTTTGAAAGGCGAATATTCGAAATTTCTACGACAGGTCGAAGGCACAAAAAGTCTAAATGGTCTAAAGGGCAAATGGTCGTAGTTTTGATTAATTCAAAAAAGAGCTTGACACGTTAAAGATAAAGTCATCTTCATAATTTTTTTTTGCTGATATAAGAAAATTTTCTGATGCGTTATTGTATTAGCTGTAAATTAATACAGACGTCAAGGTGTTAATAGTTTTGTTAGAATCGTGGAAATAAGGGTGTTAATACTTAAAACTGTGAGAGTTGATACATACAAATTTTGTAATTACGGCGGCCACCAGAACGTTAACAGCGAGTTTTTATGATCATTGTGTGAGTCGATTTTATTAATTCGGCGTTTAAATCCAATTCCAATTCAACGTAGAGGTGAAGAAGTTACAGTTACAGTTCGATTAGCTTTGCATGCTGCTGAAGTGATTAGAAGCGCGCTAACTGATTAAGGAGCAATTCAGGGGTAGAGTTTTTCTGTTTTTGGATTCTGATTAAAAAATAGTTTTGGATTGTATTTACCCGAGGATCTAAATAGTTGAATCTTTGTGACCAACTTGATTTCAATTTACTGATTACAACAAAATTTAAATCAACTTGAATGCATTTAATACGTGAATAACACCAAAACTTGATTTTTTTTAAATCCATTCCAAATGTAAAGTTATTGAGATGCACTTAGAACTGTTTATTTCAGTATTTTATTGTTTTGAATAACCTTAAAAACAAAAAAGCTCCGTACTAAAGTCGTACTGAACAAGGGGACTCCATTGATTTTAACGAAAAAGGAGACGCACGGTCGTTTTGCCTTTCTACTATATAAATATATAGTATAAAGGTATAGAAATCACTTGGAAAACCGGAAATGGAAAGAAGGTCCTGCGGGCCGAATGTCATATACCATTCGACTCAGTTTCAAAAACTGAGCATTTTCTGTGTGTGTGTATGTATGTGTGTGTGTGTGTATGTGTGTGTGTGTGTATGTGACGCTTTTAATCTCACTCACTTTTCTCGGAGATGGCTGGACCGATTTTAATGTTCTTAGTGTCAAATGAAAGGTCTAGGTGTCCCATTGGTCGCTATTGAATTTCATACTGATCGGACTTTTAGTTCAAAAGTTATGTATAAAAATACGAAAAATATGGGACTTCATTATCTCATAGGTCTCTTAACCGATTTGAACAAAATTGATTGCATATGAAAGAGGAGCCTTGCAAACCCTTAACTTCCAAATTTCATGACGATTGGACTTGTAGTTTGAAAGTTACATAAAGAAATGTGAAAAAATAGTATTTAAAACATATTTATGAAACATATAAGCATTAATTTAATGAAAAACATCACACATTTTATGATTATTTGAAAATTACTGCTGAGATCTATCAAACGAAACCGAGTTATTTAAAATCGGACGGTTCATTCAAAAGTTATTCAAACTTTAACACTTAAGCACCGTATATTAAACCGTTAAAACGTTTGAAATCAAAACATATCAATCAAATGTTGATTGTATTCAATGTATGACATGTGTGTGATGTATGTGTGTATGTATGTATGTATGTATGTATGTATGTATGTATGTATGTATGTATGTATGTATGTATGTATGTATGTATGTATGTATGTATGTATGTATGTATGTATGTATGTATGTATGTATGTATGTATGTAGGTATTTATGTATGTATGTATGTATGTATGTATGTATGTATGTATGTATGTATGTATGTATGTATGTATGTATGTATGTATGTATGTATGTATGTATGTATGTATGTATGTATGTATGTATGTATGTAGTATGTATGTGTGTATGTATGTATGTATGTATGTATGTATGTATGTATGTATGTAGTATGTATGTATGTATGTATGTATGTATGTATGTAGTATGTATGTGTGTGTATGTGATGACAATTTGCATTTTTTAAATTTGCAATGAAATTCAAGAAAAGTGAGAAACATGTCAATTGTCTGAAGTTTTTGAAGCCTCTTTGTGGAATACGAACTCTGAAATCAAAGAAAAGAAAAAAAAACTTCGATACTGATGAAGCCTGCACGTCGTAGGCGAACTACGTATCTGTTGCAAATAAATATTAAATAGTGGGATTCAATTGAAAAGTGTTTTCTTTTCTTTGATTTCAGATTTCAATTGTCATTTTCTTCAGTTGCTGTTATTCACAGTTGTACAAGAAAAGCAAAAAGCAAAGAACAGAAGTTAATTTAAGCATGTAGATATAGTGGTATATTGGATTAAAAATACTAGTGAGTTGATTTTTCCAAATAAATTTATACAAATTTCAAACAAATTTTGCGCATCAATAGATACTCTTTTCAATCAATAGATACTAGAGCTTAGAAATGTTACATGAAAAATAGGAAGTAAACGTTGCACGGTAGTAATTTTGTAAGATTTGTTTTCGTTAGTAACATTTTAAAGGACAGATGTCTTATGTCATGTATCATGTTTTAATAAATAAATCAAAAATGACAAGCACTGGACATCATATCGATCATATTTCCCATTCTCAAGCATGTTTATGGCGCAGCTTTTGCACTATTTTTCGACCTCATCTTGTTTTCCTAACCCTCTAACATTGTAAAAACGATGCGATTAAGCTAATCAAGACTATCTTTTCATGAAAGTACATTCAAAAGAAGCTTAAGTTTTGATTTTCATGCAAAAATAGTTATTTGAAGGAGCGCCAGCTAAGAAAAAGTTCAATTTCTCTTTTTCATATCTAATGCTCTATTCAGTTATTTTTTTCTAATTCAGATATATTGAAAAATTCAAGCCAAGCAAACTAATAGTAAAATTTTGAGATTAATCATTTTGTTGTCGATATCCTTTTTCTTCAAAAGCGAAGTATAATAATAATTTTTCTGAACTCTTGTTTTTCAAAGATGCTAACTTTTGAACGCATGGTATTAATCAAAATATCAAAAAATCTGCTATGAACACATATTTCATATTGTCAATTCAAAACAAGTTTCGTATGTGGCTCTGAAGCCCGAAAGTTAAGGCCAACCGATTATAAAAAACTAAACAAGGTGTTCATCAAGTAACATAAATGACGCTTACAAGTATTTACGCACCCAAGGAAAGAAAATATAATTATTCTACGCAATACGTTGTGAATTTTACTGGCAAATAAGGATTTTGAGGAATACGGAACGGATATGTAAAAATATAGACAAGTTAATTATAGATGTTCCTGCGAAATTAAATAATGATTATTGTGGCAGTAGAAAGGCTAGATCACGCCGCTAGGTGGATTAATTCGGGTTTTTCATTTTGTTGGGACTCATTTTGTTGAGAATAATACTTGTCGAAAATAGTAAACTAGATGATGAATTACAGATGAGATCGGAGATGAGTGCAAATGAAATTAAATAACCTCTTGGAATGACTGTATTGAAACGCGTCGTAAATTACTAGCTCACGCAACATACCCGTGTTACCCTCTCATTATCGTTCAATTTCAAGAGAATTCATCACCTAAGGATATTCACGCTGCATAAGTGTTGCACCATCTGATGAACCTGGGCAAACGTGGCTTCTGGTGAGATGCGCCGCATCTCGAGATGATTTTACGCCCTAGTGAATCAGTGTAGGTCTGACTTGTGATTCAGTAAACAAAGAGGTTGAACAGCTTGAACAGTGATTCAAACTGCTGCACTACATAGAGTGTCTCTGGATGCTGAATCTCAAAACTATGGCATTTGACTAGGCGCACCGTATTTACCCTAGCGTATAGTACACCGCTGCACTGGATGAGAGTATGTTTGTTCCTGTTAATGTCATTCAAATCTCGTCCCCATGTTCGTTCCCACCACAGCATAATTTGTGATCACACCGATTGCAACTCACCTGCACCGAGAAACAGTAATTAACCAACTCCACCACATCGTTGAGTTTGTCGTGCAATATTTTGATCTGTTTGAGGACGGTAAGCTGTTCCTTCTCACTGCACACGGTCGTCTCCGTGTGGACCGACGGAAACCCGCTGCAGGTTGGATTCGTCGGGAAGTACATTCTGCAATGAAACCAAACCGAGATTTGCGAATGAAAGAAACGGCCTTGAACGGTTTCGGTTGAATGATTTGTAATTCTATCAAAATCGGTTGATTGAAGATTTACTCCAATGCTAGTTTAGAATTAAATTACCTAAATACTTCTACTAAGGCGCGGTAGCGTTGCAGCAACTGTAACGCAAGGATGATTGCATAATTGCATAATGTCACATAATGTAATAAGAAGAAAATGGCTCCTACTATGTATCGAAAGTCGTATACGACTTCATACATTGCGACCACAATCAAAGAAGCAGCTATACTGAATATCGTCAGACTGATGGTTACTTTCCAATGGTCATTGTAATTAATCCGGTGACCCAATGTCCCAAGCTAGAATCGTGCAAATTACAACATTTAAAAAAAAAATCTTATTAAAGTAAGCATACTTCTAAACCTTCTCGTCTGTTGCATGAATGCTTGCATAAACCCGATTGATGTGTTTGTTATGAAATCGATTACCAACTGTTCCACATATCGGCTGGAAGTAATACATAAAAATCGAAATAGCACCACTTTGACTCATTACCAGCGAGCCTCCTGAGGGAAGTTCCAGATCAGTTTTCATGCAAAAATAAGCCATCCAAATGATAATAACAAACGTTGCAATCAGCTGCAACTGGTTGAACAAACGGCGCCGAATGTTTAGATCTTCGTCACTATCGTAGGGCGGCACCAGCCCCAAGCACTTGGCCATTACCACACAGGGGGCGATTACTGCGTACACGTCTCTCGAGTTGGTCCGACACATCTCGGGACAGACTGTGGACGTGGTCGAACCGGTCCGTTCGGATGCAGGTTAGGTACTGAGCGGGAAACGTTTTTTTTTTCAGTCGAGCGATGAATTACTACTACTTCTGTCGTTGCTGATTCACACCCACGTTTTATTCCTGCTTATAGTATCACGTTGCGAATTAATAAGTGGAGTATAAATATTTATTTTTTTCCATTGATGGTGCCCATTAGTGTTAATTAGATTAACAGCACTATGCAGCGAGGGGGTGGAGTTTTACGCGACGACAGTTTTATTGTTTTTGTTTCATTTTAGTTGGCGTATGCGCAACAGTTTCGCGAGTTACTATTTTTCTGATGGGGGCTTGTTATAGTTCGTTGGATTCGAATCCAATATTAATTGGCTCCTTTTTTAAGTGAGTCCGACGAACTACCAATGTAAAAAGCGTGCTTCATATGGACTTTGCTTATACTTTTCCCTTCATGCCTTTGCCTTACTCTAGGGTAAATCAATTGGACCAAAAATTTTTCCGTCTTCTCGATTTTTTTACATTTTAAATTTTAAATTTTAAATTTTAAATTTTAAATTTTAAATTTTAAATTTTAAATTTTAAATTTTAATTTCGAATTTCAATTTTCAATTTTCAATTTTCAATTTTCAATTTTCAATTTTCAATTTTCAATTTTCAATTTTCAATTTTCAATTTTCAATTTTCAATTTTTAATTTTCAATTTTCAATTTTCAATTTTCAATTTTCAATTTTCAATTTTCAATTTTCAATTTTCAATTTTCAATTTTCAATTTTCAATTTTCAATTTTCAATTTTCAATTTTCAATTTTCAATTTTCAATTTTCAATTTTCAATTTTCAATTTTCAATTTTCAATTTTCAATTTTCAATTTTCAATTTTCAATTTTCAATTTTCAATTTTCAATTTTCAATTTTCAATTTTCAATTTTCAATTTTCAATTTTCAATTTTCAATTTTCAATTTTCAATTTTCAATTTTCAATTTTCAATTTTCAATTTTCAATTTTCAATTTTCAATTTTCAATTTTCAATTTTCAATTTTCAATTTTCAATTTTCAATTTTCAATTTTCAATTTTCAATTTTCAATTTTCAATTTTCAATTTTCAATTTTCAATTTTCAATTTTCAATTTTCAATTTTCAATTTTCAATTTTCAATTTTCAATTTTCAATTTTCAATTTTCAATTTTCAATTTTCAATTTTCAATTTTCAATTTTCAATTTTCAATTTTCAATTTTCAATTTTCAATTTTCAATTTTCAATTTTCAATTTTCAATTTTCAATTTTCAATTTTCAATTTTCAATTTTCAATTTTCAATTTTCAATTTTCAATTTTCAATTTTATTTTGTTTTCTGTTTTCTGTTTTCTGTTTTCTGTTTTCTGTTTTCTGTTTTCTGTTTTCTGTTTTCTGTTTTCTGTTTTCTGTTTTCTGTTTTCTGTTTTCTGTTTTCTGTTTTCTGTTTTCTGTTTTCTGTTTTCTGTTTTCTGTTTTCTGTTTTCTGTTTTCTGTTTTCTGTTTTCTGTTTTCTGTTTTCTGTTTTCTGTTTTCTGTTTTCTGTTTTCTGTTTTCTGTTTTCTGTTTTCTGTTTTCTGTTTTCTGTTTTCTGTTTTCTGTTTTCTGTTTTCTGTTTTCTGTTTTCTGTTTTCTGTTTTCTGTTTTCTGTTTTCTGTTTTCTGTTTTCTGTTAACTGTTTTCATTTAACGGTTGGTGGGGCTCACTCCCACGTTCTTTCTGTTGATACCCGAATGTTTTACTCACTAAACTACTGCTGCACTCTTATATTAGTTTGTCTCCAACCTAGTTTTGTTTTACCTAATTTTATCATTCACACATGCACACATGCACCGCACACCCGCTTCGGCGACGATAATTAATTTCTGTTTTCTGTTTAATGTTTATGATAAGTAACCATGTGAGAAAATTGTGCAATCCCTTTGGAATATGAACAGATTTTATTCACACATAGCAGAGTTGCAATGTATAATGGCACAATGTAGCGTAAATCATTACCTCAGACCAAAATTTATCCTCCGAAATCGAACGTAAATCAGCTGTCCGGTAGAGATAAATTGACCACTAACTGCAATCATATGTAATGCATCGTAAAAATAGGCAACGCTTTCGAGCAAAACTATGTTGCCGCCTAAAATTTCATATGAAATTGTTAACATTCCTACGCAAAGTGTGCAATGGCCTATCAAATAAGTCGCCAAGTACCAGCGTTGCGTTTGGTGGTTTACTGCTGGAATGGTGATGGTTTTTAGCTACAAAAATAATGTTTACATTAATTCAAACTATTTGAGTGAAATGTTACCGTTAGTACCGCGTTATCGAACGCATTCACCGTATCGATGATTGTGCGATATTTTGCTCGCAGTACTATTCCCATTGTTAGAGAAAATATTGGTTGAGAAAAGGAAAAAGCACGCAGGATGTTGTTAACTTTCTCGAGAACCAACGGTAGATCCCCGAGAGGTTTAGGCCATAATAATTTTAGAACTGCCACTATCGTTGTGTAGTTAAGAAGCACCACGATCCAATTGATCATTTGTTGCACCAGTAAATGATTTCGCGTGTTTTTCAGCAGCGGAAGGTTCATTGGTAACAGACCAAGCCCTTTGAGCAACCATTCCTGCGGCAGTAAACTATCGTACACGGTTTGTTCGTAAGGGTGCATAACGGACTGACTGCGGAAGGTATTACAAGTAGAGGGGTTAGCATATGCAATAAATTTTCATTAGATGTCCAACGTCTAATTGTGAAATTTATTGAATTATTAGCTGTCAGTTTGGAGTGCCTTCATGTGAAGCATGAGTGATGGCAAAAGCAGCCATGTTTAGCCTTCATAGCCTTGCAGAACAACTTAACTGCAATAGCGCAGTTAGTAGTATTGGTCATTACCAGATTACAATTTTCTGATAAAGTTTAACACTGAAATTGCTTCGAACCGAAACTTTATCAATTGCACAGTCTTTCATAATTACCTTAAAACATTGTTGACCTCACGGAAGCGAAACAAAATTAGCCAAACGGTTGCAATAAATTGGCCACTGGTCACAATCAGGTATAACGCATTATATAGGATAGTGATTACGAATGCTACCAATGATCCTTCGAAGCTTAATTTAGTTAACACCAAAAGACCGACAGTAACAGCTTCGTAGCACAACAGATACGCTAGTATCAATCGACGATGAGCGTTGTGGTTGAGTGTTGTTTGAATGGTTATTTTTTTAAGCTTAAAAATACATTTTAAAATATATTTCAGCAAGCACTAACAAAATTAGAAGAATCGTTTACAAAAAAATACCGTTTTATCAACCCCATCGAGCACGTCAATTATCCTTCGATGCTGGTTTTCCATGGCTAGACAAAGAGTGAACGTGACTACGGGTTGAAAGTACACAATAGCACGAGTAATGTAAGTGCATTTTTGAATAACAAATGGAATATGTTGATCGCCAAATGGTTTCAGCCACATTGAATTCAGTATCGTGCCCCATATTAGAAAAATCACTAGTATATAGGACCAATTCACAAATCGACACCGTAGGGAGGTAGTTGCCGGAATAAGACGAAACATGCCACAACACTTTAGCAGCACTTCAAGCGGCCGATAACTATCGTACACGTCAACGGCTTTCGGAACCATATTGTACCACATGCAATAAGCATTTGCACTAAACTGACGGGCGGGAGGCAAAAGATTTGCCTTTATGCAGGATAAACTGCATTGCTGCCAGTGTTTAATTAGATAAATTGCAATTCAAATAGCAGGAGGTGTGCGGTTTTAACATTATCATTCGCCAGTGACGTAATATGGGTAGGACTGTGAACTGTGAAGTGCTCTGATAACGCATATTAAGTGTAAATATTTAGTTATATATAAATAACAGAAGAAAATTTTGTTTATTTTTTCACAACCGATATTCTTAGTTATGCTGTTTGTTTCCGCATAACCAGAATGTGGCTTTTCCATATAGAAGGAGGATTTAACATGTGCCCTAATGCTTTTGGTATTCAGATCCCGATATGGGAATTTGAAAAATTATCGTACAAAACGAGACGAAGAGTTACAAAACTTCATGAAATATTGTACGCGAGCATCGTTGATGGGTTCTAGCCTAAACAAAGTGATGGCATCATTTACACTACTACACATCATGGCAGAAACGCCAAGAACGTTTCTAGTATATTGAGTAAAATAGTAAATTAATTACATTACCGGTTTATTGGCAGCACTTGAAAAACGCCAACAAATAGGGTAACGACACCAGAAATCGCCACAGCAAACAAGAAAACCGAGATTCTTTGCTATATAGTTCCATAACGATGGGAATTGTTTAGCCTACATCAAACAGAAACATGTTTGCTACGTTTTCAGCACAAAACTTAAGCTTAAATATTTGAAGAAGTCGGTTTAAGCGTAAAATTTGTGATGCATTTGTGTTGAGGCACCAGTTTTCGACCTCCAAGACCCAGTTTTCGCCATTTCTGTGCTCCAGTTTTCGCCACCCCCAGAAGCATCGTTTGTATCTTGTTCTAGTCTAACAATTTATTATAATGTTTTTTTTTATTTGGAAAGTGTGGACGTGTCTGGTACGAAGAATGATAAATTTGATGAACTAGAAAACATAGGCCAAAACCATATTGGGTCGTTTAATGGCGTAGGTGTGGCTCGCTCCAACGTTCTTTCTGTTGGTACACGAATGTTTTACTCACTAAACTACTGCTGCACGCTTATATTAGTTCGTCTCTAACCTAGTTTTGTTTTACCTAATTCTATCATTCCGCACACATGCACCGCGCACCCGCCTCGGCTACGATAATTAATTTCTGTCTTCTGTTTAATGTTTGTAAATTGTGCAATCCCATTGGAATACGAACATACGATTTTATTCACTCATAGCAAAGTTGCAATGCATAATGGCACAAAGCAGCGTAAATCATTACCTCAGACCAAAATTTATCCTCCGAAATCGAACGTAAATCAGCTGTCCGGTAGAGATAAATTGACCACTAACTGCAATCATATGTAATGCATCGTAAAAATAGGCAACGCTTTCGAGCAAAACTATTTTGCCGCATAAAACTTCATTTGAAATTGTTAACATTCCTACGCAAAGTGCGCAATGGCCTATCAAATAAGTCGCCAAGTACCAGCGTTGCGTTTGGTGGTTGACTGCTGGAATGGTGATGGTTTTTAGCTACAAAAATAATGTTTAAATTAATTCATACTATTTGGGTGAAATGCTACCGTCAGTACCGCGTTATCGATTGCATTCACCGTATCGATGATTGTGTGATATTTTGCTCGCAGTACTATTTCCATTGTTAGAAAAAATATTGGTTGAGAAAAGGAAAGAGCATGCACAATGTAGCTAGCTTTCACGAGAACCAACGGTAGATCTCCGAAAGGTTTAAGCCATAATAATTTTAGAACTGCCACTATCATAGTGTAGTTAAGAAACACCACGATCCAATTGATCATTTGTTGCATCAGTAAATAATTTCGAGTGTTTCTCAACAACGGAAGGTTCGTGGGTAACAGACCAAGCCCTTTGAGCAACCATTTCAGCGGCAGTAAACTATCGTACACGGTTTGTTCGTAAGGGTACATAACGGACTGACTGCGGAAGGTATTACAAGTAGAGGGCTTAGCATATGCAATAAATTTTCATTAGCTGTCTAACGTCTAATTGTGAAATTTATTGAATTATTAGCTGTCAGTTTAGAGTGGCTTCATGTGAAGCATGAGTGATGGCTAAAGCAGCCATGTTCTGTTGAGCCTTCATTGTAAAGTTATTATCTCATTGAATTGAACAACTTAACTGTAATAGCATAGTTAGTAGTATTGGTTATGCTAATTAAGGCATTCCAAATATAAATAAAACATTTTTGAACCCTCAGGGGGGCGAAAACTGGTGCCGTTACGCTAGACGAATTGACATCATTTTAGCAATGTGCCTTCCTTTACTAACACACCAGAATTCCTACTTTTAGCAGTCAGAGGATTTTTTTTTCATAGTCCTGGTGATTCCCTTACTGGCTCTAAATTGCTGAAGAATTTTGTGTGTGCAAGCTGAAATCATACATTTCAATGGAGCAGCATGGCTTATTCCCAAGCCTTGTTGGCTTGTTGTTGCACCCAAAGTTAATAGCACAAATTTGTTACAGTTTATCTCGTTTTGTTCTCGTCATATGGAGAGAGCTTCTAAAATTGATATTGATCGTAAAACTGCTTTCGATCGCATAGATCACCAAATGCTGCTACGAACACTAAACCGGCTAGGGGCAGGGCTGTCATTCGCTCACACTATGCGCCCAATGTTCCAATATTATGCCTTGTCGCACAGAGCGATTCGGAAACACACCTCTACAGCTAATATGCACACAGCGCATGAGCGAAACCGGAGTGGGAGCGAACGACAGCGCTCGGTAAAAATCGCCCAGTGAGTGATCATCCAAACAGCACTTGGTGCTGCCGTTTGCCACACTCCGTGCGGAATTAACGCAAAAAAAATGTTTTGTATTTACAAATTTTCTGCCTTTTTAAAAGAGCAAATACACGCTGCACTGAACAACTAATATGGTCTATGTTAAGTTAGTACGGATCAGGCGACGCAACAGTAAAAATGTTTTTTTCAATCACATCGCTTCAACTGACCCAGCGCAGGGTGTACAACCCATCCGCGCAGAGTGCGGCTCTTGGTGTGGTAAAGCACGCAGCAAATTTATCACACTGCGTTTGCGACTGCCTTTTCTTGGTGCGCGTAAAACATGAAAGAGCGTGTTTAGCAAAAGAGACACTGAAGGGAATTTTTGGGCGAACACACACCGCATGGCGAGTGTTGTGTTGTTTAAGAATGTGTGTCTTTTGGTCTGCGCTGCGGTTTATGCCATCTCTGGCTAGGGGCTTCTGATGAATTTGTTTACTGGCTCCAAACATATCTAACGAACCGCAGTTAGCAAACCGAGCAAACGGTTCAACCGAACCATTTATTGTCAGCAACAAGTCCGGTACTCCACAAGGAAGTAATTTAGGACCGCAATTTTTCATCATATATTTCAACGATGTTTGTTTCGTAATTTTGCCACGATGCAAAATACTATATACGTGCCTTTTGCACGAAACTGTACCAATGAAAAGAAGAAGACGAAGTAAACATAGTAAATGGCCTGTGTGGTTCAACCCACATCTAAAAAATCTTAAAAATAGAAAACAAAAAGCACACAAAAAATTCAAAAATGAAAACAATACCATTAACTTGAATAATTATCTCAATATTAGCGAAGAACTCAACTCGGCCACTAAAATCGCGTATGAAGAATATAATAGTAAAGTCGAAAATGAAGTCAAATCATGCCCAAAAAATTTCTTTAACTATGTAAATACTAAATTGAAAAGCAGTAATTTCCCATCCCAAATGAAACTTGACGGGCTTATTGGAAATAATACTAATGAAATCTGCAACCTTTTCGTAAATTTCTTTCAAGAAATATATACAACATTTACCGAAGAACACCGCGACCAAGAATATTTCTCATTTATCCCCGAATTTTCTAACGACATATCTGTCTCTCAACTATCAGAAATTGACGTATTTGAAGCACTCAAAGGCTTGAATGCGTCAAAAGGGCCGGGGCCTGACGGAATAGCACCCATATTTCTCAAAAACCTGGCCGAAGAACTTGCTACACCATTACAACGCCTATTTAACATGTCTCTGAAAAATGGAAAATTCCCGAAAATATGGAAATCTTCGTATTTAGTCCCTATCTTCAAATCAGGAACAAAATCAGACATCCGAAACTACCGTGGAATTGCCATTATCTCTTGCATTCATAAACTATTTGAATCAATTATAAATGAAAAAATTTATCAACAAGTAAAACACAAAATTACAAATCAGCAACACGGCTTTTTTAAAGGCCGCTCTACTGCCTCAAATCTTCTGGAATTTGTAGCTTTTACTCTTAATGCAATGGACATTGGCAACCACGTAGAAGCTATTTACACGGACTTTAGTAAGGCATTTGACAGAATAGACATACCATTATTAATCTTCAAATTAGGCAAAATTGGAATAGAACCGAAGCTCTTGAAATGGCTTCAATCATATTTAACGGAACGTAAACAAATTGTTCGCTTTCAAAATGTCCTCTCGGACCCTATTCAAGTCACCTCTGGGGTTCCCCAAGGTTCCCACTTAGGGCCACTTCTTTTCATTTTGCACGTAAATGACATTTCCTACATACTTAACCACTCAAAAGTACTTGTATATGCAGGCGACATGAAAATATATATGGAAATAAAAAATGCCCATGACGTCGCAGTATTTCAGAATGAAGTCAATGTATTCAACACTTGGTGCAACAAATCTTTACTAAACCTCAATGTAAAAAAATGTAACTCAATAGCATTTAGCAGGAAAATTCAAACTCCCTCTATTGACATAATCTTAGGAAACAACATTGTACCAAAATGTAAAATTGTAAGGGATCTAGGAGTAATCTTAGACTCAAAACCAACATTTACAGAACATTACAATACCATTATTAACAAAGCAAATAGAATGCTGGGCTTTATCAAACGCTTCAGTCATAATTTCAAAGACCCATACACAATAAAACTTTTATACATTACATATGTAAGACCTATTCTGGAATATTGCAATATTGTAAGGCACCCACAGACTGCGTTACACGAAGGACGCATTGAATCTGTTCAGAAACAATTTCTACTATACGCGCTTCGAAAACTTAACTGGACAGTACTTCCATTACTATCTTATGAAGCGCGCTGCATGCTCATCCATATACAAACACTTAAAGAACGTCGCGAACAAGCAATGCTTTACTTTATCAATGACATTATTTCTCAACGCATCCAGTCCGCAGATTTGCTTGCTCAATTAAACTTTTATGCGCCGAGTCGTAACCTTAGAACTAGAAAAATATTTATGGAAAAATCATATAAAACCAATTATGCGAAAAATGGACCAGTCAATAACATGATGCGCCTTTATAATCAAAATTGCGAAAGAATTGACATCACTATGTCCAGAATCCAAATTAAACTACGACTTAGCCATAGGAATAATGTATAGTATATAAGTAAACATTGTAATAATATTATTGTATGTAGTCTACAAATTCTTGACGAATAAAACAACAACTAAGTATATGCGGTTGATTTAAAAAATATTCCTGTACAAGACAGCAAATAGCTACACGCTTTTGATAATCGATTTGCAGATTGGTGTCTCATGAACTATTTCACTACAGGGTACGTGACGAATTTTTGCAGTAAGTGACATGTTTCAGAAAATTAACACCAGTTGGTCATATATGCGAGGAATGTTTTGTGGTTTATTTTCTTTCGTCGTTCTTTCGACGCTTCCGGAAGCTACCGCATGTACGTTTTACCATGTTTCGATCCATAGACGTCATCACCTCGATGATCTTAGCTTTGAGCGACCTAAGCGTAGTGTGAACCATCCTATAGGTACCCCGCTCGACGACACCCCACACAAAATAATCCAAAGGATTGATATCGGGACTGCTAGGGGACCAAATTTCCTCCTCCCAAAACTCCGGAACATTTTCAGCCAGTCAGTTTTGCGTTTTGTTGGCATTATGAGCAGGTGCTTCGTTTTGTTGGAAGATGAAATGACAGCCAGCAACAACTTCCTTTATCCACGGTACAACAACAACCTTCAGAACCTTCAGGTATACATAAGGCAGTTACCTTTAGTCCTTGTTCAAAGAAATACGAAGGCATTATATCCCCTCGCTGGAGACTACGCCTACAACCATTGAGCATGGGTTGGAAACTTTGTTGACATGACGATAGGAACCTGACTACGATCTGGTGCAAGCCACCTCCCAAGTCCTCTTGGTATTGCGCAACACCACAAAAAACGAAGGTTTTACCACAATAAAACTTTTATGAAATTCATGTAAAACCAAGTGGCTTATGAATTGTTACTTGGGCTGTTATTCGATTCACCTTTTGATCCTGATTAAAGTTTTTTTATTCGAGAAAAAGATGACAGAATCATTATGATGAGGGTGCTTCATTCGATTCAGAAGTTTTTCAGTTTTCTCTAATCACCGTGTGTGAATACTCAATGGCATAACAGGTTTCATGCCAGACGCCATTATAAATCGCGCTGTAGAAATCACTCGACGTGGAGAAGCGCTGTGTGAACAAAGTACGTCTTACCTGTCCAAGGGTCTGCTGGAAAAGAGGCCGATACGCGAGCAATGTTGCCAATGATAATCGCGCACTGTGACGGCTTCACATGACAGCGTTGCCAACACTTTCGTCGTTAAGGGGGAAGTAAAGTGACTATATATAGAGTCCTGCATGCACCTCACATACATGTATCTCACACCGTGATTTAGTCGCAGCATTCATAAATTGATTTCTGCATAGCGCATAGGACTTATAACCAAGGTTTTTGACCATTACTATCCGGACTGAGAAATGCGAACACCCGATTTCCCGAGACTTAGCGCTCATTGACCTCGCAGGATGCTTTTAAATCATTCTATCCACTTTTTTGATCCTGTTCTGTTATGCGGTAATGTAACGGCACTTGTATGTCTTTCGGGTAGGTATGTAGGATAGTTTATAACTTTCCCAAGCCTTCTGTTGATAGTACCAAAGTAGCACACTTTTGGTCGATTTAGTTGAAGCAACTGGATTACGACTGAAATTAGTCATATTTCGGTTACCACAAAGTTGTAACAACCGTGCTAGTAGGGTATACTGTTCTTTCCGACACTTTTACCGACCGAACTATCTCCTTTACGCTTGCATCGGCGCGCAATGAAACGTCGACGGCTGATCGATTATTTTCTTGTTGCGAAATCTTTCAGTTTACACAACACTGTTTACGTCTGACACCCAACGGTATAAACTATTCAGTGCTGCCAGATATATCTAAATATTGTTTCGCAAACATCAGAAATTGCTATTTGAAATATCCTGCAAAAATTCGTCACGCAGCCTGTATAAGCGTCATTAAATGTTCAGTGTATACTTCAGTAGAAGCTAAACTCCAATCATGTATGAATCCGTTCTTCAATGTCTCTCTACTGTAAACCCTTTGTCTGCACCTTGGGCTTAATTTGACCCCAGGCCACTTTGAGAAGCTAGAAATTTTTTATTTTTTAATGAATTATTCTACTTCTTTCGCGACTTGGTGTGTCTACCGGAGATATTTTATTACAGAAGTTGTTTGATCAAAAAATTCTGAAAACCTACGTTTGGCAATAATTTTATTGAATAACTTACGTTATTTGTACATTGGGGCCAATTTGACCCCAAAATTCAAACTGCTATATCTCTGCGAAAACTTGGCGAATTTCCGAATTTTCAGGTGTTTTATTTGCATGCAGGGGTTTTTGGGGCCGGGGAAGGTTCTTATGATGGTTAGAGACCCCTCCCCCCACTAAGAGGGGGGTTCCCATACAAATGAAATACAAATTTCTGCATAACTCGAGAACTAACCAGGCAAATGGAACAAAATTTGGCATGTGGGTTATTTTGGAGATAAGAGTTTTTTATATGGTGCATTGAGTCCCCTCCTCTCTTTAGGAGGTGAATTATGACCCCTCCTCACTTCAAGAGGGAGGGGGGGCCTCCTATACAAATGAAATACAAACTTCCTCATAACTAGAAAACTAATCAAGCAAATGGAACCAAATTTGGCATGTGGGAGATTTCTTAGGCAGGATTTTTTTATGATGGTTTGAGACCCCTCACCCCTGTGGTAGGGGAATAAGGACTCTCATACAAACAAAACAGAAATTTTGGCGTAACTCTAAAACTAATCGAACTCGAGAAATTTTAGACTCCTCCATAAAACAAAACAGACAATAACAAGACCACCAAAAACTATCTGCAGCCCTCGCACAAATCACCTCTGTCAAGGTTTATTTGCTTTCCTAGGTCTACTGACCTCTATTACTTTCCTTCAGTTGGATCCGAACAAACGACAACGAGTAAGGAGAGGATCACCCCGAGGATCGAAATTGTACTTTCAACGAAAAGGTTTACCATGAAATGGTACATTTCGCGTAAGGTTTTTCGTGAAATGGTATTCGGCGAAATATTATACGGTTAAATGTTATCAGGGCGAATATTCAAGTGCTATCCGCTTTATTCTATCTGGCTAAGTAATGGGGGGGGGATTGTTTTCTACTTTACTGTGAGGAAAAATTGAAAATTTGTAAATTAAACTACTCATGCTTTTATAGTGACGTAACTGCCAAAATGAGTTATCTAAGGTTGAGCTCCTAAGAAATTTGCTAAACTCGAGATTGTGACAGATTCACGATTTATGCACAACACATTTTAATTTGTGGCAATACGAAGTTTGTCGCGTCAGCTAGTATTTATATAATGGTACATGTACACCACCTGGTGGATGAAATCTGATTCACCAAGGTTTTATCTTCCATCGCACCCTGTTCACTTGATATCTTGTCAATCTAATCAACTTGAACGAGAACAAAAACGATTTACACGAGTAGAACCCAAAAACTTGTGATCAAAAAAGATTGATTTTTTCGGATAAACGCCTACCGAGCAAATCCTGTAAAATGCTACACGTAACCTTAGAGATCTCGTGTTCGCGTATCTTTTTGTAATAGGAAGCATTATTCTAGATGGCAAGGATTGTGTAATATAAACGTCTCAAATATGAAAAAATTCGATTTTGTCGTTCTAGTTTTACTGCAACACCTCCTTACACCTACAGTAAAAACTGCTTCCCGCCAACTCACCATTCATAATTTTATCATTAGGTCTATTAAATTAGCTTTTTAAAACAACTAATAATTTGAAAATCCGCCTAGTTTTCGCTGAGGTATAGCAGTTTTAATTTTGGGGCCACATTTTACCCTATTGGCTAGTGAAGCTAGGGAAAAGGAATGCTTAAATAAGCGATAACTTTGTATGGATAGATCCTAGATATTTGCAATCAAAAAAAGTGAAGTATGGAAAACTAATTTTTAAAGAACTTTCTAAGAAAACGTCCTATAGCCTGGTATCCGATAGAGTTAGAAATGTAATTTCTTCAGAAAAGTTGTTTGCCTTTATATTTTATACAACTTTGCTGAAGAAACCATGTCTCTATCTATTAATAAAAAAAAATATTTTTTTATTTTTATCATAGTAAGCCATGCAAACATGCATTCATGCAAACAAAAGTGCTGAAAACCCGAAATGCAAAAAGAATCACAAAATTGGTTGGTGAAATACCGACGACCACGAACCTGAAGAGTGAAAAGTGCTAGAAAACGAACAGAGATCGGAAAGTATTAATACAACCATTCTGAGCTAATGACATGCGCAAGTTTTATGAAAAGGTAACCCAAATTCGTAAGGGCTGCACACTGAAACCTGACGTTCATAAAGACGAGGGAGTAAATTTGATCACAAACAAGCGCGAAGTGTTCGACTGATGGAAGTAGTTCCTCGTTGCACACTTTAATGGTGAAGTCGTAGAAGGAGGCGGATCGGAGGTTAACCTAGAATGTCCATGGAAGATAATAATGTCCCTGCATTGGATCTCCAAGAAGTCAAATGAGAAATCGGGTTGCTTCAACAAAGCTTAACAAAGCCGAGGACGTCGCGACGGTAAGAACCGCTTACAAGCACAGCTTTATAGACATAGCCGACAATCGCTGGCAACGGTTTTACACAACAAGTTATTTGCAAGATTCAGGGGGGAGGAGAAACCTGAATTAGCTTCGAGGAACGATGCCAAGTCAGTCATTATGTTCGAATCTCGGTTGGGGGGCCTGCTAGAGTCAGTAGGATCGTTGCACTAGCCCCGTAATTGTCTTGTGCCCTAATAAACGACTGCGAAGTCTGTCAATAAGAAAAGCAATACTTGCTGAGCGGGTAGAAACTTCATCACGACGCAGATTCCAACACAGTAGTTACCTGGCTAACCAACAACTGTTCTTTAACGAAGTATTCAGAATTGCTAGCAGACACATGACTGTTTCACGCTCGAACTATCACCCGTAGTGGAATATCCTACCACGAAGCTGACGGCACATTTTTGGTAAGGTACGCCACCGTCCGCTTTCTGCATCATCGATCGCAGAAAACAGGGTTTATTGACTAGAGGCAGTTTATGGCAAATGTGTATCTTTTTTTACATGAGAGCATCTTTCGGGTAAAAGATGAAGTTACTTAGTAGAAAAGACATTCAGTTGATCTCGCGATAGAGGGTTTCCCATCGGTGCTCCTTCAATGTCTTTATAAAAATTACCTAAAAAATAAAAAAGAATTTCCACCCACGCAAAGTTGAGTTAGTTTCATGCAACAATAAACATTGCATTAAAAATAGTTTTCACTGTGCTGGGAATGGTATTAATATGAATATTGTGTCACAAAACTGTTGTTTCGAAAACATGGGTAAAATATATAATACAACTTCGATATTGTCATTCAATAATTACCTTAAGGCTTGATTTAGTTTCTTGAACCGAAGTTGGATCAACCAAATAATAACTAGCGTTTCGGCAGTGGATATCACTAAATACAACATATGACGAATATCCAACAATGAGGCGACTATAGGGTTTGGTCTTAAAAGGGCATTGTAGATCATTAATGGTGTAGAGAATATTATATATCCAATGACTGAGGTCGCAATCAAACATCGATGCATTCGGTAGTTTTGAACGGTGAACGTAATCATTCGTATCTAAAATTAAAACTATTGGTGACTGCTTAGGGTATAATGGCCTTACACAATAAACACCTTGTAATCGATTCCGTTGAGCTCCCGTAAGATTTGCCTCATACGGTCGGCGAAAATGAATCCACAACCTTTAGCCACCAATGATTGTAGTTGGGTAGGCATTTGAACGATTTCATTACTCCATACCCTGTCGAGCATGTCACGATCATACTGGGCATGCTCGTGACAGTTGATAATTAGTGCTACGATTCCTAGAGCGAAGATTGCCGCTTGATAGGACCGGTCAAAAAGTCGGTACCAAATCCTGCCGGATTTTGCCCCAAAGCCCCAATGGAGCGGCAGTAATCCTAGCGGTTTCAGTAACCACTCCAGTGGTCGGAACGAATCGAATACGTTCATCGCAGCTCAGAGCTGATTCTGCACTGGAAGGTTGTCAAATGTGAATATGTGTAATATACCTATTACGGTACTGCATTAGTCTAATGGTGTTCTGGTTCGGTTTAAAGATGTTGACAAATGATAATTTACACATGCAGCTTCAAATGGCTTTCGATTGGATTGGTTAGCTGCACTAAACTCTGAGTTGGATTTATTGAAGGGTTTCGGTAAGCTTCACTGTAGTTTCGTGTGCTTAAAAATACTTTTTAAAAATTAATTTTCATCAACTAGACGCGATTAAAAGTGACGCACTGACAGTGTAACATGCGAAAGTTTATAAAAATATGAAATAAACAAAAAAGTTTTTGTTTAATTACCTAAACATATTATTTATCCCACGGTAGCGCCATGCTATGAGCCAAACGTTGAAACTGAACTGACCGCAGGTTATAACCAAATACAAAGTATCGTATAGATTGCAGATGAGATGTTTGACTCCAGAATGCTTAAAGCTTATATGGGAAATCACAACTAGAACGGTGCTAACAGCTACATAACAACAGAGATAGGATAATATCAACCTGCGATGGGCATTGTGGTTGATAATTTTCCGAATGGTCATCTTGTTGAACTACAAAGCACAATTAGTAGAATATTTCAGTAAGCAGTAGTGAACCTACGGTCCAATGGTCACACAATATACCGTTTCATCGACACTATGAAGCTCATCAATAATCTTCCGAAGTGGGTTTTCCATGATTAAACAAATAGTAAATGCAATTGGTGCCTGCAGATATACGACGGTATTGATAATGTAGGCAATTTTTTCCATAACCAGTGGGATGGGTTGATCGGGAAATGGCTCTAGCCACATGGCCGTTTGAATGGTGCCCCAGATCACATACAGCACTAGCACAAAGAACCAATTGAAAACTCGAAACCGAAGCGATATTTTTCCGACTTTTGCCCGAAAAGGTTGCGACATGCCGCAGCACCGCAGTAACACTTCAATCGGACGGTAACTGTCGTATACGTCTACTGCTCGGGCTACCATGGCGTGTAGGTACTGATTGCAATAGGCCACCATACTAGACTGAACGCTTGGTCGACGGGAGCGTTAAGACTACCCTCCACAGTAGGTGGAGTTTGCTTCGCCCCACCGAACCTAATTAGATAGATTACAATGTAAACAGCGGGAGTTTGCAATTTTCGTTGGAGTGGTAAACGTTGCAAGTTGGATTTTTTCGTCTACCCTTCCATATGTTTCCTAGTTTACAAATGGTGCCTATGGAATTTTCGCTACTTTATAACATTCCCTTGTGACTTTTCATAGATAAACCAATTATAGGTTAATATTTCATTACAGGTTATATTTAATATATAAATTACCTTAAAGCTCGGTTAATATGTTGAAACCGAACCCAAATTAGCCAAGTCGTTGATAAATATTGTCCGATGGATAATACCAAGTACAAGATCTGCCGAATATCGAGTATTGAGGCGACTAGTGGGTTTGGTCTGTACGATGCATTGAAGAGTGCTAACAATGCGGAGAACGCTATGTAGCCAGCCAACGCAGTTTTAATTGCACGATGATGCAACTGATAATTGAGCCCGACAAATGTAATCGTTTGCATCTGTAATGAGAGCAATAGGTTGAGCCCCTTTGATGGTACCGAAAAGCCGAGCGATGACTAGATACCTTGCAATCTATGTTTTTAAGTTGCCGTAGAATCTGTTTCATGTGATTCGCAAAAATAAATCCACAACTTATAACCACTAGCGACTGTAATTCAACGAGCCCTTGAAGAAAAGCACTATTCCATGCGCGGTCTAGTAAATTAGAACCATGGTCGGAATGCTCCCGGTGGTTAATAACCACTACTACAATGCCTACAATGAAGGCTGCTGTCTGATAAACTCCATTGGTAAGTTGATAACGAAGTTTGGTGGGGGTTTGGTTGCTCCAATAGATGGGCAATATACCGAAAACTTTTAAAGCCTGCTCAAGGGGCTTAAACGTATCGAACACGTTCATTGTCGCGAAAACATGTTTCATACTGGAAGTACTCGGTTGCTTAAAAGTAGTGAGAAAATTTAGAATGTCTCAGTTATGCATTAGCTTAATTGGGTTCTGTTTTAGTTAATGCATTATGTAATGCTAATATTTTATTTATGTAACAATAAGCTGTTTCCGTGCTGCATCTGCAGCTGCTGACGGAACCATATATTTATTGCTTCAGCGCATGAAGAACATGCGCGAGCATTGCTAACTACGAACTTGCAACATTAGTGAGCGTAGGACGGAGAACCGAGACTATCTTACAGCTCTGTAAAACAATTGGTTCGAAAAGAACTAAAATATAAAATAAAATATTTATAACACTTTGCATGAATAAAACATATTTTACCTTTCAGAGTAGTTTTATGAACAAACAGTTGGAGCACCCAGAGGAACACTATTGTCGCCTATTCTATGTAAGCGAGTTTATCAAATGTTCTATGTAAGCGAGTTCAGCAAATGTTAACAGTGTATTAAAAAAGAAGATCCATAAGTTCATTTGTTAGAAATTGAATTGGTCAATAGGTAATATTCATGAGCAGTGATGCCAGATCTACGAATTTATCCGTAGTTCTTCGGATTTAGGAATATTCTACAGACCTACGGATCAAGTGCTCAAATCTACGGATTTTTATAAACTTTGCGGAAAAAAATGAAAGTTTGATTTAGTGACAAAAAGCAAAAGTACGCTACATGCAGTGAATAATTTAATGCAGTCAATAAGAACTAGTGTTGTTTATTTTGACGGCAGATAGAAAGTTTCATCATTACATGTGTTAATGGCATAAAATTTTCCACTTCTCTGCTTTCGCTTTCTGAACGTAGTGATATTTACGTTTATAGTAATACTGATATTTTCTTGATTAGAGTTCGGCAAAATGGAAAAGTATTTTCATTTCTTTTATTCCTAGATTTTGGCAGTTCATTAAAATGATTTCTGTAGTGCGATAGAATTTCAAAATTAAGCGTTAGGTTGTTCTTTATAATCAAGTAGAAGAAATCCTTATCCTATATGTATTAATGTTTAATTTGCTCTTTTTACGCACGCGATAAATAAAAACGCTTGGACATATAAACCTTCAAAAAGCAATGAAAAGATTACTAAAATATATAGAAAATACAATGCAGAGACGGCGAAATATTGACGATAATGTGATTCAAAGTCAATGGAACAGTGATATAAAGATAGCAAAAATACGATAAAAAGACGATGAAATATTGCTAAAATTGTGACAAAAAATGGGAGACATTTAAAAACGAGGCTACCCTATATGGCATAAAGACATTTGGCATAACGCCATTTGGCATAAATCCATTTGGCGTAACGGTCATTTGGCATAATGGTTATTTGGCATAACGATTTTTTGGCATAACTGATAATCTCGCCAGATTTTGTTGTTTGTTGCTTCGATCGCCTCACAAGGAAAGAGTGATCCGTCCTTACTCGCTATCGCGCGTTCGGACCCAACTGAAGGAAAAAACTAGAGGTCAGTAAGCCTAAGCCTAGGAAAACAAATAAACTTAGACAGATTAGACAAATAAACTTAGATAAACTTAGACCGTTGCCTGCGGCCGGCTCGCCCTGAATCATCTAGCAAAGCGAACATTAGGTCATAAAATAAGTTTGAGGAATTATGCCAAATGGCGTTATGCCAAATAGCATTATGGCAAATGACTTTATGCCAAATGGGCGGCCCCCTTTAAAAACTGCCAAACAAACAGGCGATAAAACATGCCTGAATGACTATGAATTGTTGGCGAATAAACGTCGTCAAAAAGACGACAAAAGACCAACGAAAAGACAAGAAAAAGACAATATTTTTGTTGTCCTGGCCACACACAGGACGAAAGATGATGAAAAGATGACAATAAAACGAAGAAAGGGCGGCCAAATCTCAAAAAACCAAAATACGATGGAAAGATGACAAAAGGACTATAAAAATACAACTGAGAAATGATAATGATATGCCGAATATGGAGAAAAGGCAGCGAAGCGATGACAATAAGACGACGAAAAGGTTTCGAAAAAGCAATGATAAGGTGACGAAAAGACGTTGAAGGAATGATGGAAAGACAGTAAGTAGACGACGAACAAACAGTGAAATGCCAGATATGACGAAGAAGTGAAGTCATTGTCTTATGGTAAGTGTCAATATAAATCTAACATTCTAATGTTTAAAGCATTACCTCAACATACCATAGCAAACTTCCCTAATAACATACTCATTATAAAACTATACACCTGGTTATATAACTAATGTGAGTCATTAATAAATTGATATAAATAAAAGTATCGTAAGTATGCTACTTGGGTAAGTTGAATAAGTATCATGTATCTCTAGGTGAGATATGCGCATTATTCAGTTTGCCAACATTGTCTATGATTCAAAAACTCTGTTTTGGGAAAATCGCCAAGAGAATACTATTTGCAAACATTTTGGTGTTCTTTTCCAGACCAGATAAGCCATTTTACCGTTTATTCGATATAAGCTGAGATATCGCATAAAGAAATATGATTTTACCAACTGCGACATCTAACGGGTCAGTTCCGAATTTAACCAATCATTTTCAAATTCGTCTTGTCTAGACACACAACTTTGTCAAAAACTGCAACCTTCTATCGTATCATGGTCATGAAATATCATCATAAGATTATAATTTGAGCACGTGCGCCACCTAGTGAGACAGTTTCAAACTTTGTTATGCATTACCAAAGGTGCCTTGTTCGAACAAATAACTTTGTAGAACACAGTCACATTCTATCTCGTCACGACTCTGAGATATTCCAAAAAAAATCAATATGCTCGTTATAAGCGCCATCTATCGTATCAGTTCCGAATTTTGTTGTCCACAGTCAGATTGATCTCGTCCAAATAAACAACTTTGCCAAAGACAGCAACCTTCTATTTCTTCTCCGTCTCGAGATATTAGAGATTCTAGAATCATTTCTTTTGGTCGCCATTTGCGCCATCTAGCGAATCAGTTCTCAAACTTTATTGTTCGTTTCCAGATGCTAAATAGATAAACAACTTTGTCGAAAACCGCAACCTTCTATCTCATGCCAGTCTTGAGGTATAGGGAGTATTATTCGCCGTGTGCTCAGTACACGACGCGACCGCTTACGTAATTTTTTTTAACGCGACCGCTCTAGGGTTAATCGTTTTTCGAACAAACCAGATGGAAACATCCGGTTTCTTTGTCGCATCGCGAATCAGCCGCGCTTGAATCAGACTCAATAGGGGAAAAGTGTATAATGTGCCCCCTCTAAGAATAAATGGATATATCTCCGTTATACTTCCCCAAATTAACGTTACAACTACGTGTATATGTTGGTACTTAAGCTGACAACCAATTGCAATTGTTTATTTCATTTAGTATTGTGGAATAAACATGCTAGGAATTATTTAATAAAAGCATCTAAATGTTGTGTTTCTCGTCTGCGCGGGGTAAAATGCCCCACCTGCGGTATAATATGCCCAATGCGGTAATTTGAGTATTTCTACCAGTGACAGACCAACTCTATTTTGTAGAAAGTAAAACTATTTCCTTTGTTTTGCAAAATATCGTTATTTTATGTAAAATAAACCTAGTTTGGGCCTTCTGGTGCACTTTTTCTTTTCTGCATGGGGCACATTATACGCAGCTGTGGCGTTTTGTACCGGGTAGTTGAATTACCTATAATTTGGACGTTGGTAATAAATTATTCCCACCACGGTTACTCTACAATACTAATTGAATTAAATAATGGCAATCGACTTCAACTTAGATCTGTTTACATAGTTTTAAAGCCACATTTGCAAGGGGGGCAAATTGCACCACCGCAAGTGGGGCATTTTGGCCTGCTTTTACTTATTTGAAAAAATATTAAATGTTAAAGCAAGTCAAGCGTTTCATACCGTTATTTTTAGCAGGGATGTCATTTTGAAGTTCACTTTACGCAATCGAATCGCAACAACCGGTTATTTACAGATTTTGACAAGAAAATAGCTTATGGAAATGACGCCAAAAGTTACATCGGAAGCTGCTCAAAAACAAATTTATTTTTGTTTTGTTTTTACAGCATGTGACAACTGTCATACTTGCATAGTAGGCTAGTTACATCAAATACTATGGTTTCTGGGTGGTTTTGCATTTTAATTTCGCTTGTTTAGCGAAAAACGAAGGGGGGGCACATTGGCCACGGGGGGCACGTTATACATAATTCCCCTACCTTCTTAGCCTTCATCGTGTCAGCTCTCTGAGTTTTTCTGTCGCTGCCTGGCCGCTGCTGGATCTTCTTAATTGATTTCACCACCCGGGACGCCGTCGAGTGATGAACTTTTAGATGTTTTCCGAATCACTCGTGTAGGACGCAGTAGAATTTTTCATGACGGTGTTCATTTGATGGCGGATCTGATCTTGCTATGGTGCCATCTCGATAACCACAACATTAATTGTGAAAATGTTTGATCTGATTATATGGAGAGTTGGAGAAATATAATCATCACGATCTTTACATTTGTCTAGAGTTGTATGGCTTGTATCTTTTGTAGCCCAAACATAGGGGACCAATAGAGGTGGTTTGGGGTAAATAGGTAGAAGACTATTTACAAGAAAAATGGCTAAACGTGGACAGAAAAGTTGAAAAATATCCTTGAAAACAATAAAGAAATAAAGACTGAGAAACAAGAACACTGAAAGAAAGATACAGGGAGATAGAGAATCGGAAGGAGATATAGTGGGAAAGAAAAGAAAGAGAAGCACAAAGACAAAGACAAAAACAAAGACAAAGACAACGTCAACGTCAACGCCAACGTCAACGTCAACGACAACGACAACGACAACGACAACGATAACGACAACGACAACGACAACGACAACGACAACGACAACGATAACGACAACGATAACGACAACGACAACGACAAGGACAAAGACAAAGACCAAGGCTAAGGCTAAGGCTAAGGCTAAGGCTAAGGCTAAGGCTAAGGCTAAGGCTAAGGCTAAGGCTAAGGCTAAGGCTAAGGCTAAGGCTAAGGCTAAGGCTAAGGCTAAGGCTAAGGCTAAGGCTAAGGCTAAGGCTAAGGCTAAGGCTAAGGCTAAGGCTAAGGCTAAGGCTAAGGCTAAGGCTAAGGCTAAGGCTAAGGCTAAGGCTAAGGCTAAGGCTAAGGCTAAGGCTAAGGCTAAGGCTAAGGCTAAGGCTAAGGCTAAGGCTAAGGCTAAGGCTAAGGCTAAGGCTAAGGCTAAGGCTAAGGCTAAGGCTAAGGCTAAGGCTAAGGCTAAGGCTAAGGCTAAGGCTAAGGCTAAGGCTAAGGCTAAGGCTAAGGCTAAGGCTAAGGCTAAGGCTAAGGCTAAGGCTAAGGCTAAGGCTAAGGCTAAGGCTAAGGCTAAGGCTAAGGCTAAGGCTAAGGCTAAGGCTAAGGCTAAGGCTAAGGCTAAGGCTAAGGCTAAGGCTAAGGCTAAGGCTAAGGCTAAGGCTAAGGCTAAGGCTAAGGCTAAGGCTAAGGCTAAGGCTAAGGCTAAGGCTAAGGCTAAGGCTAAGGCTAAGGCTAAGGCTAAGGCTAAGGCTAAGGCTAAGGCTAAGGCTAAGGCTAAGGCTAAGGCTAAGGCTAAGGCTAAGGCTAAGGCTAAGGCTAAGGCTAAGGCTAAGGCTAAGGCTAAGGCTAAGGCTAAGGCTAAGGCTAAGGCTAAGGCTAAGGCTAAGGCTAAGGCTAAGGCTAAGGCTAAGGCTAAGGCTAAGGCTAAGGCTAAGGCTAAGGCTAAGGCTAAGGCTAAGGCTAAGGCTAAGGCTAAGGCTAAGGCTAAGGCTAAGGCTAAGGCTAAGGCTAAGGCTAAGGCTAAGGCTAAGGCTAAGGCTAAGGCTAAGGCTAAGGCTAAGGCTAAGGCTAAGGCTAAGGCTAAGGCTAAGGCTAAGGCTAAGGCTAAGGCTAAGGCTAAGGCTAAGGCTAAGGCTAAGGCTAAGGCTAAGGCTAAGGCTAAGGCTAAGGCTAAGGCTAAGGCTAAGGCTAAGGCTAAGGCTAAGGCTAAGGCTAAGGCTAAGGCTAAGGCTAAGGCTAAGGCTAAGGCTAAGGCTAAGGCTAAGGCTAAGGCTAAGGCTAAGGCTAAGGCTAAGGCTAAGGCTAAGGCTAAGGCTAAGGCTAAGGCTAAGGCTAAGGCTAAGGCTAAGGCTAAGGCTAAGGCTAAGGCTAAGGCTAAGGCTAAGGCTTAGGCTAACGCTAAGGCTTAGGCTAAGGCTAAGGCTAAGGCTAAGGCTAAGGCTAAGGCTAAGGCTAAGGCTAAGGCTTAGGCTAACGCTAAGGCTTAGGCTAAGGCTAAGGCTAAGGCTAAGGCTAAGGCTAAGGCTAAGGCTAAGGCTAAGGCCTAAGGCTTATAGTTTCAACGTAATTCATGAATATTGTTCAGGTTTGCGCTTAGTAGCTAAATACCTTAAATCAAAGAAGATTTGTATGCTTTCTCAAAATGGTTTACGATTGTAGGTACAATTTATCATTATTAATTTTAAAACGCCCAGAAGAAAGCACTCATGAAATGGTATCAGTAATTCCTATTAATACTTAATTTTAAATAGGATATATTTAATTAGATTCAAATCACCTTAATATTCGCTTAATCGATTGAAATCGTGCAATAATCAGCAACAGTAACATCATCGGTTGAATCCACATCTGTCCGTAAACGGTCAAATAGAAGAATTTCGTCAGCCGGAAAATTAGTCCTACACAATTCATTCGTAAAACGATCGTTTTCGTTAGAATGAAATGTAAAATCGCATAAGAAATTGGAACGAATACGACGGTGGACTGCAGAAGGCGGACAAGCTTGATGGTTTTGCCTGCCTCATTGGAACAGTAGCGGTTACTGCACAATTGCACAATTACTTTACTGGCTTCATCTAACAATCGTAGCAAATGGCAAATTTTATCAAGTACTAACAAACAATGCACAAACACTCCTATTATCGATACATATCGAACGACGTCAAACAATGCCAGCAGTTTGTCCATTATAACTGATCCATAGTTCAATTTAATTATGTCCGAATCCAGTGTATATCGGTTCAGGACATATCCATGTAGTGCGGCATTACACAACAATATTAACAAATTGACAATTCGGTGCCAATTGCGGTAACTGGTTTTGTTATCTGTCAGCACTGGGTATAATCCCAAACACTTTGATAGGATGGATATTTGCTGGTAGCTTTCACACACAGAATGATAAATTCTTTTTCGACGCATCTCTTAAAGTGGGAGCTCTATGGGAGCACTCAGTTTCAGCGTCGAGAGGATACTGAAAAAAAATCAGCAGCATTTGATGGCATCAACGAGGCCTAGCTAATTACGTGGGCGGGAACATTTTTATAACAAGTCGTAAATGGCTAAATTAATAGCTAAACATTCAACATGATGGATTATGCGTAGCATTTGATGAATCGTCAGCCTCTTGAGAGAGAAAAGAAGGAGATAGAGTAACTAGGTTTGGATTACATAGGGGATAGTAATTTTGAAAGTTCAAAATTATGAAACTATTGTGTGGGTAATGACTTTACCAGCGCTTGACGGGTCTAAAGGCTCGTTTAGACTGTTTGATCTGTCTTAGTCGGCTTCATCTGCCATAATTAATTAGATAGTCTTAAAGGTTATAGGTAGGTTCGTTTACATTAAGAAGAGGTGTATATTTCAATTTTGAGTCACATAGTTTTAATATCCATGATGGAGATGAAACACTCCACTAGTTTGCCACTAGTATTTCCATTTCCACCAGTCTACTGCTAGTGTCGCTCAAAATTTACAAAAAAAAAATTCACTCTGGAACTCGCCGAACATAGTTTTGAGCACTTTGACCTAAATAATGAAGAGTTTTCTGAAGTCATTCCACATTATGTTCTAGTCTTGTAACTGTTTAGGCCTATTTATATTCCAGTTGAAATGACGGTTGCGCTCAGTTTATTATGTCGAAAGTGTGCTAAAAATAGTGAATATTTCTGGGGACCATAATCGTAACTGAAAACATTCATTAGTTAGCATGCTAATACCGAACAAACATTACACAACTTACTTTGAACTTTAGAGCGAACAAAAAGTTTACCTGATTATTCGGGCCAATCCTTTAAGTCTTGTATAAATCAACAATAACAGAAACATCGGCTGAAGGCTCATCTGCGCGTACGATACCAGGCAAAGAAGTTTAGTTAAACGAAATCCAACGTCCACCTCCATTAGGGGACCGGTCAGTTGCAGTATAACGCGAAAAATTGTTCCCAATGTCATCGGAACAATTAGAGCTGTAATTTGAAGAACATGCACTAATTTGGTTACGTTTCCCGTTGATTTGTAATTCGAGTGACCACTCAGTAGCTTATGTACTCTGTCAAATTCATCCAATGTTTGAAGAAGTCGATGAATTTTGTTCCACATTAAGAAACTATGAATGAACACTACCAGTATTGACACATAGCGCGTGATCTCGAAAATAATAAGCAGCTTTTCTATTATAACGGATCCCGTACTAAGTTTCGCGAGGTCCGTATCGAGTGTGTAGCGATTCAGGAGATACCCATGTAATGTTGTTACACCGCAAAAGATCAACAAATTCGCCAATCGGTACAGCATCCGGTGACGGCTTTTGCAATTTGTAACCACCGGATGCAGTCCCAGGCATTTTGAAACTATCGCAATTTTCCTATAGGCATCGGAAACTAGAACCTGATTAGCGCACTTTCGCATGTCGTAGCTATGTTCGAACGCACTGTCACAACGGTACTGTAAATTGCTATCAGTATTCAATCGAATGGTAAGCGACCTTCTAATTTTTGGGGGAGGGAGTGTTGGTTTTGTTATTAGTAAACAGTGACCGGAAGGACAGAGGGAAAATAAATACAGAACCGAATGGTGCAAACATGTTTGAATTTACTCAATAATATGAGCTGAAAATGGTTGAAAATAGGGTAAGGAACGAGTTAAGCAGTATTACCTATTTTAATCGATTGAACATAAATGATCCGAAAATGCACTTTTTTATTCATATTTTCAAAATATTTTGATAGGATCATCTTCACAAATCACTTAACCATACATTTGATTCACACAAACTCAATTTACTGGGTTTCCGACAAGAAATATGATGAATTAAAAATTGTTGTCCAAAAACGTACATTTTCCAGCTGCTCTTCAGCAATCGCCACCTCGCTACTAACGAATTCATCAAATTTTCAGCACTGATTACAACCACTCTGAAAGTCAAGCACTCAATTGTCACATACCATATTATTCAGTCTCTTTTTTTCTATTATCTAAGGCTTTGTCACTAGCCAAAAGTTTTATTATTTTCTAACAAAACTGAAAACAAATTCTGAATTGACGGAACCTGTTCACCAGTAGCAGCAGCTGCAGCACAACTGATGAACTATCGTGTTGCCAAGACACTGTTTCGGTTCTGGAAATAAGAATTTTAAGTTTGAAATTAACTGAAACCTCCTATGGTGAAAACGTGGTTCAATACTTTCAAGAGAAATGTATGTTCATAATTAATTTTTCTTTATTAAAAACAACACAAAAGACAGCTTTTTCAATAACTTTCGAAGATTTTCTCAGTGATTTAATAAAGCAACGATGTGTTTCAATGTTATTTGCTTTGACAACACTGTTCTGATCGTTTGTACTCGGATCGTTTGTACTGCTATATGTTTACCTCTTTTGTTCTCCCACCATCCTTATGAACAGCGAGTGAGACGTCAAACTCGCAGTTTCCCATAAGAACACCAGAGAATAAAAGAGACGACGAATACCGTTTGCCGAACGGTGCGGTGAGTGTATGCCCCGATAAACAATTTAAACAGATGGCATTTTACGCATCTATGCCGATACGCTATGCCGATTACGCATCAGATGCCGATTAGTAGGTCGCGGATAGGAACGCGAACTTACTGAATAGGGGGAAAAGTTCGAGGGATTTTTTAAGGGGACGTAAAAAAATTCAGATTTCAGGATTGCTTAAAAAAGCACCTTGCGGGTGAAAATAGGTTCGGTCTGTTCAAAATTAGTTCCGCCGCTCCAACTTTTAAAGCGAAAAATCAAAAGTTTAGCTCAACAATAGTGTCTTCCAATGGTAACAGCTTGAAGAATTAAAGATAGCAAGAAGATTGGTATGCTGATATCCCCCACTTAGTCAACCTATCGCTTGTAATAAGGTAAAATAATCAGTGACCCGCTTAGACTGCTTAAAACTAGTTCTTTACCCTATTAGCATTTTTTGAAACAATGGTTCTACAATTGATGAAGGGACGGTAGGGGAAAGAAATGAATTTTTTTTGGTGAAGGAGGGGAAGAGCGGAAAGGAAGGGGGGGTATTGGTAGCTATGCTTGACAAGTAGTCATTTTGACTCCTACCTTTTGTCCAATGCTGGAAGGTGCATGAGTCGAACCAAGCTGTAATCTGAGATTATAACTGGATTCGAACTCATAACACCCGCCAGGGCATGTGATTCGCTGGTACTTGTACCTTTGAACCATAGAGGCGCTATTCTTGAGAAGTGGATTTTGCGGTCTCCTTTTGTCCAGCGCCTCTATGGTTCAAAGGTACAAGTACCAGCGAACCACATGCCCTGGCGGGTGTTATGAGTTCGAATCCGGTTATAATCTCAGATTACAGCTTGGTTCGACTCATGCATATTCCAGCATTGGACAAAAGGTAGGAGTCAAAATGACTACTTGTAAAGCATAGCTACCAATACCCCCCTCCCCCTTCCTTTCCGCTCTTCCCCTCCTTCACCAAAAAATTTTCATTTCTTTCCCCTACCGTCCCTTCATCAATTGTAGAACCAGCGTTTCAAAAATTATTAATATATATGTATGACCGCATTTCAAGGTCAAGACTAAAATCTTGAGATTAGTCTATAAGTATTAGCAGCAGTTCACACCCATGGCAACTCCATGGAAAATACCTCGGACACGCGAGTAAGGACAACATATCATAATTCAAATTTCACTCTCAATAATTTTCAATAATTCAAGGGAAGATTAGCCTGGCTCAACATAAATTTTCTAATTTGTGATATCTCGGTTGTGCAGTCAGTAAACGACCCGAGCTCTATATTCGGTAGACTCCACAGAACACTGCTAGTGTACAGAGATCGGTCCCAAATTCACTGTCTTTAAAAGAAAAACCCAATAAAGTGATACACAGCGACAGACTTGCCTTGCAATATTAACGGCATATGAGCAGTCATTAATTTTTCATCAGAAAGCTCAATTTCGGAAGCAGTTTTTAGGTTCAAAACAGGGGCTCGGTTTTCAAAAATGTATTCATTGCATTCTTCTTGTCAATCTGAACAGAGTGAATATATTTTCATGAACTGAATTTTTATTTCAAACCAAAAAACCTTTTGAAATTTACAATAACGACTCATTTCACCTTAATGCAATGTGATGCTCCAAAGTTATGTAAATAATGTGCGATCCTTTCGTGGGTTAACAAAGGCTCCGGTACAAAAAAAAACAGCCGGAAATTCTGAAAACTAAATTAAAGTTTCAAAACATTTGTCTTATTTTCACTTTTTGACAATACTTAACCTGTCATTTGGGATGACATGTCGCACACATACTGATAAAAATATTTAAAACAGAGTTATATCCGTGTTTCAGATTCGGTCAAAAGCAGAACAGAACTGTCGAGCTGTTGTAAATTCGTTCCAAAAAAAGGCTCGAATAGTAGAACTGCAACTCAGCATTGCGAATGACCAGTTTTCGTTCCAGTTGTAAAATATACCAGCCCATACAAGATACAACAGCGTTGGGAACGGCCTTAATATCTTTAATATGTCAGTGAAATTCCTGTTACATAAAAATTAGCGAAAGTTATTCAGATAACTTAATCTAATAATTTGCAGGGAATTAATGGATTTTTTTTCGTAGAAATTACCTGAAGGTTCGATTCACTGCTCGAAAACTTGCTAGCGTCGCCAAAATCATATATATGGCATATAAAGTAAGCAACGTATACGTTATCGTGATGTACAGGGATATAGTCATGGTCAACTCTAATGGTTCGAAAGGAACTTTCAGCTGTCGTATGTTGCAGTACTGAACAACATATGCAAGTATTAACAAAAAAATTGCTGACAACATAATCCAAAGTATGCTTCGGCCTATTTTTGCCAGTCCAACCGTAACACAATAATGTCTCAAAACACAATCAACGATATCCAGCAAATAATGGATTCTATTTACTCTCTCGTTTAGCAGGTACCCCATTAACACACCAATTAGCACAATGAAGATCTCAGACATTAAAACGACGACCTTAATGACAGCCACAATTAAGCTCACGAAACTAAATAGAACAATTCCGTTGAACACCTTGTACAAACGGTTCCACTTGGTATTGTTCACTTCGGAGAATACCGGTACAATGCCGAAAATTTTACACATCACAATAAACTGTCCAAGGCCAGACCGGGAAGACCCGGTAGGTTCGAAATGAAGTTGATTCATTGCACGACCAAATAATGGCATACGGGATAACAATTGGAAAAGATCACTTTATTAACTAGATGCAAACCGACTACTGATTCGATGCTCCATCACCGTAGCTGAATAATATGCAAATTCGGAAAACAGCCTCCCAGTCGAGCGCAGCCTCCTTGTAGTGGCGATTTTGCTAATTGGAGCAGCGGATGAAAGTGTTCGGTGTTTTATAGTTTCGCACATAATGAATGACCAAGGCAGACAGGATCAAACAAATATATGTATTCACATTGGAGTGGTCACTCGCTAGCGTCTGCCTTATTGTATACGTTTGTGAATTGAATGATGTCGAGGGTGTGAGACATATCTGTGCTGATAGATCTATAGCGGGACACTGTAGCATCACCAAATTGTAATTTCGATGTGCGCCATGAATAATGGCAATCATAAGAACCGAACTAGTAAGATCGGTCATGGATTCCCGAAACAGCAAACGAAGCCAAAATGTGTAGGTATAGACACACAAATTCAATCAAAGGGATGAAGGTCTGTGCTGTGTATTATTCGGTCGCATAAAATTTCGTTTTTCATGTATGATATATCTTTCATTAAATATTTCCCAAGCTCCATAGTTCATTTTTCAACAAAGTTATTCCATTTGTTACAAAATATAAATTGTACTCATCGATTCCCGTCATCCAGTAACGGACACCGAGCCGTCACCCAATACCGTACAGCAAAATTCTTGAATAAAATCAAGATTTTGCAAAAAACCCGATTTAATCCACCTAGTGGTGAAAGGAACCATTGTTATACGGTCTTACTTGCTATTTGAGATAGAAATCGACACGTCTTCGGAAAATAATTCATCTATTGGTTAACGTTGCATTGTGCGTTGGTTTACATAAAATTTTTGGAAATTGAATAAGTTTACAAAATTTAAACAACATAGAAGCACTTATAAATTTTGATAGTTCCTTTTCTCATGAAATTACTGAGTAAGTTGTTACTAATGTGGGTAAGTGCAAATAAAAGTAAATTGTAAGAGGAAATCTTATTCTTTAACATATATATTGCCTAGTAAAGGTCTAGTTTATATGTTTTTGAACTATGCATAATTTCCTGTACTGCCATCCTATTTGATTCACATCAATAGAGTTTTCTTGAATAATTTTCATCAATTTTTATTAACCTTCGGTTACTCACGCTGTTGTATTTTGTACAACACCTGTAGGTTTTCCAACGCCATATTGTTATAAAGTTACAAATCGTTGTTTAACTAACGTATATTCTTCAATAAACTTGTTATAAGCAAAATGTCATTATTATTCGATGCATTAATAATTTAAATTGTTGGGAAAATAGATCAGCATAAACCGCCATCACAGAAACGAAGCAATCAGCATGTGAGGTGTACCAGAATTTGGCCCCAACTGGAATCTTCTCTTGTCTTTCATATGGAAAAATGGTATCTGTATGCAGCAAAACTATCAGCAAATGTAAAATGTTTAAAATGTATCCATCTGCTGGTAGTTGAGTAATTCGGAGTCAAAATTAGGGCATTTTTTATAATCAAAGTTCCACAGTTCCTAAACAAGCAAACATAGAGGTATACTATTTTCAGCAAAGTTGTGTATTTTTACTATTTATACAATTTAGTGGTACATGAAAAAGTCACTCAACAATTACAAAACGAGCAAACATAGTAAAACTGACTTTACAAATTCATATACAAAAAATAAAATTTTTCTATCTTCGCTACAGAGATAGAAGGTTACTGTCATCTGCAAAATTTCTTGGAATAATACGCTCTAAAAGTTTTCAGAACTCAACAATGTGTTGAAACTAAAGGAAAATAATTTTATTTTATTTCACCTTTTGGGGGATTAATCAAAATTCAGATTCTACCAGACGATAGAGCTTTCAATTTAAAGAAGCTATTCCAAAAATTTGATAAACTTAAAACCTAGTTTTCCTAGTCAAAACTCTAGTGCGCACGTTTTCTTTGGTTTGGGGTTATTGTGCGCGCGAGTAACTGTGTTACAATAGTTGGCGCATGTGTTCGAGAGTTAATTTCTCTTGACCGGTAAAACCAAGTCTTGTGAACACTGTGAAGTCTTGTGTCTTTTGCATATATATTCGTAGTGTCAAAACCTCTCGTTTGATATAAAAATAATTGAAATTAGGTAAATTATCTTGGTTAAAATCATTTTAAATTATTGTTAATTTTGGTGTGGTGTATACGATTGCTCATAACTTTCAAATTAAACGTCCAATCAAAAAATCATTCAATAGTGATCTATTAGGATCTATTACCTTTCAAATGAAACTAATAGTGCATAAATTGGTTTGGCCATCTCCGAGAAACAAGCGATAATTATTACCTTGCCAAAACAGGTTTTTTAAGCATAACTTTTAACATAACTACTTGTTTTTTTTTCAATAAATATCCCTGAACAATTTAGCTTTACCAAGAGCTTTCATTTCATTTGATACTAAGATCGTTGAAATCGGTCATGTAGATCCGGAGAAACCCGTGTCATGTAGTTTTCACATTTTTGCTTATAACTTTTAACAAATTTTACAAAGGTCTAAATGCAAAGGTATAAGTACGAACTATTAATAAGACCTTTGTTAAATTTCCAAAGTTTCTTTTGAAATAAGATTTGTGGACCAAAAGATGGCCCAACCACGACGACATTCCCCTACCTTTCAAACAAAAGCTATAGCGAACGATTCGGTTCAGCCATATCATTACATACACAACACACACACACACACACACACACACACACACACACACACACACACACACACACACACACACACACACACACACACACACACACACACACACACACACACACACACACACACACACACACACACACACACACACACACACACACACACACACACACACACACACACACACACACACACACACACACACACACACACACACACACACACACACACACACCCATCCAAATGGGCTTCATTTTAAGCCCCTTAAAATTTGTTTGAAAACTAGACAAGAGCTGAAATAGCTCGAAAACCCAAAAGGGTAGAGCTACGCTACTTTCAGCAAAAAGATGTATTTTCATAGTATGTATACATGAAGAATCGTATTATTACATACATGGATACATGTAACTATCGCTACAAAGAGACTTACGTGGTCCTACGTCACCTTTGCGGTCGTGCCTTGTGCACAGTGGGGGGCTTTGGTAGGCAGGAATTTTTTCTATAGCGAATTATGACCCCTCCTGCTTTAAGAAGGGGGGCTCCTATACAAATGAACCTCAAGTTTTCTCATAACTCGAGAATTTTTCCAGCAAATGGAACCAAATTTGGCATGTGGAAGTTTTAGGAGGCAGGAGGCATTTATTCAATAGTGTATGCAAATTTGCAAATGTCGTGCATTATTAAGCGTAATATAACAATGCTTTAAGCCAAAAATTGTGATTCTATAGTACGTACATTTCGGTAATACGTACGCTAAACGAAGCATGGGTGTACGTACTATCGAGGTAGACCTGTAAAACAGAAATTTTTGCGTAACTCAAACTAATTGAACCCGAGAAATTTTAGACACTTCCATAAAACACTCCTCAAAAACTTATAAAATTCGAGATTGTGATAAAGGTCATTCGAGATTCTGGATTTATGTACAGCACAGTTCAGTTGGTGGCAGTACGAAGTTTGTCGGGTCAGCTAGTATCTAAATAAAATTTAAATTAAGTAATGGTTTCCAGACTACAGCGGCCAACCAACGTAATAAATTAAATTAGGTAATAAAATGTTGAATTTGTCGGATTATTAATTCAATCATTTAATAATCGAAGCATAAGGCAATCGATTAAAAGTAAAAACGATTATTTCAGTAGATAATCGTTTAATTAGATTAATCGAGACGTAATCGGTCGTCACTAGCCAATGCGGCAAGTGTAGTGATTTACCACCACCCTGGAGTGTTTCTTTTATTTGTATATGACTCTATACGCGGTCATGATGTTAACTCTTTTGGACTTTTGGAAAGGGAATAAGTGACAGATGCCAAGAATAATTAATTAGATGAACTGGAACTATATATATATAGACCAAAAATATATTGAGTTGTGCAATGGCTATTGCGCTAACTGCCTTTCCAAAAAACAGTTTACGTCATGACAGAGGCACATACAAGTGAAAGAAAAAAAGCAATGTTTGACGTGTCTGAAGGTTAACAGTTTTGAGCTTACATATACTGCTACTAGGAGATAGTCAGTGTTATTATTCGCACCCCGCCACAAGGAAAGTATTTTCGTGATGTTAGAGACATACCGGCCATCTTTGAGAACATAGAGACATGTGGTTCATCAACGTACAGTTGATAAAGCGAACTTCAGATGGCTTTGTGGATATCTTTGCGGGGGAAAAAGGTGCTTCGGAGCACAAGGCCTCGGGAAATTGCGAAATTTATCATTGGCCATTATCGTTCGTGTCGATGTGCAGGCTATGGAGTCCGTTCATCGGTCTATACCCTAACAGAACATGTGTTATAAAGCAGTTACAGTCGTGACTAATATGTGACTGATACAGGTTTTCTTTTCACTGCTTTGGCGTTTATATCGTTCATATTAACAGGTGGGTTTGATCATCATTTAACAAAAAACCTAATTTAATCTACCTATTGGTGAAAGGAACCTTTGTTATAACTTTTAAAAATTAAAGATAGAAATGGACACGACTTGGAAACATAGTTCAATTGCCTCCCCGACCAGGAGCGAAGAGCAAAATAATATAAAAATAATAACAAACTGTGTTATAATGCTTTATTTTGTTATTGAACAGATATGGTGATACATTGATAACACATTTTGTTATTGAGCAGATATTTAAAACAGTGGTTGTAAGATGAGTTTAATAACTGATTTTGTTATCATATCTTATTTTGGCCTTAAAATGACATTAGATATATTTCATACAATTTTTTTTATTGATTTTAGATTATAAATATTTTATAAAATGATTTTTTAATATCTCATATACTACTGCATTTGTTATTCAATACCTAAATATGTTATTTTAAACTCTGAATACAGTCATGTTATTGCTTTGTTATTCAGATAGCACAAGTAGTTATTCTTTCGGCCTTAAAGGAGTAAAATTTTGATATTATTTTTTGTTATTTTACCAACTATGTCAGCCAAAACAAGACAAGTTCCATCTACTATAATAAACTGGATACGCCAAATGCTTAGCAACCGGATTCTTTGCTCATCATTGAGACTAGCAGGAATAAGGAAGCTGAGTATCTGTGGCTGCCCTCAGGGTGGTGTTCTGTCACCACTCCTATGGAACCTAGTTGCGGATAGCTTACTAAGCAAATTAAATGCTCTGGGTTATCCAACTTATGGCTTTGCGGATGATTATCATATATTGATCTCCGGTCTGTGCGAAAGTACACTGTTTGACTTAATGCAAGAAGCTTTGCATGTTGTTGAACAATGGTGTCGGGAAATCCGACTCTCAGTCAATCCGGGCAAGACTTCGATGATACTTTTTACAAATAAAAGAATAATAACTGGTATTCGTCCTCTGCAATTTTTTGACTCTGAAATCGTCATTACAGACCAAGTTAAGTACGTTGGGGTCATTCTTGACTCAAAGTTGAACTGGTCTGCTCACATCGATTCCAGAATCAAAAAAGCATGCATGGTATTTGGACAGTGCAGACGAGCATTTGGGAAAACTTGGGGTCTAAAACCCAAGTACATATATTGGATATACACAAGCATTGTTCGACCTATTTTGGCGTACGGCTGCCTAGTATGGTGGCAGAAAGGAGAAGTTGCTACCATACAGTCAAAGCTAAATCACCTTCAGAGAATGGTACTTATGGCAATGACTGGTGCTTTCACTACAACTCCAACTGCTGCTCTCGAAGCACTTTTGAGCATCAAACCTCTTCATGTTTTTCTGAAACAAGAAGCACTGTTATGTGCCTACCGTTTGCAGGTAACTGGACACTGGAATAGTAATTTATTATCTCGTAATACGAGTCATACACGTGTGTGGCCTCAATTAGTTTCCTGGGACAAATATGTTGTTGCTCCTAGTGATATTGGACTAAATTGCAGTTTTCCATATAAAACTTTTTATACTAAAATTCCTGCCCGGAGTGAATGGCAGTCTGGTTACTTAGAAAGAGAACTGGAACAACATATTGTTTGTTATACAGATGGATCACTGTTGAACGGTAGAGCAGGTGCTGGAGTCTACTGCCATGAATTGCGATTGGAAGAATCGTACCCACTTGGGAGGTACTGCACGGTATTTCAAGCTGAAATCTTTGCGATTATGTGCGGAGTACAATCGGCACTTCAACAAAACCTGTCTGGCAAAAGAATTTATTTTTGTTCTGACAGCCAGGCTGCTATCAAAGCACTAAATGCGACAAATTCTAAATCAAAAACTGTAGTTGAATGTCGGACTCAACTAGAAGTTTTGAGCATCTTAAATGCTGTTTACCTTATATGGGTTCCTGGTCATTCTGGTATATCTGGAAATGAATTGGCTGACGAATTAGCAAGAGCCGGAGCAGAAATCGACTTCATCGGTCCGGAACCGGCTTTGCCTATTTCCTGCTGTTGGATAAAGCAAAAGATTCGCTGCTGGGTTTCAGCTGAACACGCCTCCTATTGGCGAAATTCTGAAACATGTCGTCAAACTAAAGTATTTTTGGCAGAGCCTAATCTAGCGTTTTCAAAGAATTTATTAAAATTTTCTAAGCAAAATATGAAGATTCTTGTTAGAGCATTGACTGGCCATTGTAAACTCAATTATCATATGGCCACTATTCAACGTGCAGAGTATTACTCTTGTGATCTTTGTGAGTCCGATTATGGAACTTCATATCATTTGATATGTGTCTGTCCTACAAAAATGCAATTGCGTTTACGGGTCTTTGGACAACCCTATATAGAGGATCATACTGTTAGACAGTTGAAACTAAAAGACATTCTTATGTTTTTGAACCAATGTGGGAAAGAACTTTAGTTCTCTCTGAAGTTTTTGACTCGAAAGAGAAAAACACTTCTGATATATGTATGTGCCGTCGTTTTCCTAGTCCTCACTATTCCCATATCCTTACTACCTATCCCTATCCTTCCCTTCCCATCAGGAAAATGATGAGAGAGCGCGGCAAGGCACAAATTTCCTTATAAGTATGGGGAGCGTGCCGTTTGAGCCAAAATATTCTGATTCCTGATTCTTGCTTTGTTATTCAGATAGCACAAGTAGTTATTCTTTCGGCCTTAAAGGAGTAAAATTTTGATATTATTTTTTGTTATTTTACCAACTATGTCAGCCAAAACAAGACCAAATTTTGATATGAGTTTTTCGATTTCCAATAACACATTTTGATATTATTTTGCTCTTCGCTCCTGCTCGGGTCTTATCGCTGTGTTATAACTTGATTCAACTATTCAAAAAGATTATTCACTCATGCCTTTATGCCATGATTAAAGTATATAAAATGAGAGATAAATTGTTTAAGAGAGATTATATTGTGTTGATGACATACGACGCACTATGCTGTTTATGAGCCTTCCCTATACTGTTCCTTCCTTTTACGCGTACAGTAGAAATTTGTACGATATAAATTCGAAGATGCTGACTTTTTATAGCACGAGCATCCCAAGATTTCATGCCTGCTTAATTAGCCTAATGACAAGTTCTGCGTAGCATAATTTCTCTATCTATCTCGATCCATGCAAACTGGTCTCTAGTTCGGCGGGTACCCACTGCTCGCCAGATCTCGCTCCACCTGATCTTCCTAACTCGCTCGCTGTGCCCCTTTTCGTCTTGTTCCTACTGGATCCGATGTGAAAACCATTTTGTACAGAATAATTTTCTCGCATTCTAGCAACATGTCCTGCCCAACGTATCCGTCCAGCTTTAACCACTTTTTGAATACTGGGTCCGCCGTAGAGCCGCGCGAGCTCGTGGTTCATACCTTGCCTTGGTTCTGAACACCTGCCGTTCGAAAATTCCGAGTGTTCGTAGGTCCTCTTCTAGCAGTATCCACGTTTCATGCCTGTAGAGGACAACCGGTCTAATTAGCGTTTTGTACACTGTGCATTTTATACGGGAGCTCAGATTGTTCGACCGCAAGTGTATTTGGAGTCCGCAGTCCGCTCTTGTCGGTTTACACTATCGTATGCGGCTTTGAAACTAAGGAATAACTAAGGTAACTAAGGTATAACGTTCAGAAGGCACCGAACCGGAGTGACAAACAGAACACGGTGGCCAATACCCGCGCAAGGAAGCCGTACAGGAAGTGGTTCACAACATCGTTCTGTAGATAATTGTGATGAATGGTGAAACCTATACATTAAGGCTGGCACCAGACCGGGAAATGCCGGGGTAGAAATACTACCCAAGTAACAATGTGAGTTTTATTACACTCTTATTGCGGATTTCATAACCAATTTTGGCCATAAAAAATATCATAAGAGTATATTAAAACCAAATTGTTACCTGGTTAAGCTGCCACCTACTATGGTCATTTGTTAGATATCAAGGCTCTAATGTGATAGGCCCTTACATCCAAATGTAATCACTGTTAAGAGCTATCACATATGGCTGGCATGAGTCCCTTCATCATATGACCTTGCACGGAAGTGGAAATTCGAACAACGTTGCGATTAAAAAGTGGTACAAAAGCTCCACCGATTTTGTTTTTACATTTGAAAGTTTCCGCATAAAAAAGAATTTGTGTGCATTCGTGTGTTTTCGTAGAAAAAAGTCTCTCTTTACTGCCAGGCTTGCTAGCATTTGTAGAAGGTAGCATGGACGTGTTTGGATTTTAGCTTCTACTTCTGTTCTGTGTTTCAACCTTAAATTCCGGTGGAGAGGAATAAAGAGCTTGGAAAGATTATCTAGGTATTCCTAAGAGGGAGAATTTGGTCAAGTATCGACGAGCGCGGAATGAGTTGACCACGGTTTTGAGGAGGAAAAAGCGCTAGAAGGAGGACAGACATCATGAAGAGCTAAAACAATTACACCGGGCTAAAGAGACAAGTTCTATGAGAAGGTGAACCAATTTCGTAAAAGATAAACATCGACAGCGAGCTCAATATATGTAGGAACGATCTTCTTCGATCTTGGCATCTTAATGGTGAATAGAAGGAGACGAAACGGAGCTTACGAATACCTACAAACTATGACAGTGTGCGAGCTTCCGATCTCGAAGAGATCCGGTGACAAATCGGACAGCTGAAGAATAATAGAGCCGCCGAAAGGGACCGACTCCTAGCAGAACTCTACAAAAATGGCCAAGAACGCTAGCAACGGCACTTCACTGGATAGTTTCAAGGATTTGGGTTGAGGAAACTACCGGAGGAGTAGGTGCAAGTTGTGGTTTGTTCCAGCTCGCTGGATTGCTGTAATGACGCTGGTCAACGCTGCCTATAAGGTGCTCTCCCAGATTTTGTTACGTCGTCTACAGTGATGTTAAAAACTCGAAATCTCAAAACTCATCAAAAATCAAAATCAACTGTGAATCATGTCAACTTGATCCTATGCAGAAAAAACTCACGCGTGAGTTTATCTACATGTTTATCTAATTCTTATTAGGCTTTTTATTTTCTAGTTAAGAAAATGTCGATTCCCGCGAAGGAAAAATGTATATTCTGCCAATTTGTTTGCGATCTTAATTCATGAATGTGTGCAAGCTTTTTTCGCAGCTGATGTTTTCTCTGGTGGTTAATTCTCTTTCGCTCTGTGGTTCGTTGTATGAAATGGCAGCTGTGGAAGAAGTAAGCAAAATGCTCACAGTTGAATTTGGTTCACATCGCATAGCAACAGAGACATCGCATATAATAGCGAGAGAAATTCATATGTGAGTTTGGCGCTTCTGATCAAGGATGAAATTTCATGGTGTTTGAAATCTCAATGAGTTTTTTGCTGCTAAGAATTTTTCAACATTGCTCGTCTATTTTTGTTGTTGTCACAAAACCGGTAAGCGTGCTGATATCTCTCTTATTGAGACTCTTTTGAATACCTTAATACTTGACGTTATAGATGGTTAGAATGTTTGAGCGATTGTACGGCCCAAGTAGCACACGTTGTCACAATTGAGTCGCAGCGGCTGATATGCGACAAATTTAAATGTAAAACTTCGGTTACAGTAACCTAAAATATAACAGTTGTGTAACCGAAATAGCGCAACTTATGTAACTAAATCTGGTTGCATTAACAGTTACTCAATAACCAATATGTAACATGTATAGTTACAAAATGGTTACTATTGAAGTTACACATAAACTGTAAATTGACTTTCAATTGGTGGCAAATTAGTTATCTTGTAACTTTTATTGCATAGCGAAAATGTAGCAGGTTTATTATTTCAATCTATGGCTGTCAACGTCAAGCAGTAAATTTAACTGTTGAATATAGAAGAGTGTATAAATTATTATTTCAACACAAATTTTAATGCAGTTTCAAATTTATGGTGAAATGCATGATTCTAGCTTTGAAAAATTCACGCACTCTTATTTAATATAGCTTTTCGTTACTTACTTCTTTGAAAAATTGATGTTTTGTAAATCAAATATAAAAATTTTAATTTTTTGATTTTTTAAACTTATTCTTAGCAATAATGAATTAGTGGAGCATTCACCTAGAAACCATTAAAAATCAAGTTGTTTTCGCTATTACTTCTATCACAGTAAAATTCATAGCCATTTTGCCTTTGGTTCTAACTACTACACCATCGTCCTTGAAGTTTTGTATCGTTTTCGGCATATTGCATGAAATGATTTTAAGCAGCCATTGTTCATTGTTCACATTGTTGATATCGGGAAAAGGTATTTTTTAGTGATTGTTGTGAAAAGAAAGTGTTAATTTAATATCAAAGAATAGTTTCAGTTTGAATAAAACAGTTACCACCAGTGTTAATCATAGAAGGTTACATTTCAGTTACATTCTAGTTGTACGTAACCTTAGCCTTCGACCTGGTTACGGTATCGGTTATACGGTAACCAATATTAAATCTGTTGTAGTCACTTATTTCTTATGTCGTCATTTCTAAGTTACACTGTAACCTATTTTCATTGCCGGTTTCGTTTCGATGTAACTTGATCGTTTTGACGTTTGAGAATAATCATCATTTGTTTACTTAATACCAATGTCTGGGCGGAGAAGATTCCAAGTACCATCAATTAAGTAAATAAACGCATTTACAAGAGCATTTCACAACCCGTGTACCAGTTGTTTATCTTTACCATTAGCAATATTCCTTAATCGTTTTTCCTTAATCCATTGTGTTTACAAGGAACAGTGAACAAATTGTTGCGAAAATGTTACTAGCCGACTTTTTTTGACTTCGTAACTGCTCGTAACGGAAAATTAACTGTTTTGCGACCAGCAAGTTGATGACAGTTTGGAAAAAGGTTTCATTTGTGTCACTTGATAACTATTTGGTAACTCGTAACTGAAAGGTGACTGTTTTGCGACGACCAAGTTGTTGACAGTTCGAAAAAAAGGTTTCAATTTGGTCATTTGGTAACTACCTGGTAACTTTTTGAGATTTTTGTCACTAGAAAACTAAAAAGTAACTATTTTTAATTTTATGTAACCTAACTCGTTACAAGTATCCTAAATGTAACTGCTGTGCAACCTTTTTGTATTTTTTTATTTTTATGATTAGTTACAAGTGCTACTTGGGGGCCATCCAATTGACCATGACCGGCTCTCTCATAGTTTCAGCTCACTCTTCAGAGTTGGAGCCATCTCGTCTTTCGACTCACTACGAGTCGGCGTATTGGGGATAGACCAGAAGCAGGGCTAGATGTTCCTCCCCTATGCTCCTATTCTCCCTTCCACCTCTTTCGGGTCTTTGTTTTTTCCGGCAGAGGGAGCATGCACGGTAAGAAATCGTCCACTGCATCAGTGACCGGCTTGATGCACCCTGGTACTCCACAGGCTCCGTTGCAGGGAGAGAATTTGTAGAACCCCCTACACCATTCATTCCTCGGCACGGGTCGCGTCACACCTTGGATTAGGGGTTTATCCATTCAAGTTTTTACATAATAGCCATGGATTACAGCTATTAAAACCATCTCCTTTAGGGGCTTTGGACTGTCTGCTTTGGTACCTAGTAGTTATACTTTCTACAAGGCCTAGTCTGCAAGCAGACGATCTGGACGGCGACAATCTACGCCAGATTAAAAACGGAGGCTAAGAGGATTGTGTACAAATCAATACGTCAAAAAACAAAATATATGGCAGGAAGATGCTCTAGAGAAATCAACTGTTCGCCACTCACGGACAGTGACTATTGATGGCGATGAACTGGAAGTAATTGATGAATTCGTATATTTGGGAGCTCTAGTCACCGCTGACAATAATACGAGTAAGGAGATCCAATGACGCATTCATGCTGGAATTCAGACCTACTTTTGCCTTCGCGAGACGCTTCAATCATGGAGCATGGAGCGCCGTACAAAGTTGACGTACAGACTACCTAATATATCGGGCGGCAGTAGTTTGGTTAGTAAAACATTCGGGTACCAACCGAAAGAGCCCTACCTGCCATTGCATAACGCAGTATATTTTTGGTCTATATCAAAATTTTCCAATTTATTTAACTAACTTTAACTTTTAACTCATTCTTTACATCAGATCACTGCATTATTGCGTGGAAAGATTCCCATCGTACACCTGGCGAAAGTAGTCCTTCTAGTCCTTCTAGCCGCTTTTTTCAGTCAAACGTGAATTGTAATTCACTAGGAATCCTCAATAAGATTTGGAATAGCACTTTGTAAGCAGTGCGGTCAGCATTACAACACCTCTATCATGCACTCCTCTACGAAACTTCGACACTTTTTCTCCTCTCAAATATTAAAAATAACTTAGTGAAGAGCAATTGTCAGCACTTCGCTACCGTGTTCATAGAGCTCTGTTGGGAGTTTGTCTTAACTGAAAACTCCGTTGGTATTCAACGATTCGATTTCTCGTTTCACTTCTTGGAATTTAGGTGTTCTAAAGAAACTTGTGTTAGATAAATTTGACATGCATAGTATTTTGTGAAAATCTGAAAAAAAGTGAGCAGAACCACTACACAGATGGAATAATTGATTTAAACTTAAATAATGGTTTTACAGATTGCAAAAAATATTCCCTGAATATTACTATATTTAACTAACAAAAAACATTACCTGAAAGCTCGATTTACCGCTCGGAAACGTACCGACGCTGTTAAAACCATGAATGTGGCTAGCACTAGAAGCATTGCATACGACACCATAATGTACAGGGATCCAATCATTGCCATTTTATTTTCCAAAGAAATTTCGGTGTGCTGCCGCAGAAATAAGAATCCACCCAGGTGCATTACTAATGACGAAACAAAACCCAGCATCGTGAGACTTAATATGGTTCGGCTAATTTCTTTCAGCTGAACCGTTCCATAGAATTTCTCCAGCACATTATCAACGGCCTCCACCAATTTGTTGATTCTGTTGATTCGCTCGTGCAGCCCGTTACCTATCAGCACGCCGAGTAGCATAACAAAGTTGTAATTGTGGTGTGTTCCTTCCATAATACATATCATAAGTATGGATCTGGTGACATCGGCCATCATATTCCGGAAGGACAACCGAAATAGGAACGTATATAAGCACAGAAAACCAATCATTGCTACACCGTTAATCACTCGAAGCTGACGGTTCCATTTCTTATTCTTCGTCTCGCTGAAAATCGGAATAATGCCGAAAATTTTACACACCAACGTGAACAATTCGAGGCCTGGTGACTTGGTGACGCAGGTTGGCTGACGGTCGGATTGATCCGCCTTAGTACCGGTGGAGGTGATTTGATTCATGACTCGCAAAACGGACTCCGGACCGAACAACGGTTCACCTTCGCTACCCAGATGAGAGGCAGTTACTGATTCGTTAATTTACGCTGGATGTCGTCCGATCGATGCGAATGCGGTGCGATGCGATGGTTAGAAGAAAGGCGGAGTCCAGACACACCCACCCACACACACACACGGTGCTAATTTGTGTAATTGAAACTGGGACCCGAAGCGGACGCCTGGTGGTTTGGGTAAGATACCGCTTGGATATGTATTAATACCGGTTGATGATTATGGGAGTGGCCACCCGCGTTGGGTGCTTAACGGTAAACGTCTGCTAATTGGATTAATTTGTTCAAATTTGTCCAGTATATTGACATTAGGGTGAATGTGCTTAATATGTTTTATGTTGCAATAAAATTTCTCCTACATAAAGATTAGCGAAAGTTATTCAGACAAATTATTTTAATTAATCTGCACTTTTTAAACATAACACATACAATTTTTTGTGTAAATGACATTACCTGAAGGTTCGATTCACTGCTCGGAAACGTGCTACCGTAGCCAAAATAATAGATATGGCATATAAAGTAAGCAACGCATACGTTATCATGATGTACAGGGATGCAGTCATGGTCATCTTCATTGTATGGGAAAAGTCGATTATCTCTCGCAAAATGTAGTATCCGCCGTAATGTACAAGTATTGACATAAAAGCAGCTGTCAACATAATCCAAAGCATACTTCGGCCTATTTCAGCCAGTCGAACCGGAACACAATAATGTCTCAAAACACAGTCAACGATATCCAGCGATTTATGGATTCTATTAATTTTCTCGTTCATCAGGTACCCCATGAATACACCAATTAGCATAACGAAGTTGTAATTCTGATAAGCTTCGTCCATAATGGAAACCAATAGGAGAGATTGAGAGATATCGATCATCATATCTTGAAACAACCCGCGAAAGAGGAGCACGTATAAGCTTATGAATATAAACAGAACTATTCCGTTGAACACCTTGAACATTCGGTTCCATTTCGTATTGTTTGGTTCGGAGAATACGGGAACAATGCCGAAAATTTTACACACCATAATAAACTGTCTAAGGCCAGACCGGGAAGGCCCGGTAGGCTCGAAATGAATTTGATTCATTGCACGACCAAACAACGACACACGGGGGATAACAATCGGAAAAGGTCACCCTTACTAACTAGATGGAAACCGATTACTGACTCGATGATCCATCACCGTGGCTAAATATTACGCAAAATCGGAAAACCGCCTTCCAGCCGAGTGCGTCCTCCTCGTAGTGGTAATTTTACTAATTGGAGCAGCGGATAAATGTGTTCGTCTCGTGTTTTATAGTTTGGTACATAATAAATGACCAAGGCAGACAGGATCACATAAATATATGTATTTATGTTGGAGTGGTCACTCGCTTGCGAGTGCTTTATTGTAAACCTTTCTGAATCGAATGATGTCGAGGATATGAAACATATCTAGTTGCAGAATTATTATTATAGGACAGTAGAAAAATTACCTAAACATTAGATTTGTAGTTCGAAAACGAACCGAAACGGCTAAAACCACCGAAATGGCTTGCAACGTAAGCAACGCGTACGAAATCATCATATATACGGATCCAATCATTGACAGTTTTGCTTCGTTGGGAAAATCGATATACGGTCTCAAAATCAGGTACCAAGCCAAATGTACTGCCACCGCCATCAGAACACTCAACACCACAGTCCAAAGCACTCTCCGAGTGATTCCAGCTTGTTCGACTGTAGCTCTGGATCGTCTCAAATCACTATCAACACAGTCCAGTGTCCGGTGAATCCGGTTGATCCTACTCCACATGCAATGGCCAATCAGCATTCCCAGCAGCGTCACCAAATTATAATTTCGATGCGTGCCTTGAATAATGGCAATCATAAGAACCGAACTGGTAAGATGGGCCATCGATTCCCGGAACAGCAAACGGAGCAAAAATGTATACAGACACACAAATCCAATCAAAACCGAATAGTTTACTGTGTGCATCAAGCGGTTCCATCTGCCGGCACCGTCGGCTGGGTGGCTGAAAAGCGGAACAATTCCGAAAAATTTGCTTCCTATTATCAACAGTTCGAAGCCGGACTTTGAAGTAACTGGTCGCTTGGAGTGAACTAATTTGACACTGCCCTTGCCGCTCATTGTACCGAGCTGAGTGAAACAAACAGAACAGAGGTCGATGGCTGTCACTAGGCAGAGAAATATTAACTGATTTGATGTTTCCAACGTCGGGAAGAGTTTTGCGTGAAAGTGCCAAAACAAAAAAATGGGCGGAGTTTGTGTAGCTGAGCTGAAATAGGCATGCCTCTTTCGGGTCGAGTGGTGTAATTGATCTAATTGGGAACTAATTTACCTTAATTTGCTTGCCGTGTATGTAAAAAATTTATGCACATATATATGAAAACAGGAATCGAATAATTTGTTATTTGTTATTTATAAAAATTAATTCGACACAATATTGTCTTGATGAACACTAATATAGACTAACTAAGAGTTACATATTGTTACCGTTACTTTTACACAAAACTACAACTAAACAGCAAACAGCTATCGTCTCTGCAGGAGTCGTCTTTTAAAAGTGTCTATGGTGATGTCAAAATCGAACAGCTCGTACACGGTGTTGAACTGAGCTGCCATGTATCTAATCGGGTTAAACTGACCGTAGTTAACTCTCCGAGCGTCAAGATGAAGGAAATTCCTAGTACGAAGAGCCCTTTCCGAAGCGTATAGAGCGTTTAGCTGTTCCAGGATAGGCAGACAGTCAATATGGCCGATCAGGAGCTTAGCAACAAACACAACTTGAGTAGTCATACGCCTCTTTTCGAGGGTTTCAAGTCCTAGTCGATTTTCATATGGAGGCAAGTACAGTGGGTTGCTCCACGGTAGCGTCCGAAGAGCATAACGGACGAACTTTTTTGTACTGCTTCAATCCTCGCAATCCAGTTAGCTCGAAACGGGCACCAGACTATTAAGCAGTTTTCGAGTAATGATCGTACCAATGTGCACTATAGCGAACGAAGACAAAACGGATCGCGGAGCTAGTTAGCTATTTCAAAGATGAAACCGAGTTGCCTGTTAGCTTTTGAGATGATCTCTTCAAAGTTCAAACAAAAGGTGAGAGCAGTCAAGATTCACTCCCAGGTCACGAATATGATTAACCTGTTGCAGCACATGACCCAGAATAGAGTAATTAAAGGTAATCGGGTTCAGTTTGCGTAAAAACGAGTTAACACTGCATTTGGGTACACTGATTGTTAACAAATTATTCGTATACCACGCCTCAAATAGGTCAACATGCAATCTCAAACAGTCAAGTGTGGTTTTTTATTGGCAGGTATATCTTAACATCGTCCGCGTAAAACAGACGACATCCAGCAGACAGCAGTATGGAGAGCTCGTTGATGAATAGTGTGAAAAGCAAAGGGCCCAAGTTGCTTCCTTGTGGAACCCCTGATAGATTACAAAACAGTTCCGATTCTACCGGACCGATTTTGACGCATAAACTACGTTCAGTGAGGTAAGACCTCATCCATCTGATAAAAGCGACAGAAGTTCCATGTTTCTCCATACGATTCAACAATATCGCGTGATCAACACGATCGAAGGCAGCTTTTAAGTCAACGATCGAACGAGACAAACTGCGTTGAATTAGTGATCTTATAGGGAAAAATCCATGCACATCAACGGATAAGTACTGCACATAAAAAGTGCATCGTGGACTATGATTTCCAACACTTTCGAGCAGGCACAAAGTGATGTGATACCCCGATAGTTTTCCACGTTCCTCTTATCTCCTTTTTTGTGCAAGCGAAACATGATGGATTTTTTCCATGATTCAGGAAATACATTTTGCAGGAGAGAAGTTTCGAATAACAACGCCAGTGGGCGAACAATAGCTGCAGCACATTTCTACAGAACACAAGAAGGAAATCCGTCAGATCCAGCAGCGAACGAATATTTGAGCTTTTTGATCGCGGTTTCAACGAGTTGATCGTTTATATGGAATATGGTCAAGTTGATCGCATCATATGGAGTATCTCGGATTGCAGAGGCAGTCTACATTTCCGAAGCAACAGAAGTGTTAAAAGAATTCTTGATGTGAGTGGCAAAGTGCTCGCATTTTTCCACGGCATGAAGGGGAAACACTCCTACTACAAGTTGATTATCGTTCAGCTTCGTACCTCTATCATTGCATTTAAGGGGTGGCAACTAAAATTTGGGATTTTTTTCTCAAGCTGTCAAAAAAAAAGACAAAGATACATGAAGATGATCTGATTTACCGAAATTAAAGATACATTATCTATTGTTGGAAAAAAATTAGTGTACATTTGAAAACGGTCCGTAATCGGCTGTTCGGCAAAGCTTTCGTTTGGCCGTCATGTCAACTTTGCGAATGCATCTCTTGATTCTACCAATCAACTGTTTGCAATTCGTGGCTCTCCAGTTATTTTTGTATACCAAGTAACTCAAAATCCCGAAGAAATCTTCGATTGGGCGCACTGAGACAGATTTTTCGGGTCGTAGTTTTTGGTTAAAAATGGGATCGAATGGGTATTCAGGAACGATTGTATTTTTTTGGTGCAATGCGATGATGCTCTATCCGGCCAAAACACGTATTGTCCATCTGCATTATGTTTTTGTAGAAATGGGATCAAAAATTTGTTGATCCCATTGCTTTTAAGTTAACAAAAATGTGATGAATGGGCATGAAACGTAAGGAGTACACATTTCTGTAAGATCTATGGAATGGTAAAAATTTGGTCCGTGTTTGCTTGAGTCCCCATGATAGACCGCCTGGTAATTCCCCATGAAACCTTGTGCTATCGGTGGTAGCCGGCCCAGGGGCGGACTGGGAGCCAAAGGGCCCACCGGACCTTTGATATTAGGGGCCCCAGTTTGCAATATTCTCATGATAGTAAATTAACACAAAAAAGACATCTACTCAAAAGACATCAGCGTTACAAGGACAGTAAATCTAATGAATATGGGCTCTATTTTGTAAGTCATGTCGTGCAACTCGACTCGACTCAGGCACTGTCGAGTGTCGAGTATCGGAAGAACGGGTAGCATAGCGGCTCGATGCTCGAAACAAAATAAACTCAGTCGTTATTAAGACCGAGTTACCAGCTTTTAGCATGTGCGTCATATTAACGGTTCACGGTACTTTAGTTTTGACGCATTTTTCTTCAACCCAATCTTCGCTGCTTTGAGTTTTAGTTTGTTCAACCACCACCCCAGATGCTGTTCTATCGACAATATCCATTTCATTGGGAAAACAGACGAACTAACTAGATTTGCTGAAGATTGTGCCTGTGTATTGCTCCTTTCATAACATCCTGTAGCGGCATGTTGAACAGCCCACATGAGGAACCATCACGTTGTTAAAGTCCCCTGCGAGGTTAGAATGGCCATGATTTTACGGTCGATGGTATCATACGCAACTTTGGAATCAATGAAATAATTGTCCGTTGAATTCTCTATTCATGGACTTTTTGGAGGATCTGCCGCAGCGTGATCATTTGATTTGATTTGCGTGATAAATGATATGATGTCAATAGTTCAATATATATGAGTCCGGTCCGGTGCGTCTACACGTCAAAACAGAACAGTTCATAGTGCAGGCGATTCCCGTGCCGAGTTATAGCTATCCCTGGGATTCAACTCTTGGATTCTCCTATAAGAATCATGCTTTTATAAGTAAGGTATTCTGTGCGAATCCTCTGTAGAATTTTTTCACACGATTTCAATGTGAGGAATGCCCGAGACGCGAATCTTTTGGTTCATCCTGGTAGAGCTGCGGAAAAAAGAACCCACCGTCTAAAAACGCCAGTACGAAGAGTACGTGCTCGCCAGTCTAGAGGAGAGGTTCGTCAGCAACGACACACGGAGACACAAAACGGTCAGGTGCAAGAATTTTGCCATGCCTGTGATGTGCAATGATAGTCCGGCAACCTGCTTACTGACCAAACGACGGTAGCAGCCAGGTGGAAGAGTATTTCCAGACGCTGTTGAATAGAGAAGTAAACACGAAGATCAGCAGCTACAGGATAAGAATTTTGAGCGAAGGCCAAACTGTGGAGCCACCAACACAGGAGGAGGTCAAAAGAGCAATCAGTGAGCTGAAAAACGGTAAGGTTGTTGTAAAGGATGGTATCCTGACTGAACTTCTAAAAACGGGGAGCGAGCAGCTGTACGAAACGATTCACCACCTCATTGTCAGTAACAGAATATGGGAGGAAAATAAATATCGGAGGAAAGGTTGATTGGCCTCATTTCCCATAATTTTAAAAACGGACATCGACATGAGAGTAAAAACTATCGAGGCATTACGTTACTCAATTTTGCCTATAAGGTGCTCTCCCTATTCTGTGTTTTAGACTGAGTCCGTTAGCTGAGTTCTTCGTTGGCGAGTATCAAGCTGGTTTTCATGAGGGTCGCTTCACGATGGATCAGATATTTACCATGCATCTAGTAACTGACGACTTCCGGGAGTACAACTTGCAGACTCATAATATTTTTATGGATTTCAAGGCGGCATACGATTCAGTCAAACGAAATGAGCTGTGACAGTTAACGCTAGGACATGGTTTTCCCACAGGACTAGTTACGTTGATTCGTGTGACGCTGGATGAGTAAAAATTATGAGTCAGAATAGCAGATGAGACCCCACGTGCTTTTTGATTTTGCGGATGACGTCGATATACCAAAATCAAAAGTAGAGCAGCGAAAGAAGCCTTTAGGTCATTTATTGAGAAATTGGGACTTACCATTAACACCGCCAAAACGAAGTACATGACGTGGAAATCCAAATGGTGTTAGTGTCGAAGAGGAACTGAATATATGTATTTTGGTATGCTCGTGACATGTGACAACGATGTAAGTCGCAAAATAAAACGACTAATTACAGCTGCGAATTGTCCTTTACGCAGGTATTACATTTTGTAGCTGAAGTCCCGTAGCTTGCAAATTCGCGTAAAACAGATGCTCTAGAGAACACTAATCCTCTCGGTGGCCCTTTACGGACATGAATCATGGACGCTAAAAGAAGCTGATCGACGAATGTTTGGGGTTTTAGCGTAAAATTTTGCAAAATCCAAAATGGAGTGTAGCGCAGACGCATGAACCACAAGATATCTTAAGAATGCAAATATGCTGTTATAATGAAGAAAGCACAGTGTGGCAGTCTGCGCTGGATGGTCACGTGTCTAGAAGGCCCGACGAAAGAGTAGCCAGAATTATTTTAAGCAGAGAATCAAGAAGAGGCCGTAGACTTCGGAGTAGACATCGCACTGATAGATGTGCGCTATCGAGGATGATGCACGTTCAGCTGGTGTTCGAGGGGTTTGAAGAAAGGTAGGACCATAATTCATTCGGCGCAGGATCAATAACGGACCGTCGCCACTGAAGTAAACTGAGTATGGAACTTAAGCCTACAGTTCAATATTTATAAATAGTCAAATAACTGCGGATGAAATACTAATTCTACTTTTAAATACTCAGAATTGAAGCTGGTAATATTTTCGGAGCTTGGACCCCAACAGCTCAACTTAAATGATTTCATAAATCATGGGGCCCAGCAATCAAACATTCGTGAGTCATAGAAAAAGTTAAATTGAAAGAGAAATTTTGGTTTAGAGTTCGGGGCCCCAACAGTCCCATTTGAAGCTGAATTTTAAATCATCAAATCGGTTGATTTCATGAATCATGGGGTCCCACGAATTGAACATTCGTGAGTCGTAGAAAGAATTTAACTGAAATAAAAATTTTGGAAAATCTTATTTTGTGTAACAACGAAATTTTTACCGGGGCCCACCGGGCATTTGCCCGGTTGCCCGGTGGGCCAGTCCGCCCCTGACTGCCGGCCTAACAGGATCTTAGAAACTACCTTGTAGGCAGCGTTTACCAGCGTTATGCCAGGGTAGTTGCAGCAGTCGAACCAAACATCCTTTTTGTAGATGGGACAAACGACTTCTTCTATTTATTCCTTCGGTAGGTTCTCCTCCTCGCAAACCTTGAAAATTAAGTAGTCTAGAAGCCAGCGTTTCTCAGTCTTGTTTGAAAAGCTCGGTTGATAAGCGGCCCTTAGACGAGGCTCTGTCGGTTATCAGCAACCCGATTTCTCATTTGACTTCTGGGAGAGCATGTGCTGGGACATTACTATCTTCTATGGGCTGGGCACTCCTAGGTTAACTTCCGTTTCGCCTCCTTATGCAACTTCGCCATTGAGGTGTTAATCGAAGAACTGCTTCCATCTGTCACCCATCTTGCGCTCATTTGTGATTAGATTCCCTCCCTCGACTCAATACATGTTTAGCTATAATTCTTTGTGATTTCTGCCCTCTTTCTGAAGTTTTTTACTCTTCAAAATTGTGGTTAACTGGTTCCTTGCTCGTTGGTATTTGGACAAGCTCTCCCTAGTGCCGAAGCTCTGATAGTTTTTCCAAACAAATTTTTTCCACTTTCCTCTGATGCACAGAATGATTAATTGGATGAACTGGAAAATTTCGAACTGGAAAATTTTCAAATATATAGACCAAAAATATAGTGGGTAGTGCAATGGCGTGCGGGATCAGGTCTCTCGATTGCCAGTCAAGTTTGTTACATTAACAGTACCGCCGCACCCTTCTATTAGGTAGTCTAAAACCTAATTTTATTTCATTCTTCCAATTTTATCATTCCACACTCGCACCACACACTTCCTCGGATATTGTTTTTGTGTGACTGCTCTTTGTTTCTGCCGCAGAGAAGATATTTTATTGGTTTCGTCTGTCGGATATACAACAAATATCGTTTTAAAATCATTTCGTGGACTGCAAAAGCCGTATACCTAAACCAAACAGAGAAGATAGACTGTTATCTACACTCAGTCAGTGCGATAGAAACAGGCAGAGCGTTGCCGTCAGTTGCTCCGGCAAGTCTAGTGATTTACCACTACCTGGTGTGTTGCTTTTTTCTTGTACTTGTATATAACTTTACACTTTACACGTAAACCCTTTTTTGGAAAGGGAGTAAGTGTCTGATGCCATTAAAGAATAATTAATTGCAAATTTTAGATATATAGACCAAAAATATATGGTCTTGGTCCGGTCTGATTTAACACCGACCATATGATATTGCGACAAGCAATCGAGTTGAGCAGGCGAGTCGAGCAGCCAAATCAAGCAATCGAGTCAAGCAGTTGGGTCGAGCAGTCAAGTCGAGCTGTCAAACCTAGCAATCTAGTCGAGCAGTTAAATCAAGCTGGTCAATCAAGCAGTCCGGTTAAGCAGTTGAGTCGAGTAGTCGAGTTGGGCAGTTAAACCGACCGAGCAGTTGAATCGAGTAGTCTAGTCGCTCAGTTGAATCGAGTAGTTTAGTCGAACAAGCGGTTCAGTCGAGCAGCTAAGTCGAAGAGTTGAGTCGAGCAGTTAGGTCGAGTGGTCCAGTCGAGCAGTTGAATCGAGCAGTAAAGTCAAGCTGTCGAATCAAATAGTTAAACCAAGCAGTTGAGTCGAGCAGTCTAGTCGAGCTGTTGAATAAGCTGTCAGTTGAGTCGAGCAATCAAATCGAGTAATCTAGTCGAGCAGTTGAATCGAGCAATCGGGTTGAGCAGTTGAGTAGAGCAGCCAATTCGAATAGTGCAATCGAGTAGTTGAATCAAGCAGTTCATTCGAGCAGTTGAGTCGAGTAGTACAGTCGAGCAGTGGAATCAAGCAGTTGAATCGAGCAGTTGAGTCGAGCAGTCTAGCCGAGCAGACAAATCATGCTGTCCAGTCAAGCAGTCCAGTCGAATCGAACAGTCCAGTCGTGCTGTTCAATCGTGCAGTTAAGTCGAGCAGTCGGGTCGAGGTAAGTCAAGCAAATGTGTCAAGCAGTTGAATCGAGTATTTAAGTCGAGTAGTCCACTCGACCAGTTAAGTCGAACAGTTCAGTCGAGCAGTTCAGTTAAGCAATCCAGTCGATCAATCAAATCGAGCAGTCTAATCGACCAGTCCAGTCGAGCAGTCTAGTCAACCAGTTGAGCAATCGAGCAGTCCAGCAGTCGACCAGTGAGGTGACTTAGAAAAGATTACAACCCATTGCTACGAAAGCATGCCGTCCTGTCAGGGACCTGTTTTTAGTTACCAATAAGCCTTTTATGACGTCCTGTCAGAGACCTGGTTTGCGGTACAGACATAAGTCTCTTACATAAATAGATAATAATATTACGTATTCTCTAACGAGGTTTCTGGAAGAAAAATTTCAAATTGTCAGGATCAAACCATATAATATTTTCCAAAAAATATGTAGGGTAAAGAACTAGTTTTAAGCAGTCTAAGCGGGTCACTGATTGTTTTACCTTATTACAAGCGATGGGTTGACTAAGTGGGGGATATCAGCATACCAATCTTCTTGCTATCTTTAGTTCTTCAAGCTGTTACCATTGGAAGACACTATTGTTGAGCTAAACTTTCGATTTTTCGCTTTAAAAGTTGGACCGGCGGAACTAATTTTGAACAGACCGAAACTTTTTTCACCCGCAAGGTGCTTTTTTAAGCAATCCTGAAATCTGAATTTTTTTACGTCGCCTTAAAAAATCCCTCGAACTTTTCCCCCTATTCAGTAAGTTCGCGTTCCTATCCGCGACCTATACTAATCGGCACCTGATGCGTAATCGGCATAGCGTATCGGCATAGATGCGTAAAATGCCATCTGTCTAAATTGTTTATCGGGGCATACACTCTTTTATTCTCTGGTGTTCTTATGGGAAACTGCGAGTTTGACGTCTCACTCGCTGTTCATAAGGATGGTGGGAGAACAAAAGAGGTAAACATATAGCAGTACAAACGATCCGACTCAGAACAGTGTTGTCAAAGCAAATAACATTGAAACACATCGTTGCTTTATTAAATCACTGAGAAAATCTTCGAAAATTATTGAAAAAGCTGTCTTTTGTGTTGTTTTTAATAAAGAAAAATTAATTATGAACATACATTTCTCTTGAAAGTATTGAATCACGTTTTCACCATTGGAGGTTTCAGTTAATTTCAAACTTAAAATTCTTATTTTCAGAACCGAAACAGTGCCTTGGCAACACGATAGTTCATCAGTTGTGCTGCAGCTGCTGCTACTGGTGAACAGGTTCCGTCAATTCAGAATTTGTTTTCAGTTTTGTTAGAAAATAATAAAACTTTCGGCTAGTGACAAAGCCTTAGATAATAGAAAAAAAGAGAGTGAATAATATGTGACAATTGAGTGCTTGTCTTTTAGAGTGGTTGTAATCAGTGCTGAAAAATATGATGGATTCGTTAGTAGCGAGGTGGCGATTGCCTTCAGCAGCTGAAAAATGTACGTTTTTGGACAACAATTTTTAATTCATCATATTTCTTGTCGGAAACCCAATAAATTGTGTTTGTGTGAATCAAATGTATGTTGATAAATGTATTTATGTTCAACTGATTAAAATAGGTTACACTGCTTAACTCGTTCCTTACCCTACACCAACACTGCGGAGTATCAAATTTCTGAAGTAATTTCCAAATCAGTTTCGTCACCAGCTTTCCGAAAAACAGCTTATTAAGTCATCAACATAAGAAATGGCAGCGTAGTCATCAAATTCTGAACTATCCGGTAGGCTGCAGCTGTTTAAATATTCGCACCGGGATCGGCAACTTGTTAGACGACCAGCGTTATGAGATTCCTACTACTTATGTACAGGAAGTCGTGGAATTAATTTTCATACCCCCCACAAGGCTGGACCCGTAGAATTCATCTCTCTATACAGTAAGCATTGCAAGATACAGCATCTACGGTATCTACGAAATCCCCTGTAAGGATTGCCCAGCGGTGTATATCGGACAAACCCGTCGAAAATTTATAACTCGGCTAAAAGAACATATAAAAGCTGTGGAAAATGCAAGGACCAACGATTCGAGTGTAGCGATGCATTCTATCTGCCTCCAACATGAAATTGATTGGGAGAACGCAAAGCTGCTAAAAATGTGAGAAAATCCTCTCATTTGAATGCGTGGGAATCGATGTACATCAGCACCGCAGATCGGCTTTTAATGAATGAAGATGAGGCGCTCATCTCATCGCCTCTCTTCCAACTGACGAAACTGAATCTGTAGCAGACAACAAATCACAATACGTATGCAGTCGACCACCGCTCCGTAGATGGGTTGGATCAAACCCGAAACCGGTTAGCGAAAAAGGTACTTTTAATGTTTTGTAAGAACCGTAAGTGATGCGTCTTGTTTGTTCGTGTTACAGCAAGAACATTACGTATTATTAGCGCCACGTAATAAAATTCTGCACTGCTGTCCCCCATCGGAAAGGGCCTTATCCAAACAACTTTGTCGAAGACAGCACACCTCTATAGTGAGGTCAATTAAGTCAATTCCCATGTACTAGGTTGATACCTGGCTGAAAATATTCACGTCCTTCAACTTGCATAAATGTTCTCGGAGCGGCTGCCCGAGTCCGGGTTCGGCCTTTCGTGATTCGGTAAAATGGCGATTTGGCTTATCGCGATTCGGCCAAATACAATTTCGGCCTGTTATAACTGTTGCCGAGGATGGTCGAATCACGAATGACCGAAACTCGAACGAAAAAACAAATGGCGTAGTAGATCTAATGGCCGAAACACGAATGGCCGAATCACGAATGGCCGAATGTCATAGGATGTCAATATTCGCAGCCTTCGACCTGCTCAAAGTTTGGTATATGCTGTCTTTACTCGCTATCGCTCGTCCGACTAGCCAGTAATCCTAGGAATTCCATAAAAGATGATCGTTAAGACTATTTAACCATCTTTTTTGCATTATGAAAAATCCCTGTGAAGAGAATCTCTCATTGTCACATAGGTCTATTTGAAAAATTACCCGAGAATTGACAATTTTCATTTTGTTCAATCCTGAATCATCAAGTTTGCTCAATGACTCATTCGGTTTTTCAAAACGAAGAACTAGGATCGCAAAATAATTTAGATTCGCGTTTATTTGCCATTTCTGAGCTTTTCACGATGGTGCTGGAATCTAAAATAAACGAAAGTTTAGTTCAAAATTTAGCAAATTATATGCATTTACTTACTTTTCCATGCAATTCGGTGAGATCAAGTTCGTGACTATTTTTTCATGAAGCAACACTCCGAGGCTGTAAAAGCGAAGTGCTTCTACAGACGGCCTTACCCGTTGGAGGGTTATCTACTCAATCGGTAAAACAATTCAGAAACATCCCTAGCCACAATACGGTGTATTCATTTACATATTTTAAATGTACGTATTCAATTTTTTTTAAAGAATAGAGAATATATGCGTTTCGAAAATTATTAATCAGTTGTAACTTCCCTACCTTACATAGTCAACATACCTGATAATCCGATTCAGAGCCCGGTAGCGGGATAAAATCACCAGCAGAAACAACGTCGGCTGAAGCCACAGTTGAACGAACGCAGCGGAGTACACAAATTTGGTAACGAAAATCCTTCCCACCATGCTGGTTGCCCCGGCCGAAACCAGAAACATATTGACGATGGAAACCCCTACGAGGGGCACCAGCAGCGAAACCGCAACTGTTAGCCGGAAAAATTCTTTCCTTTCAATCAGTCCAAAGCAGGCTAGGTTTAGTGAGTCAAGTTCCAGGATTTTTTCACTGGCCTGTTGTAACTTATGAAGCATTTTGTATAGTTTATCGTTCGAAAGAAACATGAAGCACAACAAAACAGTTCCGCCACCGTAGCGCATCAGATGAAATCCGTCCAACATTCGCTGAACAATCACCGATCCCATGTGGAAGCGGATAAATTCCGAACCGAATGAGTAGTTTAACAATAGCACTCCATAGAAAATTGTCGACATAACAATGCCAATAACATTTAACAGTCGGTAATGCGGCTTGCGACATCTTTGTCGGTTCGTCACTATTGGGTAAAGACCAAGACACTTCAGTATAACAATCTGCTTTTCGTACGTTTCGAAAACACTAGCAACACCACCTTTTTTCTTGCTGCTCTTCATTGTAGGTATGTGACAGGATAAACACCCAACCGAAAGGAGTGGCTGTTGGATACTGAATGTTGGTGCTTCTTTTGAGACTTTTTAGCAGAGTTTTTGACATATCGTAACATAGATAGATACAGACGCGAAAGATCAAATTTCATCAAACCAATTTATTCTACTCACCCGAATGCCCGACTTACAGCAGCTAAGCGTTGCCTCAGCAGGTGCATGAAAAACAATCCGTAGCTAACTATTAGCACATAGTTGTGCATATACACCACGTACGCCAACTGCCGGTGGAATGTGTACAACGTTGTTGTCAGGTTGACAGCAAAATGCCAATAATATCCGCTACTAATGATTATGGACATCAGCGATAGAGCAAGCATCGTCAGCAGAGTGTGACTAATATATCTGGCATAATTTAGACTGATGCCCAATTTTATTAGTGATTGGTCAATTTCATGCAGCTGTCGCAGCATGATACGGATTTTTGGCCGATGGCGGTGACAGGATACCACACCATGGACAGCAGTTATGTAGAACAGGGTAGTGTACAGGTTTTCAGTTTTGTTTAGAATATCGGAGTTATAGAGTCCAGGAACCTGATGCAAGTACAGATAAGCATATGCGATGTAGCCATACCCAATGATAAATGTCCCTAAGTAAATGGAGGAAATGGCAAAGCTTTTCGCCTTCGAATTGACCGAATTTGAATGAGTTGCTGCTAGGCCAAATATTTTGAGGAGATAGTAAAGCGGTTGCAGAGCACCGTAGATATTGTTTACCGTATGCCAAGGACAACGCATGGCTATCACCTGTTGCTTCTTTCACTTCTGCAGTAAAACTAAACATTCTGAGAATACGAATGTGAAACTGCATGGTGTGTAATCGGTAATTAAACATGCAATAACGGTAATGCACTGCACCGCTCGCTCGAAACACCTTCAGGCGATTAATCACCCAGTGTGGATTGAGATAAGCACATCCTCATCGCCCCGTTGGTTTTTTCCAGCCTAGTTGATAGTCATTTTGAGCTTTTCTCATGTATGCAGCAGTAACTGGACACACTTCACCTCTGGGGACGCTTGATATATTACAGTTGTTTCTCAGTTCAAAAGATGATAAGCCACAGGGTACAATTTGTATTCGATTGAATAATCTACTTTTAGCGCACGTCACGTGTTGCACCTTAGACAGTATTATCAATTTGTGCTATACATAATTGAATTGAATCTAACTAAGGTGCAATATATGAGACTAACGTAAGCGTAATTATTTTAAAAATTCAAATACAAAACAAAAACCCGATTTAATCCACCTAGTGGTGAAAGGAACCTTTGTTATACGGTCTTACTTGCTATTTGAGATAGAAATCGACACGTTTTCGGAACATAATTCATCTATTGGTCAAAGTTGCGTAATGCGTTGGTTTACATAAAATTTTTGAAAATTGAATAAGTTTACAAATTTTGAACAAAATAGGAATACTTTTAAATTTTGATAGATCCTTTTTTCATGAAATTGCTGAGTAAGGATAAGTAAGTTGTTATTAATTTGAGTAAGTGCAAATAAAAGTAAGTTGTAAGAGGAAATCTTATTCTTTAACATATACATTGCCTAGTAAAGGTCTAGTTTATAGGTTTTTGAACTATGCATAATTTCCTGTAATGCCATTCTATTTGATTCACATCAATAGAGTTTTCTAGTATAATTTTAATCAATTTTTATTAACCTTCGGTTACTCACGCTGTTGTATTTTGTACAACACGTGTAGGTTTTTCAACGCCATATTGTTATAAAGTTACAAATCGTTGTTTAACTAACGTATATTCTTCAATAAACTTATTCTGAGCAAAATGTCATAATTATTCAATGCATTAATAATTTAAATTGTTGGGAAAATAGATCAGCATAAACTGCCATCACAGAAACGAAGCAATCAGCAAGCGAGGTGTACCGCAATTGACCCCAAATGGAATTTTCTCTCTTCATATGGAAAAATGGTGTCTGTATGCAGCAAAACTACCCAATGTAAAATGTTTAAAATGTATCCGTCTGCTGGTAGTCGAGTAATTCGTAGTCAAAATTTGGGAATTTTTTAAAATCAAAGTTCTACAGTTCCTAAACAAGTAAATATAGAGGTATACTATATTCAGCAAAGTTGTGTATTTTTATCATTTGTACAACTTTGTAATACATGAAAAAGTCATACTACAATTCCAAAAAGAGCAAAAATATAAAACCTGATTTTACAAATTCATATACAATAAATAAGATTTTTCTGTCTTAGCTGCAGAGATGGAAGGTTACTGTCTTTAGCAAAATTTCTTGTAATAATATGCTCTATAACTTTGCAGAACACATTAATGTGTTATATTGACACTGAAGAAAAAAATTTTTTTTTATTCACTTTTAGGGGGATTAATCAAAATTTAGATTCCACCAGACGATAGAGCTTTCAATTTCAAGAAACTATTCTAAAGGTTCGATAAACCTAAAACCAAGTTTTCTCAGTCAAAACTCTAGTACGCACGTTTTCTTTGGTTTGAGGCTATTGTGCGCGCGAGTAACTCTGTTACAAAGGTTGGCGCGAGTGTTCGAGGGTTAATATCTTTTGACCACTACAACCAATTCTTATGAAATTTTGCATATATATTCGTAGTGTCAAAACCTCTCGTTTGATATTAAAATAATTGAAATTAGGTAAATTATCTTGGTTAAAATCATTATAAATTTTTGTTAATTTTGGAGTGGTGTATACGGTTGCTCATAACTTTCAAATCAAACGTCCAATCAAAAAATCATTCAATAGTGATCTATTAGGATATATTATCTTTCAAATGAGACTGATAGCGCATAAATCGGTTTGGCCATCTCTAAGAAACAGGCGATAATTATTACCTTGTCAAAACAGGTTTTTTAAGCGTAACTTTTAAACTACTTGTTTGTTTTCAATTAAAAAATCCTGAATAATTTAGCTTTAATAAGAGCTTTCATTTGATACTAAGATTGCTGAAATCGGTCATGTAGTTCTAGAGAAACCCGTGTCACGTATTTTTCACATTTTTGCTTATAACTTTTAAACGAAACGTCGTGTCACGAAGCAACTCAATAGTGATCTACTAGACAATAATACCTTTCAAACAAAAGTAATAGCGAACGATTCGGTTCAGCCATCTTTGAGAAACAGGCGATAGAAAAAATCATTACATACATACACACACACACACACACACACACACAGACATTGCTCAAATCGACGAACCCTATCGATTGGTATATGTGACTTGGCCCTCCGGGCCTCGGATCAATTTCGTGTTTTTCGACCAATTTTTAAACCTTTGTTATAGTATAACAAAGGTAAAAAGGACCAAACCCTGACCAGAAGAAAACCTCTCAAGCGTCCTCGAACATGTTCTGGGTAGTATTGCAAATTACTTCAGTTTACATCACATTGCATTAGAAACATGAATAGTGGCCTGCGGGCGGACTCTTTTTACACCGGCGACCTGAAAGCTGAGCTTGACTGCTTGGATTAAATTACCTTATTAGCTAAAATTAAACGTTTGGAGCTTCAACGCATTATTTTGAATTAGGCTAACTAGGCTTTTACCTAGCCGACCGATTACTTTGTGTGAAATTAGGCCACACTGAGTTCGTTAGCTTATCGGCTGTTCCTCAGGGGAGCAACCTCGAACCGATACTGTTTTCTTTATTTCTGCTTTATTATCCCGCTTGGTTGAAAAATTCATCAATGCTGATGATCTAAAAAGATTTCTCATTGTACGAATTGTAGCGGATTGCATTGATTTGCAAAGACTCTTAGACTTTTTTTTCTAACTAAGAAATAGTAGCACAATAGCACAATTGACTGATAGCAACTTTAAACAAAATCAGTAAACTTTTGAATTTGGGACTTTTTTGTAAGACTCAGTATGGGAGATCATGCCACAGTTGATCTCGTAAAATTACCGTTTCTCAATCAATTCATGGTTTTGGCCAAGACGGCGGCCAGCAAACCTCAAAAATCCATGATTGGTAAAACTTTCAAGCTGGGTCCTTCGACTTAACTATTTATCGATCGATAGTCCGTCACCTCGCTTCAAACCGTTTAACGTCACAAACGAGTCAAACCCGCTAGCCTGACGCTTGATTTTGAACCATCAAACAGCACATAACAGCCTAATCAGTTTTGTTGGAATACCATGTTCAAGTATAATTTGTCACAACCCATTTTGTTTAACTGAATCGTTTGCTGCTTTGAAGTCTATAAACAAATGGTGAACCTGCAAGTTGAATTCAGTCTGAGAAACAAATGCGGAAGAGAAATTTGTATGCAGAATTAAGGAGAGTAATGCCTCGGTAATTGCTGCATTCGAGTCGATGGCCCTTTTTGATAAATTGGGCATGTAAGAGCTTCCAACCAGTCCACAGGTAGTTCTTTCTCAGTCCATATCTTTAGTATAACCTGATGGATTGCACAATGCAGCACCTTGTTCACCATTCAACACATTGCTTCGAAATGTTGTTTCCAATAGCCGATCCGCCGGTAATCAGACTCCACTCCTTGTCGTTGCACATAACAGGAGTTCGTAAAGTTCGGTTTTCTTTCAAGCTCTTTCAAGATGGCTGAACACCGCTGCTAGTGTACTGTAGTGATCTCCATAAATTTTGCTATTTAAGGTCAATCTTTCGATAGAAAATTCGCGAGGTATTGGCAGATAATGCAAATCATTGGTGGAAACGCGGTTTTAGTGCAGAAAAGTGTAATCTCAGCTGTTATTATTAGTTTTTTGGCAATCTACTGAACCTCAAAAGGAATCTTAGTTCCAAAAGGAAAAAACTACAAGGTAAACAGCCCTAAGGGTTGTACGAATGGGTGACGTAGGACTATATGTTTATAAGAATCCATGAGTGCCATTGTTTAAAAGAGAAGAGCAAAATATTCAGATTCAATTCTTCATTGAATGCAATGGTGGCTTTGAAAATACGTGGACGGGGGTTCATAAGTACAACACTTGCAGCTATTGAGACATAGAAGATTTCTTTTAAAAATCACTTGTGTGTATCATAAAAGTTGAAATAGTAATGAAAAACCAGCCCACAGATTATTGTATTAAATATGATTATGCGTAGCTTGAAATGTTTCAATAATCTTACTTTTACTCGCTTGTGGCCTTTAAAAGGGTTACAAATAACATTAAAGCCAAAGCACGTTCAACGCAAATATGACGTGCTATTCGAATGTCCTTCTCTTTTGACATGAATGGCAAGTGGCATGAAAGTTAACGGCTTCGATTCACTGTCTTTTGCTCTGAGAAGGTTTTACTAGTTTACTTTCACAGCTTATCGCTTGTTACATAGTAAAAAAGTATAAGGGTCCATGCCTAGTGGCACGGGCGCAGGCTTGAAGTACTACGAATGTAGAGCAATTCGTCTCCCAATGCCAAAACCGGTGATTTTTGTACGAATTTCATATAATAGATTCCCCTGTTGCGCAGTAACGGAAGTTTTATTTGCGCTGTTGTATTTTGTACAACACCTGTGAACCGTTGACTTTATCTCGGTATATCGGGAATCTAGCAATAATTCATAAGAGAGAAATTCATAATTTCAACTCTTCAGCTAATTTAAATAGTGGACCTGAAAAGGTCCATTTGTTAATCTCGAATTCTCAAATTTCTGACTCGTGGTGTCCATTGTCTACTTTCGTCCATGAGATAGGTTATTGGTGTATGGATTAATGGTGGGAATTCTGTTTATGGGACAAACGCTACTGGTAGAATCTGTGATCAAGATAGACTTTTATGTTTATGATGTTATGAGTCGCAAGCTAGCTGCTTGCCGATGTGTCTCCAACGAAAGCCGGCGAGCGCCTGATGACGCGCACCGAGGCCAGGGCAAACAATGTTTTAAATACAACCTTTCAAATTATGCCACGGATGTGACTCGAAAACTGGCTGTCCGATGCGTCGCAAGCTAGCTGCTTGCCGATGTGTTTCCAACGAAAGCCGGTGACCGAAGAAGGTAAGGAAAGGAAGTTTAACCCATAGCTCATCTCGTATATATTTCTGTAATCTGTGCTAGGGAAGCACTGACGCTGGAAGGCAAAAGAATGCAAATAATGAAATATTAAATATTCGACACATCTCAATTATTAAACGTCTGTTAGGGAAGCATGTAATCTACTGTGTTGTAATAGATTTTTTGAAAAATTTCCAATCGATTGATACCAATATCTCTAGAAACTGTTGACGGATGACTGAGTTATAAGCGTGCAAACTATAACCACTTTTCGTTACATGTTCCCTTTTCGTTTTTCTAAAGTGCACCCCAATATAGAAATCAAAGAAGTAGTCCTACTTCAAAATATGGCACATACGCAAAAATTTCTGTTTTATTTGTTTGAGAGTCCTTATCCTCTGGTCGCGTATCCGCGATAGAATGTTACTCTTCAACTGGTTCGCTGAATGCAGATCAAATTCGCCACCTAGTCATCGAATAATTTCGACTCCGCTGAATTGAAACTGATCGACGACCACGATATAATTAATGCTATAAAAGGCTTGTTACAACATCATCGCACTCTCTTATTCCATTACGCCGTAGTACAGGGAACTCCAGGAAACTACTTACCGGTGTACTTTAATGTAAGGTTAATTATACATTTAAAATTTAAAAAGTGGCTTAGTGTGGCAGTGAAATATCCGAAAATTCTTGAGTTATCGCTATCCTCCTACCACAGGGGTGAGGGGTCTCAAACCATCATAAAATAAATTCACACCTCCATGAACCCTTACATGCCAAATTTGTATCCATTTGCTTGATTAGTTCTAGAGTTATGAAGAAATTTGTATTTCATTTGTATGGAAGCCCCCTCTCTTAGAAGGGGAAGAGGTCTCAGTACACCATAGGAAAAATTCTTGCCTGAAAAAACCCACGCATTCCAAATTTGGGTCCTTTTGATTGATTAGTTCTCGAATTATGAAGTAATTTGTATATTATTTGTATGAGAATCCCCCTCCTAAAGAGGGGAGGGGTATCAATTCACCATAGGAAAAATTCTTGCCTTCTGAAACCCCCACTTGCCAAATTTGGTTCCATTTGCCTGCTTAGATGTAGATTTATGAAGAAATTTGCATTTCATTTGTATGGGAGCCCCCCCCCCCTCTTAGAAGGGGAAGGGGTCTCAGTACACCATTGAAAAAAATTTGACCTTCTAAAACCCCTGCATGCCTAGTTTGGTTCCATTTGCTTGATTAGTTCTCGAGTTTTGAAAAAAATTGTGTTTCATTTGTATCGGAGCCCCCCCTCTTACGCCGTCCATAAAATTGCTTTCTCGCCCCCTCCATAGAATTGCTGGCCATTTTATCTTTCCAACGACATATAAATTGTTCAGTTTCGTTCAGTAGTTTAGTAGTTATTAGCATTTGAAATCTTTCATTCCAACGTTACACTTCTATTTTCGTTTTCACAAAGTGCTACCCAGTCCCAGATAGTAAACAAAGACGTAGTCCCACGTCAAAAATAAAGTCAACGGTGCTCACATGTACACAAGATTATCGCAAGAGCCCGCAGACAAATAAAGCATGGGTTGGTAAGAAGTGCATTGGTAAATTGAAGTTCCTGATTTTAATAGTAGTGCAAGCTTAAATTTTACAAAAGAAGAAATTTTTCGAAAGAATGGTGAAGTTCTAAGGAAAAGCAGAACAAAGAAATTTACAAATGTGCGTGTATTTTCGGTACAATTAAAGCCATTGTGAATGCAATTCTTACAACTATCTATACGTTCACGTACGGTACGTTCACGGTGCATACGTCTGTCTATTTTCACTTGTCATACATACTGTATTGACATACATGAGGATCCACGATGTATACATCGTATGAATGGCTGAATATTGCTGCTAGTGGACGAAACTGTTTTCCGTATAATTCGCTCTTTTTTTCGCGAGTGACGGGCAATTAGTGAAATTTTTGTCGGAAAAGCAGATAAGTGTCTTAGTGAACCTCAAAAGGAATCGTAGGGGGGGGGGGGGGGGATTCAACAATGTTTACATATACCTATACGAAATTATTGCAAGAGCCTGCAGGCAAATAAAGTACGGGCAAAAAAAAGTGTACTGAAAATTACACATATTTCCTGTTTTGTAGCAGTACTGCAAGATAAGGTTTTATAAATAATTAATTTGAGATTTTCCAAAGAACGCTAAAGTTCTAAGGAGAGGCAGAAAGAAGAAATTTACTAGTGTGCATGTGTTACCGGAACAATTCAAGCCGTCTTGCATGCAAGTCTTAAGTCTGCAACTATCTATTGTGTACGTTCACGGTGCATACGTCTGTCTATTATCATTTATCACCTATTTATATATGTGAGTGTCAGATCGGAGAAACGAGCGGTTCTCATTAGCACACACTGTGTTCATATTAACGACCGAGTGATAAAAGATAACAGTCGATGGCATGATCAAGCAAGAGGGCAAAACGCTGATCGTACTTCACACCTCTCACTTTTGGTATTTCGCTTCTTACACTTTCATTCGTATTGATTGCTATTAATGCTCACTCCTCACTGGGCGACAGGCAAGTCATTTAGGCTGATATGCAGTGTGATGCTTTAGCGTCTGTTAAAATTGGGCTCATTCCGGAAGACTTTTCTGAAACTGAGCTAACAACGCAGCAAACACTTGTTACTCAGAAGGCAATTTTGAGGTTGGTGGCTCAACAAAGGAAGGAAAAGGTTAAGCTAAAATTTGGTACATGCCTAATACGGCCGGCGCATATGATCATCATTTGCAAAAACCAGGACGCGGTCCAATGGTTAAAGGCGATAATTCCCAGTGTTAAGCCATGGAAAAATGCAAGCCTGATCGCAGTTGATGAGAAAAATATCCCCCAGCCTGAAGTTCTAAGTAGGTTCTTTCCCCACAGCGTAGAGCAATGATGAAATCCTCGCTCTAGTTGAAAGCCAAAATAATGGTCTAGAAGTTGATGCGTGGAAAATTTTTGAGGCAAATTATGAAAGAGCATCATATTCATCTTATTTTCACAGTGGATAAAGGCTCTATGAAGGCTCTGAAAGACTGTAAGTTCTTTTTAGACTACAAGTTTGGGACTGCTCCTCTCAGAAAGCAATTACTGAGAGAGAGACAGAATAAAAGTTGTGAAAATAATAATAAAAATCGCAATAATAAAAAATGACGCAAGACTTTGTAAGTCTCGTTGTAGTGATACTAGCATGTATCTATGCTTGTAATCATTCGATTCTTCATGTATACATGCTATATGTAACATATATACATGCTACATGCGTTGTATTTAACATTTATCAAAGTAGTAACATTGCATACGTTCAATCCTCAAAAGATTTCAGAGTTATTTCTATGTGCATTTGAAAACAATTTAACAAAATCAAGAACACAAACTATTGCTTTCCTGCAACCTTCGAGAAATTAAAGATTGTTTTTATTACCCATGGTTCCCCACGTTGAAGGGATTTTACCAATTCAATCCTATTTTATCAACAGCACATCTTTTCACTACACTTCTAATGAAACGGCAAGCATCCGTATTCGTACAGAGTCATGTTATAACCGAACACTACAGCTGTATTACATTTTTCTAACACAGATATCAAATTCGCCTAGGTTTAATCGTCTCCTAGTAAAGAATTTGCGATCTGTTGGGACAACAAGCTTGTGTCATTTTTTTCTGGCAAATTTCCCTAACACAGACATCAAATTGGACTAGGTTTAATCGCGTTCGAAAGAAATCTGTTGGCACGAGGGGGCTTTGTCACTGTTTCTGGCGTTCTTCCCAAGCAAGAACATCAAAATGGTCTAGGTTTAATGGCGGTGTTAAGAAATCTTGTTGAAATAAGGGAACTTTGTCAGTTGTTTTGGCTTACTTCCCAAGCACAGATATCAAATTGGTATAGGTTATGATCATCGTAAAGAATATTCCAACCAATCACGAAGCGAAAATTCTGGTAAAACATAGGTTCATTATTTTCAATTTTTCAATAGTTTAACATCAAGAATCCATACTTTTCTTCATTTGGGCCAATTCTTAGAAGATTTTCCATTCGATTGGTGTAAGAATATTGAAAATTGTTCGGGAAACCACTAAGCTATTAGCGTTCAAAACCTGACCACTTTTCGAGAAAGATTTTTTGGAATGACACCCTATACCAGCTACCTTCCTGAAAGACGTAGTCCTGCGTCAAAAAAGTTAAGGGACAGCTGACAGGAGGCAGCACAAGCCCACACATAGGGTATGGGAGGGTATTCCCATCACGCTACTAATTTCGGCATACATTACCTTTTTTGGCTACACTTTCCCAAATAAAAACTTTGCCGCTATATAACAATACTGAAACGAATGTAGCACTCATAGGCTTTAATGTGTTATAACTATTTTCATAAAAATGTAAATGCTTAATTTTATTCAATAAACATCAAAACCACTGTTTTTCCACTGGCACGTAACCAGGCTGAAAAAACTAGCAGCAATCACTTACGCGTATCCGCTCTTGATGATGGTTTGGAAAACACACAATTATGATCACGTTTACTTATTCTAGAAACTAAACAGCTGTGGATATGCTATCACAGAACAATTCTACTTCTTTTTATCACGGAAGAACACAAAAATTCCCCTCTGATATGAAAATATAAATCAATTTTCATTCACTAGCCATTAGCAACATTTTGTTTTTAATTCCAGCGTATGGTGCGTTACTTACACTACTACCAATATATGTGCTGACATATCTGGTATTTGAGTGACAACTGGCGCTAGTGTATATGACCGATTCAGTGATACACTAGCGCCAGCAGCAAGCTGTTGTCACTGCAAAACTAATTATCTTCAATGAGCCCGGAATGTAGGCAATAGCGAGGAGTTATTTATCGGTCTCTCTTTTCTTGTCTCTTTTGATCTGCTTTTGAAAAGCATTTAACTGCTGTGATAGCTATTTCGGCCTGTCGAATTTAAAAAACACAGACACCACTATAGAAAATGGGCTCAATTTAGTCGCAGCGACTTCATCATTTCTCGCGACTATAATTAAAATTCAGTAGCGTTTTATTAAAACCAAAATACACGCTGATATTCAGTAAATATTATTCTATCAACTGGTATAAAAATCTTGTCTCGAATAAATATAGTTTCAACGTAGTTCCTGAATATTGTTCAGGCTACCGCTTAATGGGCTGGAAATACCCACCCGTACCCTACTAATTGCAACAGGAAAGTTGTAGATAAATCCATAACCGGCCATTCTCGAATAAAACGAGTAAACGTCAACAGTAATAGACAATAAGGACTGCGGACATGCTTCTGGGTCGGCAAGAAAGTTTTTCAAAGGCCCGGAAGACGTGAGCTCGGGTGGTAGTTTTACCAAAATGCCCTATAACGCATCAAACTTGTTTTCAATGGCTAAGAACAGCATTAAATTTATTCAAAATAACCTTCACCACGCAAGGGCAGCTTGCAGCATCCTCAGTAAAACATTTTTTCCAAAGCAAACTGGATGTTGCTTTCCTCCAGGAGCCATGGGTATACTATGGAAGGGTTTTGGGGTTGCCTGCACGAAATTGTAAGTTGATTTACGACAGTAATTAGCTCTCTTCAAGAGCTGCAATTCTGGTAAATAATAACATAACATTCGTGGCGATTACAGAATTTATTGATAAAGACATTGCGGCCATCATGCTGGAAGTGCCAACTACAAACGGGAAGACAATACTCTACGTGGCATCGGCCTACTTTCCAGGGGACGTGGATGATGCCCCACCACCAAAGGTTACAGCTTTTATCTCCTATTGCGAAAGACATAATAAGGCCATCATATCAGCATGATATTGATATATGTAACAGGGGAAATTCTCCAACTTTTACTAACTCAAGCAGGGAAGAAGTTCTTGATTTAACACTATGCAGCTCAAAAATTCTGATAAAATACAGAACTGGCATGTATCAGATGAAATATCGTTATCTGATCATAGTCAAATTTTATTTGAATATGTTGCAAATGACTTGTTAAAGGAATACTATAGAGATCCTCGAAAAACAAATTGGGAACGTTATAGATCGGAACTTGAGGATGAGAGCGGGATAATTTCAGGAGAAATAAGCTGTTATCAGGAGCTTGAAAAGAGCTCGAAAATTCTGATGGACAAAATTAAACAAGCTTACCCTTCGAGTTGTCCGGAAAAAAGGCGTTCTACAAATAGGGATGTGTCATGGTGGAACGATAGGCTAGAGGAATTAAGGAAAAGGGCCAGGAAAATATTTAATCACGCCAAAACCACATAAAATTAGTCCAAATATAAAGAGACTCTGACTGAATACAATCAGAAGATCTAAACGTGGGGATTGGAGGTTCAATTGTGAAAACATTGAAAGTGTCCCGGTTGTTAGTAGGCTTCAGAAGGTTCTCTCAAAATCTCATTCTAATGGCTTAGGATTTCTCAAAAATAGCGATGGTTCCTTCACTTCAAATACAAAGGAAACGCTCGATGTGCTGATGAAAACTCATTTTCCCGATTCTATAGCAGTTCCCAATCAAATATTAGACATTTCAGACCCAAATTCTGGGACAAGTGTGCTGAGACTAGACCTAACGACTCACCGGATAGTTCAGAAAGATCCGATATGGAGGATGAAAGTCTGGCCAATAAAATTTTCACACACCCAAGAGTAGAATGGGTAATTGATTCATTTTCCCCATCCAAATCTCCAGGAGTTGATGAAGTTTTGTCAATATTTCTTGAAAAAAGCAAGACCGTACTTCAACTTCTAGAAGACTTTGGGATCTTTTTTACACTTACTCCTGGTGAAATTTTCTAACAAAAACCAGTATTTTTTGTTATTTTTGACGATTTTTGGCAAGAGTCCAAATCATTATGTGAGGCAGAACGCCAAAGCCCGTGGACAAAACGCACCAAGTTTGCCCAGCTAGGCGTTAAACGCAACCAAAAAATTTACCATTCAATTACGTTCCTGCCTTAACAAAGCTATACATACAAAGCAAGTCTTTTGCTGAAATATTTTCCCACAGTATGGCGACAGGCTAAAGTAGTGTTTATACCAAAAGCAAACAAAAAAGACAAATTTTCACCAAAATCATTTAGACCAATTAGCTTGTCATCCATATTCCTGAAAGTAATGGAAAAGCTAATTGATGAATATGTTAAAGATGTGATACTCTGTAAAAAACCTCTAAGTAAAAATTAACTCGCGTATCGAAATGGCATGATAACTGTTACTACTCTCCATTCTATCGTAAGTAAAATAGAAAAAACTTTTGAAGCCAAAGAAGTCTTGCTAGCAGTATTTCTGGATATAGAAGGAGCATTTGATAATGCTAACTATATCTCAATGGAAAATGCAATGAAAAGACGTGGCTTTGCAAACTGCTTGGTTGAGTGGATTGTTGAAATGCAGTCGAAACGAGAGATACTTTCTAATCTTGGAGAATCTTCATTAAAAGTTAAAGCTGTTAAAGGTTGTCCAGGTTGCAGATGACCTTTCGAAAAACCTGGAATTGCTAGGCTTTGAAGTGATTGGTTTTGCGGACGACATCGTTATTATAGTCCCTGGCAAATTTGATCTCAGGAGTCTCAGAACGAATTCAAACAGCATTAAGTTTCACTCTTTTATGGTGCAAAAAAAAGGACTGAATATAAATCCTAGACCATAATTGTGCCATTTACAAAAAGAAGTAAAACCAACTTTATAACTTTGCACTTAGACCAAACTCCTCTACCGTTTTCTACAGAAGCTAAGTGCCTTGGAGTTACTTTAGATTCAAAACTCAACTGGAATACACATATCGAACAAATGGATTTACTCGGCTATAGTGAAACCTTAGAAAGCTGAAAGACTCGCTACTGTCGCTATAACGGGAGCAATGGGTACTCCTCCGTCTAAAGCCCTAGATGCTCTATTATATCTGCTGCCATTATCTCAGGTCATTCAACTACATTCAAACCAATTAACAACGTACCTTGAATCTAAGAAAAAGGCTAATTTTAAGTCGTTGAAAACAAAAAATAATTGAACAAAATAAATTCTTCCATTTACAACCCTTGCATTACCTCTGTTATCTAAATTCGATTCAATTGGTAACTCCTCTGTTGATTAATATAATCATGAACATTGTCTTATCACACATCGTACACTCACCTGAACGTGTCGTTCACAGCGATAAACCGTTGATGTAACAAATATACGAGAAGAGTCGCGTAACTCATCATGAGTTCGAAAGTATGCAAAAACACCATATAAGCCAACTGCCGCAGTAAAATGTATCGATCCAGAACCAGATGCGTTGAAAAGTACCAACAATATCCGGAACACATGGTGGTGGAAATGATGGCAACCGTGACAATTGCCACCATCAACCGCCGAAGATGGACGTCGTACGGTATTTTGGTGCCAAGTTTCAACACCGCCAGATCCACCTCGTGCTGCGTTCTTAGAATGGTTTGAATTTTCCAGCGCAGGAAGAAACAGAACAGCGTCCCATTCATGGTAATCAGAAAGAACATGAAGGTGTAGAAATTCTCGATACTGTCGAGGATCACGGAACTGTACGCCGCGGGGAACGGATTCCGGTACATACACACGTAAGCGACGTAAGCATACGCGCAAAGAAACGCTGCCGTATAAAGCCACGACCGAAGCACCGATTGCCGAGCCCGTTCTTGCTGATTGAAAGGAATGGCGGCCAACCCGAACATCTTCAACGGATAGTACAGCGGTTTGATCGTGTCGTAAATATTGTTCGCCTTGCACCACTTCAACCGCATTGTCGACCAGTTAACCAACCGACACGACCGACAGCACTAAAGTGGTTTCTATTTACGGGAAACCAAATACCGTCAAAATGATGTGAGACAATCACGCTTGAATATGTGGAATAGTACCGAAAACACTGTGAAAATGCACCCGGAATGGGAAAATTCGACACATTTCCGTATCGATTAACATTTTTACGGTGCCAGCTGTGCGATATTATGGTTATCCTAATTACATACGACATCTGATAGACGATGTCAAATTATTGTTGTATCATATGGCTTTCTATTTGATCACTGCGTGGGTCTTTTGGCTATGAAGGCCCTCGTGTACGGTATATAAACAAAGTCTAATTTTCGCTTGTGTAAACGAACTCTGCTGTATGTAGTGTTGAAATTGAAACACGATTTCTGTTACTCACCTGAATGCATCGTTTAGTGCGGCGAATCGCCCGGCCGTTAGTTTGACTAATAATGTTGCTTGATTAACAATCAGCAAATAGCTTGTAAAATATGTTACCAGACTAATGATGTTGGGAAAATCTATCGAAAAAACTAAAACAACTTTCCGATAGGTCCAAGCATAGATTATAATCATGATGGTAGTTATCATCACAAAACAGAATGTGGCCACTGTTAGTCGAATATGATACTGCTGATAATGAAGCTGTTGTTTTATTTCCGTCAAGCTGCAATCTGCCTCATGTAGTTTCCTCAACAGGCATCGCACTACGCTTCTGCTTAAGTAATTGAACAGAATGGAAAACACGATGATTAAATATAGCAGCACAGCGTATAGATTTTCACCTAAACTCAAGATTATTGAGTAATGCATCGCTTCGAACTGTATCACGGAGATCGCGATTACGGTAGCGTACGTGTGATATGCCACGAAAAAGACCACATACAGAGCCGGAATCAGCGAACCGTCGGTCGGTTTACGCTCCCAGCATGTGCCACAATCCAAGCCGAACAGTCGGAACAGTCGCGAGAAGGGACGCACCGAGTCATAAATGTCGCGCACCGCAAACCACCTTGCCATGGTCCTTGCCTTGCCGTACAGCAGAATCGTTCACCCGTAGGACAGCACCCGAACGGGTGCTATTTCTGCAAGCTTGCGAATAATACTGAATTCCCTCTATCTATCTATCTATTCTCCCTAGCAATTAGTAGTGCGGAAGTAAGTAACTCACGGATCGATTATGTTCTGCGAAAGAAATTCTACACCATGTGTGTGCGTGGGTTTTATCCGGCACATTCCGATAAAAAGGGGTGCGGTGGCGGAATGTGGCCAAACGAGTAGTATTTATGTATCCAATGTCAACCAACTTGGGTTATCTGGCGGTTACAGGGCGAATCGCCCATCATCGGGGCGAGGAGAGGACGGTATTAATTGACTACCTCAGTTTGACTTCATTCATCTGTTTTTTGTTTGTAACCCAATTTAGACCTAATTCTAATTTAGTAAATGTTTGCAAACGCTAGATTACACTGGTAGAGAAAATTGGTTTTCGTTTCAATTTGATCCAAAAATTTGAGAGTAGAAGTTTTAAGCATTTTTGGGATGTTAGTTTAAAATTACCATGCGCCTCCATTGAGCTTTGTATAAGGAAACGGAAGGTGACGCATGGTTATTCTTAGTACTCTACCGAAAATTAATAAATATGTATAAAAATTATACTCTAAATTTTGATTCAAGTAGAAGATCACTGATTTTCTTCACTGAGTATTTACGTAATTGGTGACTACTTAGTCTCGAAGTTCAACACGGGTGGATTGTATAACTTTTACTGCGATGATACCAAAATAAAGCTACAATAGCTTTCCAATAAAGAAATCCGTTCAGCAACACACACCGTGTTCGAAATTGTAAACAGGTTGTAAGATAAACTGATGTAACATGCCATTTCCTCAATAGTTTTGCAGCTTTTGTCAAAATGATGTGAAGGCAAATGTAGGTATGGTTGGTTATGACATGCCGCTCACTTTGTCAGACACCGACGAGGAATCCTCTTACCGGGTAGACATTAATTTGAGCAAGCTCACAACGTAAACTTGCCCGATAAATCCGGCAGATCTCCAGCAAGCGAACATAGCAACGCTCTCAACTCCAACTACAGCGCAGTGTTCAACAACATTTAGTGGTTCGTCCCCGTTCGGGGCGCACCGACCACACCCGTTTCGTTTTGGTTCGTTTGTCCCCCAAAAACCCCAATTTCGCAAACATAATGAAGTAAAGTCTGCTGCAGCAGAAAAGACACGATGGAACACAATTACACAATTTCTCATCATCAGATTTAATTCAGTCTCCGGTCGAGTTCCACAAACCCACAAACTCATTCATCTGTCTCAAAAGCTGCCGGAGTGATTGTCTGTGTATGTTTTTGTGTGCAATTGTTGCTGTTGCCTGCGTCGGTCGTCCCACCGGCAAAGTTATGACGTCTGAGTGGCATGACGGAAACGGGAAATGTGACCCCGGGCTGCTCCCGAAGGATCGACTCGGCTAGAACCAAGAAAGGATCCACTCGGAGATAATGCACATGTTGCTGATAAATTAGAAATTTATGCAAATATAACACGCCCCTGCTGGAAGGTTGGTCTTACCGTTGTTAATGTTGCTGCCGTTGCCGATACAGACAGAAGTCATGTTGCCGTTAACTATGGCATGCGCTAGTAAAAGGCAACGTTCCGTCTGATCCGATAAGAGCGAAAGCAAACAGGAAACGGTTGTTTACTAGAAAAGGGGGAAAGGTAACGCGGATTAGAATAAATGATGTTCTACTTCCGGATCTGGCGTTTCTAAGCATGAAGTTAATGTTCCATCGTTACGACTGGGCCGGCTGCCCTACCGGTGTGTGTGTGTGTGTGTGACGACGCACAATGAGTGCCACAGCAGGCGACACGTAGTTTATGTACCTAATCTGACGGGAGGAACAAAATTAAGCATTTGTGACAGGAGCCGGCGTGTCGTTGGTTTTCCGCTACAACGAGCTCCGGCCTCTCGTTACAAAGTACGTACATAGAGTTTGCCCGCGAGCAAGTCTGGTCTTTAAGTGCAGCAGTCTGCCCTGTTGGGTGCTGGAATTGTCGTAACTCTGTGGTTGGACTGGACGGGCTTTGATAAACATGTTATTGTGGACTTATGAAATTGACCGACACGGCACAGGTTGCGATAAGCTACAGTTGATGGTACCGTTTAGTGGTCACTTTTATTAGCTCAGTGGAAGAATGCGACTACTTCTCCTTAACGGAAAATTAGAAACTTGAAACATCTGGTAAAATAAATAAGTAAGATACAAGCGAAAGTACGGGGGTTAAAAAATTTGTAATGATACAATACAAAACCAGACTCCTGTCAACAAGTCTTAACCTCATCATCAGGGCATTTTTTTCGTAAGCCAAAAAGATATTGCGCTCAAAGATTCACTGCGTCAGTCATAATGACTGTCGTTTGTAGCATAATCAGGACATTATTGTGTGATGTTACACAGGTTCGGGGAAGTAATTTGTCATCAAAGTTGAATAGAGGCAATGAACCACAGGTTTAAGCCCCGTCAGGTGTAATTTTTTTTATTGGGCTGACAAATGAGTTTGTTTGGTTTTCTTGCGCATGCTATCTGTTTCTAATTTATTCTGTTTTCACTTGCATGATTGTGCAAGAAAATATAAGAAATCGAACAAATTGTTTTGTATTGTACACTAGCTGACCCGACAAACTTCGTATTGCCACAAATTAAACTGTGTTGTTCATAAATCATGAATCTCGGATTATCTCTGTCACAATCTCGAGTTTTGCAAGTTTCTGAGGAGTTCAACCTTAAATGATTCATTTTGGCAGTTACGTTACTATGAAAGCACCCCAGGTAAACAATAAGCATCACCAATGCTATTCAAATGCAAGGTAATAAGCATTTAAGGGGGCATAGTACTTTTTCAATTTAAAAAATCGAAATTTTTTTTATTGATTATTTCGAAAGATTAACATTTTGACCATATGTGTTTCAAGTCATTTCGATGAATTTCAAAAATTGACAAAGTTACAGCTATTTGTACCGCGCATGTCTGGAGCGATTACACAGCGAATAAAAACTTCAACGTCGTTTTTCTCGAAACCAGGTTTTCAAAGTCGGTACCATAAATATCTCAAGAACGGCTCAAGCAATTCTCATGATTCTTTTTTTGTTTCAAAGCCAACAAAATTATCTAGTGTTTGACGCATCCTTTTTTCGATATTACAATTTTTGTATTTTTTAGAAATGTTTAAAGTCAATTTTTTCGACTAAAAACCTAACTTTTATGTTTGAATGTCCGCCATTTTGTTATACGTTCGAATTTAAAAAAAAAGGATGGGTCAAACACGAGATAATTTAATATACTTTCATGTCGTTTTGGAGTTTTTCAATTCGGATAAGCCCCCCAGCGCCAATCCATGGTACCGCAAATCATGTTTTTTTCGAATGATCATGTTCAAGGAGCCGTAGGGGAGAGGGGAAGAGGTTCACATATGCAAACAAAATTGTAAATATTAGTATAAAGTGCAATGTTTAGAATGCAAAAAACCTGAATCGATTAGCTTTTCGCGTTATCGAGAAAAAAATATTTGAAATAAGGCAAAAAATATGGTGTAAAAAGTACTATGCCCCCTTAAATCGCCACAGGGGTGAGAGGTCTCCCATCAGAACCCATCAGAAAATAAATTCAAGACTCAAAAATTCCCCACAAGCCAAACTTGGCTCCATTTGCTTAAGGGGACATGAACGACTAAAAATTTTGAAAAAATCATTATTTTTTTATTTTAGATTTTGATTCTGCAATCTTTTCCGCTTATTTTGATACTAAATTTGTAATGATCCGACCACAGGAAGTGGCCGAAAAACGATCATACACATAAGCATTCCAGTGCGGCATGGAACAACTTCGGCGGATTTAACCGCCGCTCCCGGAAAACCACGATTTTCAGACAGACAGACAGACAGACAGACAGACAGACAGACAGACAGACAGACAGACAGACAGACAGACAGACAGACAGACAGACAGACAGACAGACAGACAGACAGACAGACAGACAGACAGACAGACAGACAGACAGACAGACAGACAGACAGACAGACAGACAGACAGACAGACAGACAGACAGACAGACAGACAGACAGACAGACAGACAGACAGACAGACAGACAGACAGACAGACAGACAGACAGACAGACAGACAGACAGACAGACAGACAGACAGACAGACAGACAGACAGACAGACAGACAGACAGACAGACAGACAGACAGACAGACAGACAGACAGACAGACAGACAGACAGACAGACAGACAGACAGACAGACAGACAGACAGACAGACAGACAGACAGACAGACAGACAGACAGACAGACAGACAGACAGACAGACAGACAGACAGACAGACAGACAGACAGACAGACAGACAGACAGACAGACAGACAGACAGACAGACAGACAGACAGACAGACAGACAGACAGACAGACAGACAGACAGACAGACAGACAGACAGACAGACAGACAGACAGACAGACAGACAGACAGACAGACAGACAGACAGACAGACAGACAGACAGACAGACAGACAGACAGACAGACAGACAGACAGACAGACAGACAGACAGACAGACAGACAGACAGACAGACAGACAGACAGACAGACAGACAGACAGACAGACAGACAGACAGACAGACAGACAGACAGACAGACAGACAGACAGACAGACAGACAGACAGACAGACAGACAGACAGACAGACAGACAGACAGACAGACAGACAGACAGACAGACAGACAGACAGACAGACAGACAGACAGACAGACAGACAGACAGACAGACAGACAGACAGACAGACAGACAGACAGACAGACAGACAGACAGACAGACAGACAGACAGACAGACAGACAGACAGACAGACAGACAGACAGACAGACAGACAGACAGACAGACAGACAGACAGACAGACAGACAGACAGACAGACAGACAGACAGACAGACAGACAGACAGACAGACAGACAGACAGACAGACAGACAGACAGACAGACAGACAGACAGACAGACAGACAGACAGACAGACAGACAGACAGACAGACAGACAGACAGACAGACAGACAGACAGACAGACAGACAGACAGACAGACAGACAGACAGACAGACAGACAGACAGACAGACAGACAGACAGACAGACAGACAGACAGACAGACAGACAGACAGACAGACAGACAGACAGACAGACAGACAGACAGACAGACAGACAGACAGACAGACAGACAGACAGACAGACAGACAGACAGACAGACAGACAGACAGACAGACAGACAGACAGACAGACAGACAGACAGACAGACAGACAGACAGACAGACAGACAGACAGACAGACAGACAGACAGACAGACAGACAGACAGACAGACAGACAGACAGACAGACAGACAGACAGACAGACAGACAGACAGACAGACAGACAGACAGACAGACAGACAGACAGACAGACAGACAGACAGACAGACAGACAGACAGACAGACAGACAGACAGACAGACAGACAGACAGACAGACAGACAGACAGACAGACAGACAGACAGACAGACAGACAGACAGACAGACAGACAGACAGACAGACAGACAGACAGACAGACAGACAGACAGACAGACAGACAGACAGACAGACAGACAGACAGACAGACAGACAGACAGACAGACAGACAGACAGACAGACAGACAGACAGACAGACAGACAGACAGACAGACAGACAGACAGACAGACAGACAGACAGACAGACAGACAGACAGACAGACAGACAGACAGACAGACAGACAGACAGACAGACAGACAGACAGACAGACAGACAGACAGACAGACAGACAGACAGACAGACAGACAGACAGACAGACAGACAGACAGACAGACAGACAGACAGACAGACAGACAGACAGACAGACAGACAGACAGACAGACAGACAGACAGACAGACAGACAGACAGACAGACAGACAGACAGACAGACAGACAGACAGACAGACAGACAGACAGACAGACAGACAGACAGACAGACAGACAGACAGACAGACAGACAGACAGACAGACAGACAGACAGACAGACAGACAGACAGACAGACAGACAGACAGACAGACAGACAGACAGACAGACAGACAGACAGACAGACAGACAGACAGACAGACAGACAGACAGACAGACAGACAGACAGACAGACAGACAGACAGACAGACAGACAGACAGACAGACAGACAGACAGACAGACAGACAGACAGAGTGCAAGCTCTGCCATTTGACATATATTACCAATACTAATGCAACATTCAAATAAAGTTTTAGGTTTTTAACGAACACGTGAGATGTACAGTACAGTGTGTGTCGCTCTAACACAATAACGTTAGCCACTTTCGGTGTCTCCTTAAAGCATTTTATTCAAATTACGCAACTGACTTTATATTTAAAATTCGTCGTACCGTTTTGAAATCCATCCATCAAAATTTTTCACCATCCGAACTAAAAATCACAATAATGTTTACGAAGCTACCGCGCATGTATTTGTGTAGAACAGTATGACAAATATTATTCTGCCAAATTTCTGTAGGTTACGAAAGTTTTCCCGGCCGCAGAATAACGACAATGCGTTGCGTGAGTTATTTTCATTTTATGAAAGACGGAAATTGAAACGATTAGACGACATTCTTCGTCTCACGAAAAAATGAAGGAAATTTGGCTGCTAGGAATTCTTTAATGATCACGTATGATAATCAAAAAACTAAAATATTAGGGAATAACTAATTTCGCATTGAGTGTCATAAAAATCGCAGATATTTTTAATAATTTGTGTTGGATAGGACGGGAATAGGTAATTACGACGAAGCAGCAACATACCCTACGTTTTTTAAGACTCTGGAAAGTTCCTTCAACTTAACAACTTATAACTTTCAACGACGACTCTCTCGTAGATGATTCATTTGTAGGTAATTGTACTTTGTATGCATTTTCTGCTATACATTCAGCAGAATATTATATGTTATATTATATCATGAAGACAACTAAGAGAACATTAGGTTTGGTACCTCCAATCCGCCTTAATTAGACGCGAGGCGACGTACGCTAGTTATAAATAAAGCATGAAGAAGTAACTAAGAGCATCCACAAACACACCCTAGCGCCTACTCCCAGGCCTAAGTCAAGCGATACCGATCGATGACCATACCTGAAAATGCTTCATGTACATCCTGGAGCAGTAAAGCTAGGTGAGGGGCGGCTCAAACAGCGTCTGTCTCGGAGCGAGTGATTGAATATGAAACAAATTATACTGACGATGGCAGATCCATCTCCGGGATGTAGGTATCGCGACCCCGGTAAGATAGTATACCGAAACCTTCATTTACCTACCACGAACAACGAAAATAGAAATGTGGAACGGATCAATCGTTATAGAACACAGAAAAGAACAAAGAATGGAAACTTGGTACTTGTATCTGGAATGTCCGAACTTTTCATGAGCCGGCACGAGTTGGCTTGGTTGCTCGAGAGCTACATCGACTCGAAGTGAATATCGCTGCTATTCAAGAAATTCGGTGACCGAATTCCGAAGAAAGGAAGTTCCGTACAGTAAACCCTATTACAGGTATTTCAACTATCACATCTACTACAATGGCAGTAGAAAGGCAGAACGTGAAGTCGGTTGCATAGTGTTGGTAAAGCAAAAGCAAAGAGTCAATCCAGCAATGTCCAGTAGTGGCGCGTAGATGAACGAATTCGTGTGTTGAGAATTAATAGAAAATTCTTCAACTACAGTCTAACCAACGTATATGCACTGACATATAAATCCGATGATGCTAAGGATGAGTTCTACGTCAAACTCGAGAGGACTTGTGGAGAGTACTCAAAACATGACGCGAAAATTTTCATCGGATAGGCAAATACGCAGATCGGGTGGAAAGAACTCTTCCGTCCTGTCATTGGAAGACATAACCTTGACAAATGAAAACGATCCACGTCTGAAAGTTCGGAAACACACTTAAAGGCGTCCAAATGGAGGCTCTAGCTCGTTGATCGATCATATCCTAATTGACGGTGGATCATGTACATTCTTTTCAGGAACCAAATATCGACACTGACCACTATTTCACCGTGTATAAAGATACGCGTAAGGTTGTCGAACGCGGAGAAGACTTGCACTGAGAGGCAGCTGCGTTTCAACATCCAAAATTTTACGGCAGATGGCGTAGCTGCGTAAAAAAGAGCCCATGAATTTCTAAAAACGAGGAGTGAGCGGCTGTATGAAGCCATTGTCAGGATCTGAGAGGAAGAATAAATGCCAGCAGAGTGGTTGGATGGCCTCATTTGCCCTAGCTATCGAGGCATTACACTGCTCAATTCTGCCTATAAGGTGCTTTTCCGCATCGTTTTCTGTAGGCTGTGATCATCAGCGGAGTCCTTCGTAAGCGAGTACCCAGCTGGTTTTCCTGAGGATTACTCCACAATGGATCAAATGTTTACCCGGCGTTAATTACTAGACAAGTTTCGGGAGTACAACTTGCAGCCTGATCTTCTGTGTATGGATTTTAAGGTGGCGTACGATTCTGTCAAACGAAATGAGCTCTGGCAGATACCTAATGCTAGACGAAATTACGCTGATTCGTGCGACGCTTAATGGGACAAATTCATACGTCAGAATAGTGCATAGGACCTTAGCCGTTTTCATGATGTTGGATGGACTGAAGCAAGGGGATGCAGTCTCCAACATGTTATTTCTTCTACGTGAAAGTACGTGATTGCTAGCAGGGAACGTAGAAGCCCAATGGTCCTGGTGCCAAGTCGGAGCTGAATAGGGAACGACATGCAGTAGTGGAGGAATTCATATACTTTGTTACGCTCGTGATGTAAGCCGCAAAGTAAAATGACGAATTGCACCTGCGAGTCAATCTTTCTTCGAATAATACTCCCGGTGGCCCTTTACAGATATGAATCATAGACGCTAAAGGAAGCTGATCGACGAGTGTTTGAAGTTTTTGAGCGTAAAATTCTGCGATCAATACGAGGTAGCAAAGTGGAAAACGGAGTGTGGCGCAGACGCATGAACCACGAGCTGTGTCAAGTGTACAAATATGATGATATAGTGAAGGTAGTACAATGTGACAGATTGCGGTGGGCTGGGCACGTGACTAGAATGCCCGACGAAAGAGTAGTCAGAACTATTCTCAGCACAGAACCAGCAAGATGCCGTAGACTTCGGGCAGACCCACGTTCAGCTGGTGCTTGAAGGGATTAGAGAACGGCAGCCCTAGACCGATAGTACTGGAGGACCATAATTCGTTTATCGCAGGATCGATAACGGATCGTGCCAATAAAGTAAAATAAATAAAATAAAGTGAATACTCACTTGACCTGTAATTGAATTTCATAGAATGATGGATGATAAATATTGTACTCTGAATGTGGTCTTTAGGTTTCTGCATTTAAAATCTCGTTTTGGATTCCTTATCCGGTATTGTAATTTCACCTTCGCATTCGGTTTATAGAATTGTATTCAAGATTTAAATAGTGGATTCACACTCTTAATTTGGAACCTAAAATTAAACTTCTAATTTTAGTTAGTGTTCGTAACTAGGATTTCGGTTTCTAATTCTCAATAACTTTAGATCTATTCATAAAGTGAAGATTTGAATGTAAATAGACAATCAGATTGAAATTGTAAGCTTAGGTTCAAATGCACTGAAATGAATTCGAACTCATCACCACTCTGACGATTGCCAACCAAAGCAGTTAAAACTTAGCTAATATCAGATTGCTTAAATCATCTCGGCAGTCGCCGCATTCGCAAGCTAAAGCAATTCAAACCAAATTACCAACCGTCGGTACATTTTCCATCAGATTGTAAATCAAAACTTATCCACCGTGTCGTCCCCGTCCGACATTGCAATCGTTTATGTTCTAAATTACACTAGATAAGACATTCCAAAGCCGCCCCATGGATAAATCAACGCCGAGCAAGCAGACAAATGTCGGAGATGGTCGGTCGTTATGCGCTTTATTCATTTGCGGACAACTTCTGACAACGGCTGGCCCAGCCAGCCAGCCACCGTCCCACTTGATCCGGAAAGCAATTTCTGCGTTCTCGGTTTTAATTTTTATCCTTTTGAGGCATTCGTCACAGCTGGAAACCGGAATGTCCGTAAAAGTTGGCTGTCACTCCTTGCTCGCCACGCCGACGGACGGTCGGGCGGACAAATGAAAATCGAAGGCAAAGAGTACAGGACAGACAGACAGACGATAGACAGAAGCTGCAATTGAAACGTTCCGAGAGACGACAGTGAATTTGTATGCCGGAGACGGAAAATGTTAACAGAAAATCTGCTCATTAGAATGGCTAGCAGTGTTTATAGTTAGGTACCATTTGCTATCAACAACGTTGCGTTTCGCACAGAAGTCAGACATTGATTCTTGCTGGCAGTCAAATTTTGTTATGAAATTTCGATGGACAATGGCATCCCTTTGAATCCTTTCTAGATACTAGAAGAATAGACATTTAGTAGCTTGCTCGACTTATAGACGTTCTCTCTTTGGCATGTTTGAAATGTAGCTGCTCTAATGGAATTGAAAGCAATTTTAACCTGCAAAGCAGGTGAGGTTGAGTATGAAGGTTGCAACGAGGATGAAAGTCCCAAGTTGGTTGTAATTATAGTTAAGTTTAATTTAAACTTTAAACTGTTTTGATCAGTTGAGATTGCTGAATAGCTTCGTCTTCATTCACAGTGAGTAAAGTTACAAATGAAAACTTATTTATTGAACATCAAGATGGGAGAAAACTTTCCAAACAAGTTGGTATTATCATAGTTTAAAAACTAGTTTCAATGTCGATCGTCGTCTGCTTTTTAAACGAGAAAATAATTGGATAAAAAGAATAATGTTTTCTTTTTATCATACTTTGTGGCGAGCAGTTTTCCACCAGATGCTCATCGTCACTCAACACGGTATCATGCAGTGAACATAAACTAACATTTATAACACCGGCCAATGCTCGCCATTATTCAAATTTGGCCATCAGCCGTTCCACAGGCTCTAACACCTTTCGCTCGGTATCGTTCATCACCTGTTAGTCACGTACACAAATCGCTCTCGGTGCCAACAACGGTCCCCTTTTACTCGGTGGCCAATTAATTTCGGAAGTGTCAGCGGCGCGAGACTAACCATTAGTGTGTTTTATTTCGTTCTAAAGTGGTTCGGATACGCACCGAAACCGGCTGGCCGCTCCACCATCATCGCCATCGACACCAGCCGCGGTCACGGTCCGAGTTAACCTAAACAAGCGTGACGGCGGCGCGGCGGTAACAAGAGAGGAAGCATTGGTCAAAACAATCACCACCCAAGGCAGCGGTAACAGAGCGGTATCATGGCCGGATTCAAAGCCGCATCTTCTATTATTTATACAGCCCCATTTGTGTTGTGCCACCGCGGCCGGAACATCGCTGCACTGGCACCGGTGATACTGGTGAGCTCGTATGTCCTGATCAGTACCAAAGTGAGTTACAGTAGTGGGCTCCGGTCGGTGGTGGAGCTTGCTTATCAGGCAAGTTAGTGCTTCGCTTCAAATATGAAACAATTGTCGCTAAGCTTAGCGGAAATGAACGTTCCGTTGCACGATCCGTCGAGTCCAGTGAACCATTACCTTAACAGGTGTTTGGTTCGCTTCGTATTGGAGTTTATCGGAACGCGGTAGGGTTCAGTCGTTTGCTACCGACGACGTTGATGGCGACAGCGTTGACGGTTAGCTGATGCGAGTGACCAACTGTAATTTCACATGAACCATTTATGACCGAAACGGTGAACCGGTCAGATTGTGAGGAGGCTTAAACAGAAGTGAGTGTGAGAGCCGAATTGTGCTAAACTAAACTGATATTTCAGAGTGACTAGTACGGTGCTAATGTTGTTTAATCAAAGCACTGATGTCACTGCATTCTAAATGCCCAACAAACATTTTTGTTGAATAACGACTTATCAAGCGCTTGTTACTTGTCTGTACAACGGTTGAATAAGCTACTAATAAATAAAAGGTTGTTGGGTGGTTTGGGTGGTATGAGTTTAATCATTATCGAATGACATCATTGAAATTAAATAACTTGGTCTTCGCATGTTTATTTATTTTGAAACACATATTTTAAACATACTAACAATGGTAAATACTCAACATTTGATTTGTGGTTTTTTGGAAAGACTTTATTTTACTTTCTATAAGGTAGAAGGAATTTACATGAAGCAGCTTTTATTTTATTCTCCATAAGTTTATATAAAAATGAACTGATAAACTAATCATTGTTCTATTAATTATCTGCTAGTTGCTTTCAACCCACATAGTGCAGTTATTAAAAAATTTAATCCAACCTACACTCAAGTCTTTTTTTACACGGTTTGTTTTTTTCGATTACTCAAGAACGGTGCAACTTAGGGACCATTTACAAACTACGTAACGAATGTCGGGCCGCTCCCAAATGTATTGAGAAATAATTGAATGGTCCCTAAGTTGTCCCGTTCTTGATAATCGAAAAAACAAACCGTGTAAAAAAAGTACTTGAGTGTATAGGGGAATTGTGTATAATGTGCCCCCCCTAAGAATAAATGGATATATCTCTGTTATGCTTCCCAAAATTAACATGACAACTACGAGTATATGTTGGTATTTAAGGCAACCAATTGCAATTGTTTATTTCATTTAGTATTGTGAAATAAACATGCTAGGAATTATTTAATAAAAGCACCTAAATGTTGTGTTTCTCGTCTGCGCGGAGTAAAATGCCCCACCTACGGTATAATATGCCCAATGCGCTAATTTGAGTATTTCTACCAGTGACAGACCAACTCTATTTTGTAGAAAGTAAAACTATTTCCTTTGTTTTGCAAAATATCGTTATTTTATATAAAATAAACCTAGTTTCGGCCTTCTGGTGCACTTTTTCTTTTCTGCATGGGGCACATTATACTGCAGCTGTGGCATTTTGTACCGAGTAGCTGAATTACCTAGAATTTGGACGTTGGTAATAAATTATTCCCACCACGGTTGCTCTACAATACTAATTGAATTAAATAATGGCAATTGGCTTCTACTTAGATCTGTTTACCTATGTTTATAGCCACATTTGCAAGGGAGGCAAATTGCACCACCGCAAGTGGGGCATATTGGCCTGCCTTTACTTATTTGAAAAAAAATATTAAATGCTAAAGCAAATCAAGCGTTTCATACCGTCATTTTTGGCAGGGATGTCTTTTTGAAGTTCACTTTACGCAATAGAATCGCAACAACCGGTTATTTACAGATTTTGACAAGAAAATAGCTTATGGAAATGACGGCAAAAGTTACATCGGAAGCTGCTCAAAAATAAATTTATTTTTGTTTTGTTTTTACTGCATGTGACAACTGTCATACTTGCATAGTAGGCTAGGTCCATCAAATACTATGGTTTCTGGGCGGTTTTGCATTTTGATTTCGCTTGTTTAGCGAAAAACGAAGGGGGGGGGGGGGGCACATTGGCCAGGGGGGGCACGTTATACACAATTCCCCTAATTACCATAGCAGATAACGGTTGTCGGATAGAAATGGTTCCTTCAGCAACGTAATTTGTATACTGTCCTAAATCAACCGAGCGGGAAAAGTTGATAGACGCTTCCATGGAGATAATGAAAAATGCTGTGCCCGAAGGGCAAGCTTTTCAAGCCAGCTAATCTAATAATGCTGAATGATAAGACAGACGGTAGACAATGATATTTCGTAGTCACTTTATCTTTAGCGCTGATGCATACGTGCGCTTCGATGAAAAACTGACAGCATTTCTGTAATGCGCCTAATAGTATGCAACGTTTGTAGGTACGCCCCACTGATGCACGGTGGGGCGATTCCACTCAAATGAATAATTTATTTAAAGTGTTTTGCTGTGTTTAATAATAGATAATTGAATCCTTAAATAATATACCTATGCGAGATAAGTTTTAAGCCCTTTTCTGCCCATAAGCTCTTTCTTGAATTGAAATTTAACAAATTACTTTGTAATTGTTGGTAACTTGCCTTACCAGTATTTCGTTATGATGAACTCTGTGAAGTCAGTTGTACAGTCACCCCAGTATTATGGGCCAGTCCATACTTTATGTTATTTTTTTTTACGTAACAACCTAACATTTGACCATCGAATATAATTTTATTATATAGGAATAACATTCCGCTACTTGCTTAACAGCAATATATTTAGCTGCACTGCAGCAAGTTTTCTAGATTTCTGGTAGATATTAGTTGGCTCTTATCGACTGTCGATTTGTTGTTATTTTCGGGGTTGTCATAAAGAGTCGGTCGTAAATTCAATAAAACGAAAAAACATGCAAGGAAAATCTATAAACAGAAAATTTTAAAATTATGGTGTATTGCATTACGCTCTTGATCGAGCAATACAAACTAGAAAAGTTCGGGAAGCAACTGCAACTACTACAGTTCAGTGTTACCTTCGTAAAACACCCAAAACTTATAAGCCCTCTTCTTCGTCCTAAAAAAAGCTAAAATGACGTTCTGCTAAAGTGGGTTCTGTTTTTGTCCAGAGCAGAATTTCTCGTCGCCGGTCGTCAGTGAATCTAGCGGAAATTGTCAGCGGAGCAGAAGAAGCTGATCAATACCGCTTTCCATGACCGCGTACAATGTGGTCCATAGTTGTATATTTCTTTGATAATTCAAACACACACACACACACACACACACACACACACACACACACACACACACACACACACACACACACACACACACACACACACACACAGAGAGAGAGAGACACACACACACACATTATGAAACCGGTTTAGTCCACTTCAAACTCATAACTTCCTGAGTTTTCATTTCTCCAGTTGTTTATAAAATTATTTGTTTCTACTCTCCAAACCCAACTTTGAAAATATTGCAATTTTTTATAAAAATACACTATTTAACTATTCAAAAACAGTTGAGAGGAAGTATGGTATAGCAATTTTGAAAGCTTGAAGAATAAGTAGAAAGTAAAAAGAAGAGTAGAAAGTAGAGAGAGAATAAGAGAGAGAGAGAGTCTACTCTTGGCTTTACGTTTCTATTCTTTTGTTATCTTCTATCTTCTAACTATCCGTCTTCTATCTATCTATCTATCTATCTTCTATCTATATATATATAAGAGACTTATCTGTAACAAACCAGGTGTCTGACTGGACGTCATAACAGGCTTATTGGTAACCAAAAACAGGCCCCTGACAGGACGTCATGCTTTCGTAGCAATGGGTCTATGCTCAGTCACCTCGTTGGTCGATTGCTGGACTGCTCGATTGTTCAACTGGTCGACTGGACTGGTCGACTAGACTACTCGAATAAACTGCTTGATTCGATTGCTCAACTCAACTGCTCGACTAGACTGCTAGACTCAACTGCTAGATTCAACTGCTCGATGCAACTGTTCGACTCAACTGCTCGATTCGACTGCTTAACTCAACTGCTCGATTCGACTGCTCGACTCGATCGATCGGTGCAACTGTTAGACACGACTGGACTACTCTTCTCAACTAGTCGACTTAACTCGGATCGATTTGACTGCTCTACTTAACTGTTTGACTTGACTTCGACTGTTCGAATCGGCTGCTCGATTTACTACTCGATCCGATTGCTCGATTCAACTGCCTCATTCGGCAGCTCGACTTGATTGCTCGTCGCAATATCAACGTACCGCTCATTTGAATCGATTCGCGGCAGAAAACGGACGGTTCAGAGCCACTCACACAAAAGATTTTTGCCATTTTGCCCACAGGTAGCACAGGGGAGATGTTTTTATTCAGATAAAACCCAATGCGAGCATAAAAATCATTAGTTTCATTTTCAGGCTATGCCTCTTTTCAGTACAACAAATCGTAAGATCTTCGTATGGCGTGATGCAAATAAATTTAATATAAGGAACTAATACAAAAATTAAACATCTTCGCAAACACTAGCAAATGGTATGTATCCGCAGCTTTCTTGACAGACGTTTATATTTTCCGGATCATAAGATTCGGATAGTATATTGTATAGTATATAGGGTACTTGATCCAATAGTTGTGGTAGTACCAATATTTGCGCTACTATTCATTATTAATGCATATTTTCGTCACCGTAGCATTTTAGATAAAACAATTACATTCATTATGTAAAACAGGTTTTTAGAAGTATTGGTAGTTAGACTACACCATTTAAAATAAAGCATTATTTGCTAAAATGCCAATTTTCCAAAATCCAACGCGCAGTTGGAGCGCACAACTATAGGCGCTCATCTATAGTTTTGCTACGATGTTTTTTCACTTAGCAACCTAGCAATGTATATGGAATACCACAATTAAAAGAACATCAAACTTAATTAAGGAAACATTAGCGCAACTGTTGGTACAATATAATTGAATCGGAAAATTCATTTTTTCTTTATAAAGTTTCTCGCACAACGAAAGCAATTGTCTTGCCTTGTGACAAATACCTTGTATTTCATAAATTCATATCCCACAAGCATTAATTTAAGCATATACCTCAATAAACAAACAAAATGAAGTTATATTGTGCTTAGTAGCGCAACTAATGGATCATCTACCCTAGTATAGTATATTGAAGGTAAAATGATAAAGGAAAATGTGCCCAAGTTAATATTAGTGTAACAAATGTTTTCCATAGCTTACTGAAAGTATGCGTTCATTGCATCTGTCAAAAATAACAGTTTTCAATAAATCACCATTGCTATCACCTCGTCAAATTTTTTACCACGTGTTTCCTCGCTTAAGTAGGTATTTGAGAAATTATGCGATAAGACAGCTTAAAACAAAGTGTTTTAAGTGAGAACGAAATGAAACTGACTGAGGCATATAAGAAGAAATCTGTATCAGTTCGAGAAATCATACGTAGGCTTAATAGGTCGCATAAATTGATGAAAACGACTCGCTTTAAAGGTTTGACCGATCAAGCTATTAATCAATTTCAACCACTTACGATGAGTTTGTCATCGTCGTCGTCAGCCGCATAAAGAGAGGTTGGCTCATGCTGTTTCAAGCAGGCGTCTACATTCAACTCGATGTTGGGCCACTCGTCGCCAAATTCCCAGTCGTTTCGTAAATCCGCTCCGCACTTCAGACTTTCGACCTGGTCTTGCCATCTTCCATGTTGAGCCTTGGAGGTTCCTGGTGCCGGTCTAGAGAAGTGTTTCCGTCGCACTGTCGTCCGGCATCCTTTCGACGTGTCTGGCCCACCGTAGCCTATCGACTTTCGCCAGATGTATGATGAAAGTCTCTCCAAGTGCCTCCGCCACTCTCCGCTTTCAGTTCAGTTCTGTTCAGTACTTCGCCAAATATTGTCCGCAGCATCTTTCGCTCGAACACGGCAACGGCGCGTATGTCCTCCATTAGCATCGTCACGGCTTCAAGTCTATAAAGAACCACCGTTCTAATAAGGAATTTGTTCATTATCAGCTTCGTACGGCGGCTTATGTTTGATCTTGATCGTATCGTTTTGTGAAGGGCAAAGTAGACCTGATTTCCATCTTGAATGCGCCGGCGGATCTCTTAACTAGTGTTGTGTCCGCGCTCACTAGTGATCCCAAGTACACGAACTCATTTACCAGCTCCAGTTCGTCGCCGTCAACGGTTACGCGTTTCTTTCCTTTGAGTCATTTTATTTCAACCTCATCCTCCTAGACTCTGCTTTCAGTCTGGCATAGGTTACCTCCAGTGTCGCAATGTTCCATGCTATGATGTCAAAGCCATCTGCAAAGTTTGACAATTGGCTATCCTTGGCGAAAATCATGCCTCTCGTTTCGATGCCCGCTCTTCGAATCACCCTCTCAAGAGCGATGTTGAACAACATGCAGGATAAGCCGTCACTTTCTCTCAATCCTCACGCCATCTCGAAGAGACTCGAGAGTGTCCCCAAGATGTGTACGAAATACATCAATCGATACAATGTAGCTCTGATCAGTCACGGCAGTTTATTCAGCAAACCACGTTAGTGCATTATCGGCCATAGCTGGTCATAAATCGACTGTATCGTATACTGCATTGAAATCAATAAATATGTGATGAGTGGACAATTTGCTGCATGATTCGTCGGATGGTAAAATTTTGGGCCGCAGTTACGCGAGTCAATTCGAGTCCAGGGAGTCATGGTAAGGTTATTAGTGACAAGCCGGCCATTTTAGCCCCTAAAAATGCTGCAGACAATCCTACATCGACGTAATCGAAATGACCGCTTCAGAGTTATTAATTGTCCTGTACTAATACACGGTTACGAAGTCTGTTGATAAAGAGTCGCATCACGCTCGGCTGAAAGAAGCAATAAAGCCGATTGAGCTTTCGCTGCTTAACAACCACCGCCATAATTTAATAAAACCTTTCGCTTTTCGCTCCAGTAAAAGTTAGATCAGTTCACCAGCTTTGTCAAAAACATCCGTGAGCAGAAAAGTTTTATTGTCAGATCATTCTGAACGATTTGGTTTATAGCGACCATAATAAAATATCCCATAGAATAAATAATGAATTTTGAGCAGTCGTGTTCGTTTGCAACATGTGCGCATTAAATTTTATCGTGCATTTCGATGTGATAGGTGCATAAAGTCAACGCGCCACTGAAATTTTGCTATTTTCGAAAACTGGTTGTTTTAATAAAATAAATATATAGTCAAACTCAATTTCTATCAAAATCATTTTAATTGCTTCATGTGACAGGAAAACCGATTGTTAATAACTGTCTTTCTGCAAAATACTTTGCTTTGATGAATTTTTGTTTTCGAGCTAAAACAAATTAATGTACTAGCATATGGCAATATGGCATCGCATAAAAAATTATTTTGGTGTTGAACTTTAGTTTTCTTCATAATAGCAACTGTTTGGTCAAGGTGTTACCGTTTTAATAGCTCTATAAAACTAACAGATTTCTTGCGGTTTGAAAGCATCCGTGATAAGATCAATTTTGATTGGTGCGCCATTTTGTATTGCTACGCCACACTTATCGTAAGTTTATAAGAGATGTGGTGCAGCCAACAAGTTTTAACGTAGTAACATAAGCAACCACAATAAATTTGCTTTATTAACAGTTTTATTATGGTTTTCTAGCTATACGTGTGTTTGGACTTGTATCCAAATGGTTTCAAGGTGGTGAAAATAGACGACACTGGTACAAAAAGGCACGTAAAACGTCCGAGTTAAGGATTTGAATATACGTTTTTTAGTTTTTTAATTCATTTTTAAGTTTTTAGAGGCTTTATAAAGAAGTGTTTTATATATGTCTCATTTCTAGAAATCAAAACCGAACGTTTAAGAAAAATAACTATTTATGACGGAAAACCACTATTAACCCTAGCGTCAAAGAGGAAGCTGTAGCCAATCAGGTAAAGGAATGTTTACAGTATGATAGACAGTTCATAGTTATTCCCTTGACCAAATAGGGTCCAGGATCTTTGGGAATTCTGGAACCCAACGTTTTTGGTCTAATGGAGGCTTTTGTTCCCTCTGCCACTGTCGGGCTCTGAAAGGACAACACACATTAGTAGTCTCGGCTCGGTATGGAACGAAGTTCCGATACGTAAACCGTGACAAATATCAGTATGAATAGGGTAAATTAACCTATAGTGGACGCTTTACCTATAATGAACCTCGGGTACAGTTTCGGCGTTTATTAGCTTGTTCTTATTTCCGACATGACATGACATGAAACAGAAAGTACCAAACAATACACACAGTTCAGTTTATAAGATTTTAGCTGAATTGAATGATTAATGCCTTAAAAGCGACATTTTCAACAAGCTAGGGTTCATTTTATGGTTAACAATGCGAAATGTCGCCATCTTCATGCAAAATACACTAGAATTCCTGTAATGGACCCGGTCGCTATCCTATTTTAAACCACAAGGTCCATTAAAGGAAATCGAACAATCCAATCTGTTTTAAAAAATGAGTGAAATATAGAGATTTGCAACATAAACTGATATTTTTTAGGCTTAATCGAAAGTTACTCGTATTGTAAGTGCCATCGGTTGCGTTACTAGTTCAAAATAATTCGTGGAAGAAAACTACTCAAATACAAATACTGGTCCACTAATGGTTAATTTATCCTATCTAGCGTCCCATCATACGTTTACTCATACTCATTTGGCGTAGCATGCAAGGCAACGGTTTAATGTGTTTCTACCGACAACTGAGGTTATTCTGTGTTGCACGATTTCGGTATTATGGTAGCCCCCGACCTTCCCACCGTAGTCAAACCGTTTCTGCAAGCGAACCACAACCGTTCCGGTTATACGCGAGGATGTACGGAACCGGAATCCGAAAGTTCAAGACCGGGCAAGGGAAAGCTCCTATTAAAATCTGACTCCGACCCGCAGCTGAACTCTTCCAATCCGCTACTGATTTCCTATCAGAACGTGAGTGGATTTCGAACCAAAATCATTTTTTTTAAATTTTTGTTACGCAGCTTTTATTCGGAGGTGCTTTTCCCGTCTTTCGACCTGCTCATAACTAGTTGAACAGCAGAAAATCCTGCGGTGGACGTGTTTCATCGATTCATCCTCGATTTATTAAGCACTTGAGCAGCAAGTATTTTTTCCAATACGTTCAGTCTCTACGAATCCCGTTCATTTCGTGCCGTTCTGCCTGCGTAACATGAATGAAAGAGTGCAAATTGATGTGGTATAGACGAACCTAAAAGCAGCGTTTGATCGGAACGATCACCGTATTCTCCTTGCAACACGAGAAACGAGAAGTAAGCGGCTAAAGTCGTACCTAGCATTGCGTAGGTTGAGCATAAAGATAGGGTCCAAGTATTCCGACGCATTCAGCCTCATTTTTAGCGAACCACAGGAGAGCAAACTTGGATCACCTGTCTTTTCTATTTTTATAACTGAATTGACATAACTGAGTTGTATTTGAACTAACAAAGCTTTGATTTATTATATTTCTAGCAAATTTTTAGGATAAAACTGGTCAAATAAGGTTCCACTCCTCTACCACTTATTAAACTCAACGCATCGAACCATTTTTCCAGATTGTTCACCATCTTTTTCAATATATGTTTCCAGCTTCTATATATTTCACTAGAATAAGGCCAATAGAAAAATATATCACTTAAAAGATAAACCTGGATGCACGTAGACCGGTACTGTGGACCATTTCTCTCCTCCGCAGTTTCCTGAATCAAATCAGTAAACATTGTTTTTGGTCATTCATTCCGTCTTAGTTGTTACTCAACCATGAAGTTTTGTTTTTAAACGACACAGTCAATGGTGAAAAGTTTTCCTTCCAATCTTCCTATCGCAGCACGCAGCATACCTAGCAACCACCCACTCCTTTATTTTTTTCATCCATGACAGAAAACTTCGGGAATTTACTACTACAAGCTGCAAGATTCATACTCGATCTGTTTATATTAGGTTCCTAACTTTACGGTGCGGTGCTTCGTCGTGTCCTGATTCTTTCTACGTTCAGTCGTTTGTTTGTTGCTCCATTGCAGCAGATCAATGGTATGTTCAAGAAGCAAAAAAAATATCACAGAATCAATGTTCGATAAAAAAAGAAACACAGCGAAAAACTTCTGCTGTGATATCTACCTACGACGCGACGCGACGACGGACGGTTCGGTTGGGGGGAAAATTGAAATCGATAGCCTATTTGCGATAATCGGAATGTTGTTTTTTGTTCCCCGACCAACTTTGTGTTAACTTGAAGTACTTGCCTTCCAACGGTGAGTCTGCGTTGCTGCGTTCGATTTATCGTGATTGATGTTGATCTTTCCTTTATTTCGGTGAAATAAGAATAATTTGTGATGTCTAAACGGGCGAATGGAGTGAATGAAAGGAAGGTATGATCCTATGAATTTGTAATTCAATATAATTTTCAGCTGTCAGCTAAGTTTCCGTACAGTACTTTAATCACGTATATTATCTACACACTGTTCAGTAAGAGTTAACCAAGCAGCAATTGTGTAAGGTTTCGAAACCCGTTGCTATCGTTCATTTCTATCATAATCTCATGCTGGAAGCTGCTGCCGGAGTGCAGGCCAATCGTTACGGTCAATAAAACCCTCAATCTCATCAGTTTCAGCTCGTATCGTTTCCATATCCTTTTGTGAGTGCACACATCCGACTGCGCTGCTGTGCAAACGTCGACGACGACGACGACTGTGGCAGCATGGATCCGTTTCGTTTCGGGACTGCAGTCACGGCACACGGCCACAGCCAGCGCTTTGCATATACTCAATTTAACCGTTTTCCCCATAAGCTGCTCGGCAACTTTATCCATCGGGCCCGGAACTTTAAACCCTGAACGGTCGGTCGGTCGGTTCGGTGCGTTTGGGAGCATCGGATTTAGTATGTCATTCTGGGATATACTAAAGATAGAACTTGCTAGGGATATCCTTGCGTTTCGAACAATGATCGGATGTTACCATTCTCGTAAAATTGACAAAGACTAATCCCCGAAAGGGGTCTACGTAACATTGACGCTATTCTGACTAGGACAAGACTAAGCATACTTTTAAAACAAAAATATTTTAAGCTTTAGTGCTGCTGAGAGTTTTGAACAGTCGTCAATGCCGTGGTTTTTTTCTATAAAATAATTTAATATTTTAAAGGAGTAGGATACTTCCATTTTATACTCTGACTATTTTCTTTAAATTTCATAAGACTTGTTTTAGGTTCCAAATTTCAAACCACTTTCTTTCGACGTGATGTTCTTCGGGAAGACGAAACCCATGCGTTTGCTTTCAAGTCCATCCTCATCCTCGAATTCGCCGTTGAAAATAACTTAACAGCGCGAAAACAAGAGTCCCAACATGAAACCTCACGAAGCACATTATTTTCTTTTAGTATGCAAATTTTGTCGGTCGCTTGCTCCACCAGCAGTTGTTTCTTGACGACCATATCGGTCGGCTGGAATCCGGTAGCACTGCTGTATGTATGTTTGCCGGGATATTTTCCTGCTTCCGGATGGATTTGGTCTCTCAACACGTTCATGAATTTTGAATTTCTGTCCGAAGCACCGGGTTAACGTCATCGTCGCCCCGCCGCGTCGTCGTCGTCGTCGGCCTTGTTTTGTGGCTTCTCGCCTGTCGGAATCGCATACGGAAATTCGCAAAATTGCCAACCGTTTTTTGATACAGCCAGCCAGCCAGCCAGCCAGGAAGCTCGGATTGTGCGCATCTTCCTTGGGGGGCTTCTCCGGGAAAACATAATAAAATTATTGCCATGAAATTTGCTTCCCCCGTTTGCTTCCCCGTTCGTGTCAATTCGAACGTCGTCGGTCGATGCGAAATAAGATGAGGCCAAGTCTTTTGGTGGAATCGCACGCCACCGATGGAAAGCCAAATTTGCATTTAAGACACACCATTTGAATTATCAAAATTTGCTGTCGCTTGGCTAGATGTTGGCAAAATGCATGCATGCCTCCGATTGTGGGGTGAACCAGTGAGTGTGGCCACGGGATGGTCGAGGGCAGAATAATAATGTGATCATAGCTACATTCAATTGTGGCATCATTATTAGCACCGGAAGAAAGGGCAGTTCGGTATTCCCATGGATTGGATTCAATATTTCATGCCGATCGAAATATGCTTAACTTGTGATTAATCATTTACCCTGGTCGTTTCGATGTTATCAATGATAAATTATGCTGCTTTGAGTTTGCTGTGGTCTCTATCTACAAAAGTAAGTATCTCATTGTTCATTGAGTTTTTTGACTTCGGGAAATGGATTTGAATTACGGAACAAGAATATTTTTGTTTGTGATTAACCTAAATAGACAAGAAATCGAACCCGATACCTGTAAACTGCAACTGATCACAATACTATCGGGGCATCCAGCAAATTTAATTTATTTTCCAAACGTATTACGTTAATTATGATTTTTCATTCTGAATGCAAAAATTATTCACTCTATTAAGCATTATCAAATTACGATTGAATGATTTCTAATGACAACAACATTGTTAAAACTAAATAAAAACGAGTGAACAATTTAAAACTACATTCTCTTTTTACAAGAATTGAGTCAATAAATCCCATCTGATATAATGGCAATTTTATAAGACAGAGTACAAGTTCGCCAAAAAGAAATTACACCATTCACTACCGACTACTATCTATCAAATACTCCCCGCTCTATCTCTTTCGTCGTCTGCCAAATATTTCAGCTTGTTAATTTAAACACGACGCGATGCAACGATGCAGTGATGCAATAGCCTAACTATCGCCAACGTTGGGGGGTTGTTTCACATCGTTGCTGCACAATTAATGTCCCATTAGGAGCCCGTCCTCCCGTCGGATTTGGTAATTAACGGACGGTTTGCACAGCTTTTTTTCAATTGTCGTACAATTCATGAGTTTTTACTTTTACCGTCCCAATTGGTGAAAGACGCTTGTTAGGCGTCAAATAACAATTTCTTCAAATTAGCCTCACCCAACCAGCATCAGCGGAAGTCCAATAGACTTTCAAAGCCGGCGATAAATCGTGTGACGTTCGGAAGATAAAAGATTTATTTGTGATTATTGAAAAAGTGCAAAATGTATATTTCATGATGAAATGTTTAAGAAAAACAGTCTAAAATTGGAAGTTATTTATAAAATTAAACACCCTTAACGATTACTAGTGGAAAAAGGCTGGCAAAAAGTCATTATGCTAGTTTTTCTTCGCAGTAAACCACTGAAAAAATATTGCACCTGACAGAGTCAGCACACAGGGACGGAAAAGTGAAATATAAAAGCAAACAATATGTCATCCGATTTTTTTTTGTTGTTTCACCCACCACCACGCTGGCCGCCTCGTGCTGGAGGATTGGTGGATGGCCGTACATTTTTGATAAAATTAAATAATTCATGCTGCCGAAATAAAATATGAAACCGAAAGTCGCGCGCACACACACACACACGCACACGATAGTTGATGAAATTTGTGCGCGAGAAGTGTTTGTAATGCGTACTTACGGGAAGGGACCGTGGCAAGGGTTTGATGGAATGAGTAGTTCGTTTTAAAACCTGGTAGGCACCATACCATACCATACCATACCATACCATACCATACCATACCATACCATACCATACCATACCATACCATACCATACCATACCATACCATACCATACCATACCATACCATACCATACCATACCATACCATACCATACCATACCATACCATACCATACCATACCATACCATACCATACCATACCATACCATACCTTGCTATAAAACTACAAGGCCATCACAAATATTTAAAAAAGTTTTTGTCCTTCCGGTGTTGGGCCACTGAAGGGTGGGGGCGAAAAAAAACAAAGAGAATTTTTTAATCGAGCAAAAATAAATGGATTTAAGGCATTATTACTTAAAGTTTAAACTAGAAAACCAAATCTTTTCTTGCTTTTAATAAATACGTTGTTATTTTTCATGCAAAAATCTACGAATAAAAAGATAAAAACGAAAGAAATTTTTTTTTGTCCGAATTTCGGAAATTCCACTGTTTGAACTTCCATTTCTATTTCGTTCTAGAAGCGTTAACTCAACTCGTACACTCATTTTTCGAGGTTTTCAGGCTGTACAGCCCACAGACAATTGATTTTATAAAAATAAAATATCCTACAAATTATTTTTTTGCCCCCCGATTTTTCAAGCCAATTTCCAAGGGGGGGTGACAAAAATTTTGAAAATGATTTGAAATGGCCTAATGAGACCCCCAGCTAGCATTTTCATATGTATAATAAAGGGAAAAATCAGCATTACGTACAGATATACATGCTAAATAAATCGTATTTCATGCGCAAAATTGGCATATCGTACTATTTTGGAGGCGATATAAGTGATTACGAATAATTTTGAGCGGTACGACTATATAAGTATTTATATACGATAATATCCGACTAAGCGCGAGTCGCTCCGCACGCTCGCGCGATTTTGTGCTGAAAATCGTATGTATGTCAGTCATTATCGTTATATACGACAAAAAATCAACTTGCTCCCACTTTATCCAGCTTTAGTTACGATTTCGAGTTTGTTAGGAGCTATTTACGATAGTTTTCGTACATAGATATACGAGTTGGTGCTAGCAGGGCCGTCAATAAAGTACATTTATTTATATCTCACTTTTGGTTGATTTTTTCGGTGAAAATAAAGACTATGATGCTTTCAGCGGACGTTTGTTAAAACAGTGCGTACACAAACACTACAGCACAATGCAAAATGAAATTTAAAACAGTACGGAAGTAAAAAATAGCAAAACACATAGTAAAAATGACTTAATAGTTGCTACAAAACCTAGGGACAAAATAAAAAATAAAATTTTCAGTAAACTGAAAGACCCGATTCCGGATATAAAACAAAAGAATGTTGTGTACTCCTTACCATGTGGAGCAGCAGATAACATGGAATATATAGGACAGACAGGTAGAAGGTTAGAAACCCGAATAGCGGAACATAGAAATGACACTAGAAAATCAGAAGCTAGGACAGGTTAAACGCTACATACTATACAAAAAGGCCATGTTTTTGACTTTAAAAATACGCGCGTTTTGGAAAAAATCGAAAACAAGGAAACCCGTCTCCCAGCCAAAATGTTTCACATTAAAGTAAAAGGACAAGAGCGGACCGTAAACTTACAGCGACAGTGCGGGAATTTTAATGACACATACTCCGGCCTAATGACTAAACTGCGACAATTAGAAGACAAGAAAAAACGATAGCTTAGTTAGTAATAGAGGACGACACAGTGAGAATTGATGTTTAATGTAAGTTTGTGTTGACGATAAAAACTGTTTGAAATTGGGTATGAAATGGGGAAGGCAAATGAGGAGCGTCCAATATAGCTCTAGCTATCCCAAGCCCCTACCTAGCGCCTCCACGTGGCCATACCCGGTAATGCTCTATTGAGTAGCCAAGCTAGGAGGTGCGATACTGTGTGGTTCCCGGTTGCCTGATCTCATAATCGAGGTTTTGGGCAGACGGTGGAGCCACATGATCTGGTAAGCATAATATAAGTTATTTTAATTATTTTTGTCGTTTTAGCTTATGAAGCATTTACTGCTTTATAGTGAAAACTTTGGCCAATACGAGTGTTAATACTGCACATGGATATTGGATACCAGAAGAAAAATTAAATTAATTATTAGAAGCATTTCTGGAAACTAAAAGGACGCAACTCTATTCCATTCGAAGGACTGCTAGTGAGATTGTTCTATTTTTACCCATATATACCACATTTCATAAATAAACTAGAATCGGGAAGAGGGAGGGACCATCAGAGCACTTGTTTGAAGCGGTGGGCCTAGGGAGAGTGAAACAGTCAACTTTCTAGGGTTAATCTTGGCCCGATTAACAACACATCGTGGATAATGAGCGGGCTCTTCTCCCCACCTGCTGTAGTTATTCTGCATCAAGACGGTTTATTCAACGATTGACTCAGGTGACTTAGCCCATGGAAGGAGATTCTCTAAATCCCTGGTACGTGTAAGTGATGTTGCTTATCGACCAACTCCCTTTTGGCCCTTCATACAAGAGTTGGAAAGCATGACCAATCATTGAATATGTTCAACTCTTTTTGACATGATAGGCTCATTGCTATGAACGGATGTTCTGCTAAGGCAGGTGGTAGTACCATATATTCATATTCATATTCACGATAAAAACTGTTTGAAATTAATTTGTGTAAAATAGTTAAATAAATGTAATTATGTTTTAGGCGTAGTCAATGACTGAAGTAAGTCGAAACGTCCGGTGAAAGCATCATAGTCTTTATTTTCACCGAAAAAATCAACTAAAGTGAGATATAAAACTCACGACAAAATCTAACAATAAATTTATGTATGTTGCTTAAATCGCCACTACAAGTTGTTTTTGTTGCTATTAGTTGTCAAACAGTAATTAAATTAAACTACTGGCGTTCAAAAATTGCAAAATTTTATGGCGGATTAATTTAGCAATTTATTATTCCAATATGCACGATAAAATTTAATGCGCATATACTGCACAAGTACGGAAACTACTGAAAATTTATTATATATTCATTAGGAATTTTTATCCGAAGTTTTTGGAGCGCCTTAGTAGAATGCGAAACCTAAAATTAAATAAAAAGAAGAAAAACTTATCCAATTTAATTCTACAATGTTTTAGGAATTTTTATGTTGGTCACTGTAAATCATATCGATGATCTGACAGTAAAACTTTATCTGTTTTGCTCTCAACTTTATATTTTCAAATAAATATGTATAGCTGTTTATCTGATTAAGCTTTTTACGCAGCATCTTTATGCTCTATAGCTTTGTCGAATAAAGCGAAAAGCTTCATTTGGTTACGGCGTCCAGTTAGTTTCGAGATTCGATGCTGGTCTAACAAATCAGTCGTCGTATGTTCGAATGTCGGCTGGGTGGATCGTTACACTAACCTCGTAGTTATCCTCTACTCTAATAACCGGCTGCAAAGTATGTCGATAAAGAAAAGTAATAGCCAAAGACGGTTATACTCAAGGCTTTTAGATTATGGCGGTTACCATCAAGTAGCGAAAAGCATAATCGGTTTTATTGCTGCTTTCAACAGAGCGTAAGAAATCTATTTGAACTCATGCCACTATCGGCCAGAAATTGAAATTTCGGGACTAATATATTTGCGGTTAAACGGCGTGTCTCAGCTCAATGTAGTCTTCGGCAACATTTTGAATGAAAAAATGATGCATCTTTTGAAGGGGTCGTCTAATATTTACGTGTTACTTTAACAACAATTTAAGTAATAACTTTTTGAGTAAATTTTTCTTCACCTTTTTGGTTTCAGAATATTAAAGATAAACCAATTTCAAGTATTTTTTCTGAAGATATCAAACTTCTACCTTTTACCCATTTTCAGCAATAAACCTTTGTTTATAAACGAGCTGGAGCTGGAGACTGTTTTGCTTTTTCTGCATTAATTAATAAGATATAACTGTTTTTAGGCTAAAAACCGTTTGATGCAAAATGTGTATTTTTTCAAGGGTGGTGTCTTCGGAGAAGTAAAATAATAAAATATAGCGCATCTTCCTGCACTATTAGGGTGACCATGAATTCACCTATTAGGGTGATACAAACTTTTGTTTTATTAAATAATTTAAAAAAAAAAAATTTCTCCAAAAGTTGCAGAAAATACTAAACTAAGTAACTTTGCTGAATAAAGTAACTATCTATCTCTTACCGGTTACGAAACAAAATGATGTGTTAAAAAAGAGCATTTAAAAATCAATTACACTCAATAACTTTGCACACGATTATTTTATTACTTTCAAATGTTCTACAAAGTTATTTAGTATGTTGAAGTACATATTTTCTGTGAAGACTGTTTGATGCTAGGTCGCATATTTATTAAGTTATAAAATGTATGAATACAAAAATTCGCAGTATTCCCAGGTATTCCCAGGTATTCTCTGAAATACACATTTGGGAAGATAGCTTTAATAATTCCCTACAAAGTGGTATGCAAACTAATTGCAGATACTTGCAGATGGCTAAGATATTCGGATTTTTCATCAGACAGTTTTTAACCTAAAATCAGTTATATCTTATTAATAATTGCATATAAAACAAAACAATCTACTGCAAAAATGTTCCTCTTTTATGTGCAAAATATTTTCAAGAACATCACATTGAGCTGTCTGTTGAAATACACATGTTACAAGAAGAAATGTGTTTTGAGGGGTCGTTTATAAACAAAGGTCTATTGCTGAAAATGGGTAAAAGGTAGAAGTTTCATATCTTCAGAAAAATTACTTGAAATTGGTTTATCTTTAATATTTTGAAACCAGAAAGGTAAAAAAAGTTAACTCAAAAAGTTATTACTTAAATTGCTGTTTAAGTAACGCTTAAATATTGGACGACCCCTTCAAAATATGCATCAATTCTTTATCCAAAAAGTTGCCGAAGACCACATTGAGCTGAGACATGCTGTTTAACCGAAAATATTTTTGTCCCGAAATTTTAATTTCTGGCCCATAGTGTCATGGCTTGACTCTTTAAGAGGTTATAAAAACGTTCTGAAGAGTGGGTTTCTCGGTCGGTAGGCAGTTTTATAGCAATCATCAGAAGATTGTAGTGGAGCTCATAGTTTTATTACCGGTTTTATGACATTGGTAATGAAAACCACTAGAGGTACATAACAGAACTTAACCTACTGCTTGGGAAAGAGATCATGGTATAGTTCATGTGCAGTCCATAAATTCATCCATATAATAGGTATACCAAACACAATTTTGGCTTATTTGTAGCTATATGGTAGTAACAGAATGATCTCTTCGAAGAACATAAATAGCTTGAATAATGTGTAACCCATATGGCTTCTTTGCGGGACTCCAAATAATTAATGAATTTCGAAAATTTATGTGCACCTAATTTAACCCATCAGTAAGAAGCACAACTAATGAGCTAATCGACAAAAAACTCCAAATCTCGAAATTTTACTCAAAAGTGTTCTGTGATTAATGTAATCGAAAGCTGTTTTTAGAACAGTTTAAATGACAATAATTCGTACCTTATATTGAATATATATGTAACATACTAAATGTAATGTACGACAACAACGCGCTGGCTTCCGATTTCAAAGAGATCCGGCGAGAAATCGGTCAGCTGAAGAATAATAAAGCCACCGGAAAGTACCAACTCCCGGCAGGACTCTACAAAAACGGTCAAGAACCGCTAGCAACGGCTCTTCACTGGGCCATTTCAAGGATTGTTAAGGAAGGCTGTCCTAACAAGCCAGGCGTCGTATGTTCGAATCTCGACTGGGCGGTGCAGCTATAGAGTCAATAGGGTCTTTGCATTAGCCTCGTAGTTTTACTGTACCCTAATAACCAGACGTTTATACCCATGGCATTGCTTTGCATTACGCTGGTCAACGCTGCCTACAGGGTGCTCTGCCAGATTTTGATACTTCGTCTATCCCCAATAACAGGAGATCTTGTAGGGCAGTTTCAAGCGGGCTTTGTGCAGGCTTGTGCTACTACGGATCAAATTTTCACTCCGCGACAAATCCCCCAGAAAAATCTGGAGTACAATAGGCCGTATGATACGCTCTGTAAGATTTACACGTGAAAAGCAAAGTAAACTGTTGTATTCAAATATTTATACGGCCTAATGCGGCCATGCATCATATTTTCGTGGATATCAAGACAGCATACGATACGAAACTGACGCGGCTAATCAAATGCTATCCTGGAGAGAGTGATGTGTTACGTGAGTATTTCGCGGGCACTCTCGAGTGCTTTCGAATCCCGCAGATGGCTACGGCAAGAAGATGGACTGTTCTGTATGTTATTCAATATCGCAATTGAAAGTTGAAGGTTCATCGTCGCAATTGAAACTCCTTGCCCTACTAAAACAGTTGTAGGATATATATGGCTAATTTCAGTCGTAAATAAGTTGCTGCAACCAGAAGCGCGCAAAGTGTGCTGCTTGGGTTGCCCTCGCAGATGACCTCGACGACTGTGCAGTGGAATACTGGAATACAGGTTTGAAAGCAGCATTTGACCAAACTGATCACCTTATGCTTCTAACCAAAATTTTCCGCTTAGGAACTGCACAGCGATTTGTCACTAGACTAAAATCATTCCAGTGTGGCAGAGTTTTACAAGTCAAGCTTGGATCGGATTTTTCATCTGCATTCATAAACGAATCAGGTGTACCCCAGGGTTGCATTCTTGGCCCCTATTCTTTTCGATATATTTTCCAATGACGCAGTCCATGCTATAGACAATGGATGTCGATTTATTTACGCCGAAGACTTCAAAATATACTTGACGATTCATAGCTTAGAAAATTGTTATCGTTTGTAGCTTGTAATAGATAAATTTACGACGTGGTGTGAACTGAACTCCTTAGTTATAAGCTCGGCTAAATGTGAAGTAATTACTTTTCACCGAACTCAAAGGCCGATTCTTTTCGAGTATGATATTAATGGGCAAGCGTTAAAATGAGTGGAACATGTTAATTTTTTTGTTAGATTATAGTCACTTTAACAGCTTGGGTCATTCATGGCTTCTGCGGGTTTGGGATTTGAACCCGAGTCCTCGACGTGAGAGGCTGCTAACCACTACGCCGGGACTGACCCCTATCACGTTAATGAGCTTGGCGTTATTATTGAGAGAAAGCTGTCATTCGATAGGTACCGCACGGTGACCGTGTCTAAAGCTAGGGTTCATCGCTAGGATAGGATGGGACTTCAAGGATCCTTATTGTCTGAAATCCCTGTACTGCTCTCTTGTACGTCCCATACTGGAAAATGTACGTGTAGTTTGGATCCCACAACAATTCGATTGGAACTTGCGTATGGAGGCTTTTGGCGAACCCACTTGCATGCTTAAAAATAGATTGGTTAGAACTAGTTTATTTCAATCGCTTCATTAAGACTTTGTGTCAAATGATGTACAATAAATAAACAAATAAGGCCATTACAAATGATTTTCAAAGTTTTTGTCACCCCACCCTTTGAAATTGGCTTGAAAAATCGGGGGGCAAAATATAATTTTTGGGAAATAAGTCTATTTTAATTTTATCGTTTCCCTAGGCACAAACCTCCATACCTAGTTTACAACTAATATTAGCAACAATAATCGTCTCAGGACATGGTTTCTGATTGAAACGTGTCCGATCAGAACGTAGAATCGATGCGAATAATAACAATAGTTTTCCACCCTTCAGACGCAACCGACACAATAAATGCATAACGAGGCACACTCGCACGGCTCATTGGAAGCTTTCATTTTCACCTGAGCCGTTGATTTACAGCTTCAAAAGTTGGTTCCCTTAAATCGAAATCATTTTTCGTTGTTGTCATCGACACTGATATATAGGTAGGATATATTCCACAAAATAAATTGAACAGATCAAATATTTTTTGTTCGCTCGGTGACATCCACAAGAGAAGCAATTTTAATTAATTGCATCAAATAATTTATATAAACGAAGTTTTTCACTCTCCCGACCAGTCAGTGTCAACTACTCCCAAGGGTACATTTAAAAAGTTGTGCTTTTCCGATTCCACCAGTGAGATTCGTACCAATCCTGGCGGATCGACAGCTTCGGGAGAGATTTGGAAAAATTCAATTAGAATGCAGATGGGACTAAATTTTGCCGCTGCTGCAGCAGCGTTCGGTGGCAATCGAATACAAGAACTCAGCAGTTTCAAAACACCACATTTCCCTGCACGAAGACACCCCGCTGCTGGGACGATGTGACAAGCCGAAAGCGCACTCTAGCTCACATCCTGGCAAACCGCACAAGCCAAGCCAACCGACTAGGGAGACTGTATAGCGCAGACCGGACCCGGGGTCCGTAAACGGAAACTTTTCCCAATTAAAACTTTATCATTAATTTCCCGTCGAACCGTTTGGCTGCTGCAAGCTTAGCGGCGGTTGCTTGCTGTTCTGGTTGGTGCTTTCCCGGTGCGCTTACCGGCTCAGGTGTGCACGTATGTATTGCCACCAAGCTGGGATCGCGGCTTCGTTTGGCTGCGCTGGTCTCGCGCGCCGAACGCGAAATCGGCTAATCTAATTTATATTAATGGTTCTTCATTTGCATTCGCAAACTGGGTCTCTCAGTTTTCGGCGGGTCGGTTGGTCATCAAACCGAAACCGATGCCGGACAGAGTGGTGTATTACAAAAAATGCAAAATAACCATAAGCTACCTATCAGTGATCCTATTAGTGATAAGGGAACAGCACGATAACGTTGCAACGTAGGAAGTTTTGGAAAGGTTCAGTTTAGTACCAGAGTAGACTACTTTTTTTTGGATAAAGGATATACCGCTATCTGAGTTTTTATCTTTACTGAGAAAATCGAAAATTCAAATCAAATTCAAAATTCAAATAATAGCTTTTCCTCGGTGAGGAAAGTAAGATCGCTGTGCAGGTTTTCTGCATGGGCCTCAATCAAAAGTTTAATAATTGGAAATCATTCATTTCGAAACACCGTTGACAAAACAGGAAGTACACTCGATTGGTATCGGTGTACGGTAATTTAAGCTTTACATTAAAAATTTACATGATTAAACCGGTTTGAGACCTCATTCCAACAAAGCTAAGGCAACATCCAATTGTGCGTAGGACCGTTTCCACGTGGGCCGCTAACAAAAAGAAACACATTAGAATCGCAAACAGCCGTCTTTAGCGAAACTCTCTAAATCAAATCGGCACGGATATGCGGAGAGTATGAAACCATCACTTTTCCGCGCAACATTTATTATTGTTTGAACTGGTGTTGAGAGGAGGGGGAATTTGCTTGAAAATCTACCCCACTCTATCCTTAGGGCGCGGGCGGCGGCGGCGGCGTTACTTCAACCCCGGATCAAACAAACCAACGCAACGGCCCAGTAACGACCCAGCATCGAATTCGTTCCGTGAGTTTTGAGTTCATGCGAATAGGTTTGCATCTGTTAGCTCTGTCGGGTGCTTCGGGTGCGAGTGTTTACCCAAAACCGAAACAAATGAGTTTAAATTTGGGCGGAAATTAAATATTAACCACGAGAATTGCTTTGTTTTACAGATTGAAGCATGAAATCATAGCAAATTGCGGCGAGTGATGATGCAGTGAATGCAAACTTTCGTTTGATCCGTTGCGTTGCGTCGGTTGGTGTTGCCGTTTCCGGCAGAATGCCGACGATAGAATTTGCAACGAATGAGGCGAGTACCGGAAACATTAAATATTACGTTGCAATTGTTTGTTCTGTCACAGGAATCATGTGCAATTAATTTTACTATATTTATTTTAGTTATATAAATATGAATGAAGATAGATATCGCTCACATTGCATTTAAATACTACCGGATTTGTTTGAAAATGGCTCAGGAGAGAATTTTAAATGGAACTGGTGGCTGCTTCAAATGCAAGCAATCAGGAGTCATTCCTGATTTATCAATGTGAACTGAGGACTCTTCATACTTATTTGAAATTATGTGCAATATAATTTAAATAATCTGCCATAGCGTATTTGCTGAATCAAAAGTTATAGGGATTTGTATGACGTGATGAAAACAATATGGAAGTGATATTGAATGTGCGCTTCAATTCAAATAAGTCAGAGGGGTTGTAGAATCATCGATGCACAACACTTTAACTGAACGAAAGCATATTATATTGTTGTAAAGGTAAAACATTTGGCATACATTTATGAAAGGTATTTTATCAAATGGGAAAAATTATCGTATGCAGCAGTCATATTTTGATTTTGATTTGATTAGTAGCTACGCTTAACAAAGTAGTCATTGTGACTCCTACTTTTTGTCCAATGCTAGAGGGTACATGGGTCGAACCAAGCTGTTCGGTTATTCCGGGAAAGTACACCCTTTGGATCAGCTAGGTAGCAGATCAAAGCTAGAAAAATATTTATTTTAATTTTGTTTGTTATAAACTTCACTGTTAGCTTACATATTTAGTGTTCTTGTAAATTTTCATGTTTATTTATCCTCCACGTGTCCTTACGAATCTATTTCGATGCCTGTGATAATTGTTTTGTGTTTTATTAGATATTGTTGCGCGTTATTTACTATTTTTACAACTTACACTTTCCGTATTTCCGTACTTAAATTTCCTTTCTAATCTTCCACTTTTATTTTAATCTACCCTTTATAATTTCTAAGAACCATGTATAGTAATCGACCTGCGATAAATTCTGTGATATTAGATTTTAAGCTTTATTAATTTAAGTTTAACTTCAATTATCAATTTTTAGCATTTTAATACCTTACGCTTTTCGCGTTCTATCAGTCTCCCACTTCCTATATAACTCCAATTACCCTATCTATCTTTCTAAATATTTTTCACCTTCTACACTTCTAAATTTCAATTTTTCGCTTTAACTTTCCACTATGGCACTTTCCGTCTTTAACGTCCATCTTCATCTATCTTTTCCGTGATGACATTTCCGATCGCTGTCACCTTCCGTGGCAGTGTTACTAACACTTGGTGCCTGCTGCGGTAGGGCCTTTCCGCTCTTTCCCCTCCATTCTAAAAAATATTTCATTACTTCCCCTACCGTCTCTTCATCAATTGTAGAGCCACCGGTTCAAAAGTTTTTAAGATATATCCCTGTCCGCATTTCAAGGTCAAGACTAAAAACACGAGGTTGGTCTTTTTCTGGGCAATTTCATCTGAATAGCTAGCCTAGATGCAGACCACAATGGATTTTCCAAATAATTGTGCACAATTTTTTCTCTTCTTTCGGCTTCCATGTTGTTTGTTTACGAAATACAATCGTTTTGCGGAATGTCAAAAATACATAGGCATTGGCGTAGCTAGCAAATTTCTCTAGCAATTTTGATTATGATCTTATTGCTCTGGCTTTCATCGATAGCACAAGGTTTTGTAGGGCAATACCAGGCGGGCTTGATGAGAGTCCGCGCAAACTGACGCAACTGAGCAGAGCTACATTGGAGAGAGTGTTGTGTTTCGTATGCATCTCGGGGATACTTTCGAGTTACTTTGAGACGCGGCGAAAGTTGGGACAAGGTGACGGCTTATTTTGCATGTTATTCAACACCGCATTTGAAGGGGTGATCCAACGAAATCGGAATCTAGGACGAGTGTTCTAAACATAAATGCGGCCAAGACCAAATACTCAAAGGAAACAAACGCGTGCCTCTCGCGGACGGCAGATGGGTTCGTGTATTTGGGATTGCTGGTGCACACGGACAATAACACTAATAAGGAGTCTAGTTGCGCATGTAAGCGGGAAATTAGGCTTCCTTTGTCCTTCGCAAATCGCTAGGTATACGCTATGTTCGAGTGGAAGGTACTGCGGACGATATTTGGCGGAGTACAAACTGAAAGCGGAGAGTAACGGAGACGTATGAATCATAAGCTACAAGCACTGTTTGGAGAGATTGCCATCGTCATCTGGTGAAAGTCAGTAGGCCACAGTGCAACGAAAACAGTTCTCTTTAACAACTGCACTAGCATCAGGAACAGGGAGGCTCAACGTGCAAGATAGCTCGACCAGGCTGAAACTGGCCGACTTCTGTGACTGCGAAATTGGCGACCGGTGTTCCAAGATGTAGTTGAATGGAGACGAACGCTTGAAACAGCATGAGCCGGGATGGCTACTAAACTACTGACGACGACGACAACTACGTTTTTGCGATGCCTAGTGAAAAAGAAAATATCTACACAGCAGGAACATATACATTAAGTTTTTTCCCGGTTTCCAATTCCAATGAGGAAAATTTCCGGAGGGGCCTGCAGAATTCTGGAGGGGGCCTGGTACCCCAGGCACCCCCTCTAGCTACGCCAATGTACATAGGTAAAACTAACAAAATTTCTGACACGTGTCCACCAAGAGCGCCACAATATGAGCCAAAGTTTGTTCCAATTCTAAATGAAGCAAGCTGTATGTTCCAATATCGACCTTCTTTTATCCCGATTCTAATTTTCCTTTATTTCACCATTATTTTGCTATTTTACTGCCCAAATTTGACAAACTTTAGCACCATTTTGTTTGAATTTTGTCTCGATTTTGTTATGATTTTGTTCTGATTTTGTCCCATTTACTTACCCATGACAGCAGAGAGCTGGGGTGGCTCTTGCCGTACTAAGAATTCCTTTCAATTGTACGCGGTCCTGGGCTACTCGCCGCCAATTCGTTGCTCGTCTCGACATAAGCAAGTCTGCTTCAACCTGGTTAAGCCATCTAGCACGTTGGGCCCCTCTATTCCTAGTGCCGGTGGGGTTTTTGAAGTGAACGGATTACACTGAATAGTCGTCCGGCAATCTTGTGACGCGACCCGGCACACCGTAGTCTCCCAACTTCCACCAGGTGTAAGAACCAAAACCAGAACCAATTATGTTCTTCTAGTGGTTTTCATGACCCGCATCATAAAACCAGCCCCACTAGAACTTTATGATGACCGCTATAAAACTTCCTTTCGACCAAGAGGCACACTCTTCAGAAGGTTGTTATTACCTCTTGAAGGGTTAAGTCGTAAGCTCATGTGGATTTATTATGCTCTGTTTAAAGCACTAGAAAAACCGATTATGCTTTTCGCTGCCTGACAGCAACCGCCATAATCTAATGAAGCTTTACGCATTATTTGGCAAAGATATAAAGCATTAAGCATGCTGCGTAAACAGCTGAATCTCCCATACAGCTTTGATAACTTGAAAATATGTAGCCGTAAACAGAAAAGGTTAAGTTTTATTGTCAGATCATCCCGATCGATTTGATTTACAGCGACCGTAATAAAATATCCGAAACAATATTTAATAAATTTTCAGCAGCTTCCGTGGTTGTGTAGCATATGCGCATCAAGTTTTATCGAATTGTAATAATAAAACTATGGTTTTCCGATGAAACTAGTCACGCTGCTTCGTGCGATGCTGGACGGATCCAAATCATGCGTTAGAATAGCGGGTGAGACCTCAGCTGCTTTCGTGACGTTGGATGGACTGAAGCAAGGGGATGCACTCTCTAACCTGCTATTCAACATTGCCTTTGAAGGTGTAGTACGAAGGGCAGACGTGGAAAGGATGGAACTATCATCACGAAATCTCACGTGCTTCTTGGTTTTGCGGATGACGTCGATATCATCGGAATCAACCGTAGAGCAATGGAAGAGGCCTTCAGGCCTTTTAAAAGGAAGCGGCGAGATCGGGACTTACCATTAACACCGCCAAAACGAAGTACATGGTTGCTGGTAGGGAACGTGGGAGCCCAAGTGGTGTTGGTGCCGAGGCGGAGTTAGATGGGGAACGATATGAAGCAGTGGAGGAATTTATATCTTGGTGCACTCGTGACATGTGACAACGATGTAAGCCGCGAAGTGAAACGACGAGTTGCAGCCGCGAATCGGGTTTTCTACAGATTACGTAGCCAGCTGAAGTCCGGTAGTTTGCAAATTCGCACAAAATTGGCGCTCTACAGAACACTAATTCTCCCGGTGGCCCTCTACGGACACGACCCATGGAAGCTGATCGGCGAGTGCTAGGGGGTTTTGAGCGTAAAATTCTGCGATCTATACTTGGTGGCAAAATGGAAAATGGGGTGTGGCGCAGACGCATGAATCACGAGCTGTGCCAAGTATACAAATATGCTGATATAGTGAAGGTAGTGCAATGTGGCAGGCTGCGGTGGGCTGGACACGTGGCCAGAATGCCCGACGAAAGAGTAGCTAAAACTATTTTCAGCAGAGAACTAGGAAGAGGCCGTAGACTCCGAGGCAGACCCCGCACCCGGTGGGTGTGTGCTGTCGAAGACGATGCACGTTCAGCTGGTGTTCGTGGGGATTGGAGAACGGCAGCCTAGGACCGACGGTACTGGAGGACCATAATTCGTTCGGCGCAGGATCGGTAACGGACCGTTGCCACTAGAGTAAAGTAATGTAAGTAATAATAAATTTCTGAAAACCAGTTATTTAGACAAAATAAATATATTCGATTAGTTAATCTTAATTTCTAGCAAAATCATTCTAATTGCATTCTGACATGAAAACCGATTAATAAAAACTCTACTTAATAACTCCGGCTGTAGATTTCCCCATTTATCAAATTTGCTACAAACATTGCTTGCTCGGTATTTCTGCGGCATTCAAGATTGTCAATGATTCTTGGCATTGGTAGATCTCGTAGTGCGAATTGGATTGGAATCGTTTTTGAACACGTTCTATTTACAAGTTCCATACAAGCTGTTGTGGACACCAGACTAACCAGCATATTAAAATAGTGGCCGCACCAGTGAGCAATATAAAGCCTGCAAGCAATGAGGATCGTTGAAATCCCGAGCAATTTTCGAGATGAAGCCAAGCTGACGTGTTGCTTTAGGGATGACCCAGACGTTAGTGCGGTGTAAATTGAACGAGAGCTTGGCTAACGTGATCTACTCTTGCTAGTCGTGATCCTGATTGTCGATTTGATACTGGAAAACTATTGAATTCATAGTGCGGTGAAAGGTAATACCTTGACACTTAGCCATACTAACAAGTAACTAGGTACTACGGCACCAGCGTACGAATACCTTCAGGAGCTCTTGTAATCGGCGACAGTCTTCGATGGATCGTACAGGCAGATAAAGCTTCAAATCATCGGTGTATATAAATTTTACGCCAACATCCGACAGTAATGTGACATCGTTGAAAAATATTGCGAATAACAGTGGCCCCATTTTACTGCTTTATGGGACACGAGAATTATTGGTAAACTCAGTAGAACCGCATTTATCGGGCTTTACATGCAGAATTCTATCGGCGATAGTACGAACTTAGCCATGCAGTAAACTTCTGTGATGCATCAAGCCGCGTGATTTTCTTTAACAATATACCGTGGTCCATGGTTTATCTGATCAAACGCCGCTTTTAAATCGGTAAACACGGTTTGACAAGCAACCGCGATACGCACAACTTTGATTGGCGCGCCATATTGTATTACTACGTCCCACTTATAGTAACTTGTGTCGCAGAGAATTTGTTTTATCGTGGTAGTATAAACAAGCACAATAAATCTGCTTTATTAACAGCTTTGTTATGGTTTTATGGTAAGCTATAAGTAGCTTTTGACGTGTATCAACTTGGTATTGTACAACACCATGATAAAACCAGAGGCAATAATTCTTACCGCAATAAAAACTTTATGAAATTCAAATAAAATCACGGGGATATCACAAAATATGATAATGCTGATACAGGAAAAAAACTTTCAAGACGCGGTGGACGTCCGTTAACCGCTAGTCTGGCAGTTTGCTAACTGGATTTCACGTTAAAGCTTGAGTTGATTGATACCTAGACGCAGAAAACGGTTTTCGGAAGCATGGTAATGAAAAAAAATTGAATACTCAAAATTGTACTTTAAAGGAAAAATAGCGAATAAATAATGCCGATTTGGTTTTGATGAAATCCCAAACTTTTCTTCGAATACCACTCGTCATATTTTGGACACTCAGTTGGTTAACCCAAGCGGCCATTTTATTCCACCAACTCTTCATCTCTGTCGCATCCCGAGTCACCTTTTCACTTTGCTTCAACTTCTGCTTGTAAGGCTTGTTCGCGACAAAATTTGGACACTCCTAAACACAGCTTCGGAAATTCATAAACAATGAGTGAAATATTTTGCAGAGTGGTAGACGTATGTCTGTTCTTTCTGAAAATATAACACTTGTTTATATTACAAGCGCTCAGCGTAAAATGGCGTCGAAAGAAGAGCAGGTGTGAAAAGCAATTGTGTGCGGTTGCATTGAAAATCCGGATCTGAGGAACCACCAACAAGGATGCGAAGGTAAAAAAAATATTACGGAGGAGATCAGATCTTTCTGTACGTACCTTTGCTCATAAAATAAAAATGTCGCCAACATTCGGGCACACTTCTAAGGAACGACAAGGCATGAAGTCTTTCAAGGTGAGGACTGTGCCAAACCGCAATGATAAGCAAGATACGATGGCCAAAACACGCGCTCTTAAGCTTTATCGCGAATATTTAACGAAGTTTCTATGCGTTAGAAAGGACGATGAAACGTATCTCCTAGAAGATTTTAAACAGCTTCCTGGTATGTCTTTTACACTGTCATGAAACGGAATGGCGTTGCAGAGCATTTTAGGACAAAGAAGAAAGGCAAGTTCCCCAAAAAATATTTAGTCTGGCAGGCCATATGCAGCTGTGGTCGAGCAAGCAAAAGTTACATCACTACGGGAAGGATTAACAAGGAAATATACCGTGAAGAATGCCTGCAGAAACGATTGTTACCGTTCCTACACAGTCATGATGTACCCTCGCTGTTTTGGCCTGCTTTGGCATCCTGTCACTACGCCAAAGATGTTTTGGAATGGCATGATGCTAATGGAGTCCATGTTGTACCGAAGGAGGCGAATCCACCTAACTGTCCAGAGTTACGCCCCATCGAACGGTATCGAGCTTTGGTGAAGAGAGAGCTGTCCCAGCACAAACAACAAGCAACAACTATAGATAAATTTCGAAAATCTTGAACAAACGCAGCTAAATTGGTTGCCAACAAGTCTGCCCTGACGCTCATGGCAAGGGTAAACTCCAAAGTTCGCCAATTATTCATGCAGACCAAATAAGTAATGTTAATTTGTTTGATAATTATTAACGATACACACATAAATGATATAAAATTGTTTCATGGATTAAACTGCCAGCAAATTTGTTTTATTGCAAAATTGAGGTGTCCAGATTTTGTCGCGAACAAGCCTTAATGCACCCCTAATGGATAAATCCGGCCACCTTTCACACCTTCCGCAAAGGCAGAGGCTCGGATCACAGAACAGACTAACCTTCTCCAACAATCCGGTTGGCTCAGGACACCTCGCGATGGACATTGCTCCGGTTCCTGGGTAACGCGGCTATAACCGTATCCGATATTCCAGCCACCGGGTTCTTCTGGGTGGCTGGAATATCGGATACGGTACACGATGACCAGTCTAGCGTCCATTCGGCACTTTGGCACTCGTGGAACCTTTATAAAAAGAGCAGACAAACTTATTTCCGTACTTTAGGGTACGTCTTGACTCGCTCACAGTCCACTTCAAAATTAAAAATCTCGGCGATGGTGTCCTATGGGTCTCCTTAATGTGGCGGGAATATTCTTTCAATCGTCAACTGACGTATATGCTTATGCTGTGGGACGAAAAGCTTACAGAGAGCATTAAACCAGTTCAATATAGGATAGGATGGGATCGGATAGGTGGCTTTGATTTGTCGTCTCCGACTCGGTTTTCACTTACCTTGCCTCCGCTTCCAGTGATCCGGATTTTAAGATACACCGGTCGGGGTGGTTCAGTCGATTCCCAACTTTTGAAATCGTTACAATACTTCCCCGCTGTAGTGGCGGCAGCTTTCCATATCAGGCCAAAATGTTACAGATCCATTGTGAACTTTAATGTATGGAAGAATACGTTTTTTTCAGGCACTCTTTTATATTTTGGAATCCATATCCAATTAACAAAGTGAGTTTTATTGCATTCTTATTACGGTTTTCATAACTAGTTTGGTCATAAAAACCATCATAAGAGTGAGATTATACCCGAAATATTGCTTGGGATAGTCTTGATTGTTACGAAAACCGGGATTGTTTGTTCGCTGTTGAAAATACATTCCCAGATCAAAAGCTTTCGTGCGAATTAGACCTTACTAGGGACATCACTTCGGCCAGGAGCTTCATATAACTTTTGTCCGCTTTTGTCCTGCTTCAGCTCTGGTTGCTTACTGGTCCGAAAAGATCAAAATCCTCCCACAGACGAACCCTTCGGACGATGTTTTGGCAGGCATTGAATGTCTTGGCGATATCATAATCCGACAGCGCTGCGCTAGTTTTGCTCTAAGCGTCCTCATTCAGCATCAAATCCAGCAGGTAGATTTGGCGTTGGTTTGTCGAAGTGAATGTCCAAAAATAATTTTTGATTCGCGGTTTTCTTCAAGCATAACTTTTTTAAAATGAATTCCACCGTGATGAACTTTTCAACACTAAAAGAGGAAACATTTCATAACAAACTGCAAATCAGTGCGTTCAGATATTAAAATACTGAAGCTGTAATAAACCTACATAACTGAACTAAATTTGTAAGCCTTTTTAGAAGCTGGTCATAATACATTAGAAAGGTGGAAATGTGGTGTCCCTTCGGTTCACTAAAAGAGACGTATAATAGGTTTCCAGGCAACATTTCGATTGATTCACTGTTTTGATTCAGCAGTTGTTCACACTATATTGAGGAAATATTCAGTCTTTTAGATTATGGGTGAATCAAATATGACGCCATCAAATTTCCGCCTTTTTTATGCTTTGACGCCGTGCAATCGGTATTGTTGTTTAGCTAGTTATTGAATTCAATGGTTTTATGCTCAAACTTGTAATAAATGTCAATTGTATGATCGCGCTTTGCCTTACTGCAAATCTTCACCACTTGGTTAGTAGCTCGGCTAGTTAACGCTGTTTAATGATGTAAAATCATCACCTCAACTCTGATTTACATACCCCGACAGGTGGAACACGACCAGCTAGTAGAGATATGTACGTACCAGAAACCTGGTTTGTTGCGTCAGGTTACTAATGGAATCCACGGAGGCTGCGGCTTCATTTGAGCTCAACAGTAGACTGGAAACCGGAAAAAAATTGAAAGAGACATGCTGCCAACAAATTTTATTTTGATTACTCTACATACCATGTCAGGAGTATGCAAACACATGAATATTACATGAATAGGTGCGTGTTTACATGCTTCCTTTATTCTTTTATAAGCTTATGATGATGGTTCGGATGGATCTTTACTTTCGAAATAATTTTAACTTCGTTGGCACTAGTTATTAGTGTAGCTAACATGAACTATAAAAGTTAGCATGAATCATTTTTACTGTATTATTCTAAAAAGCATCTGAAAGGCGGTTAGATATTTAGACAATGGTTAGACAATGGTTAAACGGAAAATTTTGTTTGGGAAAATTCAAGAAGAATGTGTTTTGTGTACTTGAAAGGTGTAATATTTTTTTATTAGTCCGTTAGTTCGGACCTTAGAGTCGATAAAACTTTTCTGAATTGGCAGTTTTTCTTTGATCTCCTAGCACCTGTCAGCGTATTAACAATTGAAAACTATTAGTTGGATCTTTGGAATCTCCATTCCAGCCGCTTTATTGCCGACGAACACACAATACTAACTGGAAAGTCTTGCATATTTCAGCACTTCTACCGAGTTTTTATCCACCGAGCTCAAGTGTAAAATTTACTGCAACGGCGACTTTACGACTCCGCTGGGGGATGCTTCGTTTCTGCGGAGAAAATCCACGACCCAGTCGAACGAAGTGACATTAATTAAATCATTGTCGCTTGATTAAAGTTTCAAGCGAGTTAATTAGATATTAAATTAAATTTGTTTTATAATCATTCCCAGTGCGATGGCATCGCACTGTCAGCGAGCTTGAGACGAGAGCACAGCAAACCAGAACCAACCCGTCGGGGAGTTCGGGTTAGCTTGTGATGATTCTTGGGCAGGATTACCGTCAGGCCGCGCCGTTCCGTAGACGGTCCGACGGGCGAAATCGGTGCACAAATGGTACCGCAATGTTCCTGGAGCATAATAAAGTTGTTTTACGATGTCACTGCTGCTGCTGTGCCGGCCGGCGACGACAATCGTGTTCATGTTTTGCACTGTCGCAAGAATGCCACGCAACGTTGGCAGGTGGACTGGGAAAGACCGACCTCCTCGCTGCGTGCTGGTTTAATCCTGTGGATTAATAATCGCTGTTCAAGGTTGCTGTGGTCCGGAGAAAACGCAGTCTAAAGCTCGCAATGGCAGTAATAATACTTTGATAATAACTTGTATTTTATGGACAAACGCTAAATTTTAGCTGGACAACAAGTGTCTACTAAACACGAAAGGATCTGAACCGGCTATCATTTTTCAAAACCATTTCAGCGCGATTTTGATTAGTGTCGTACCATAAGATTGACTAAGGTGCCAAAGTAATAGAGCAAAACTGTCAAGTGTTTTGATTTATGGTCTATGATTCTCCCAATGATGATGGTAAGATGGTACCAACAAATTTATGCTAAAGTTGGTCAGTTGTTAAGAAAATTCTTAGCTAAGTTGAGTTAGTCAAAAAATACTTTTCACATCCTTTTTGCGCATCAGCTAAATGCAAAAGTTTTACAAACTATAGTTGAGGCGGAAATCCAAATGGTCTCACCCGTCGGAAATGGGTTTGGTTACTTATAAACCACTCAAAGTTTCATCCAAACTAGCATCTCTTCCTATCAGAATAGAACACTTTGTGAGAAAGAACTGCCACTTCCACAGGACGATGTTCATATTTTACATATCCATCTCCAACTATTTTCACTGTTACTTTCACTTTCCCAAAGCACCTGAAAAGAGCTTTGTTCTTAAACCATCGGATATCCTTCTGCCAGCTCACCAACCCGCTCGCTCGTGTCGTACCAAGCAAGGGACAAAAATTTGCGACAGTTTTACGACCCATCGTTATCAACGCCTTTCGGTACTACTATTTCAAAACACCATCCCACTCACTGCTGACTGACTGTACTGCCTCCGACTGCGTACCCCCTTTTTTCGGAAGGAATTTGATCTGCCACTTTCACTGCTGCTGGTCCGTTTTATAATCAGCGGAACGGCGCGACGGAAGGCAGTTCCGGTGGTGCGGAAAATTGGAGTGGTGCGTGCAACAGGGCGAGCCAGGAACCGTTAAGCAGATAATGGCATGCCATTCTTCATACTTTTTGTTCACCGAAGTGCTAGCGTTCTTTTCTGCCTTGCCTGTCGTCTGGCCAACCATCATACGGCTCTGGAATGCATGGGTCAAGTCAAACACAGCATCCTCTCCAACCAACCGACACCGGTTTGGGTGAAGAAGACGGTGAAGCAATTTTCTTGCTTGATAAGATAGCTCGAAGATATAGAGGGGATGAGTTTCACCTGCGCTCTTAGTGTTAAGTCTGGATTTAAAATGATTTGCATTAGTATAAGAAATTGGTATGACTTTGAAACCCAAGAATGATGATAGCAATTCTGTTAGAGCTCCGCCAGGAGCTAACCGCTTCGATCAAAATGACCTGAATCAAGCTCCACTGTGGAGCTAATCAGTGTTCAACGATCAAATTTGTTCCGGCTCAATCTAAATGACCAACCGGATCCAATAAGCTCGCTAATCTTGATGGACCCCAACGCAAGAGTTTATCCCGTACAACATCGGTACATTCTCCCTGGACGCTGCTTCGCATCGTCACATAATCCACTCGACCCCAGCAGTAATCGACCCTACCAAAAGGAGAGGAGGCCACATACTAAACAATAAATACTCCGCAGGGCGGAGGCGTAAACGTATCCCACGTGACGAAGCTCCGCCGGTTAATCATTATCACTCGAATGAAATCGCGATAAAGAGATCTCGTTTTCCCGCTCATTAACTTCACAATCCTAAACAGCCGCCGCATCGCACCGCCGGCCGTTGTTACCATTGCTGTTGCTGTAGGCTAAATTCAACGCTCAACCGTGTCAAGTCGAATCTGTATAAATCATCTGGACGTCTGTCGGTTGGATTGCTTTCCAGTTTTGCTTTTGCGGCGAGCGAAATGTCCCCGTCCCCGAGTAAATTGGTTTTCACGTTCCGGGCCAGTAGAAGCCAGCCAGCGACAGCAACAGCAGCGGCATCACAACCGGCTGTGGCTTTTTAAAAGTAATAATGGACAAATGATGAAAATTAAAACAATCGAGTCACATTCGGCGGTGGTAAGCCGCACCATTTACTTCCCTAGTTGGTACTGGTTGGATTCAATTTGGGGTGCTTTTCTTTGGCCAATGGGAAGGGTTGAACGGTGTTGTAGATGAGAGTTTCCTATGGTTGTTAGTGGTAGCAGACTTCGTTGAACTAGCGAGAGGTTGTTACGCATCGTCAGTCTGTGATAATCCTGTCGGTGAGTTGAAAAGGACAATATTGGAAATGGCTTTCGTTTCAAAAACTCTCTCGTTTCGATGCCCGCTCGTCGGATCACTCTTCAATACCGATATTCGAAGGATTGGAGAGTATCCACGAAATGCGAAAGAAACACATCAGTTTATCCGGAAAACCGTATTCGAGCATTATTTGCCATAGCTGATCTCGATTGACGCTATCGTACGCTGCTTTGAAATAAACAAAGATGTGATGCGTGGGCACGTTTTATTACCGACCTTCCTGTAAGATCTGTCAGATGTGAAAATTTCGGACCATAGTGGTGCGAGCTCTTATGAAATCCACCTGATAAATACTTACGAAGCCTTGTGGTATCGGTCACAGCCGGCGTAACAAGATTTGGGAGAGTTCTGGCGTTTACCAACGTTATGCTGCGTTAATTGCAGTATTCGAGCCGATCACCCTTTTTATAGATGAGATAAACCATTCCATCCATTCCTCCGGTAGATTCTCATACTCCCAAATATTGGAAATAACCTAGTGAAGAGCATTTGCTAGCCCTCCTCTACTATTTTTGTTTGTTAGATTTTTTCATCGTTTTTTGGCAAAATAATTGTAAAAAGTTTAAATACCAGTTGGTCCGGACGTTTCGAGCTTTCAACTTTCTTCATTCAGTAGGTTTTTCTTGGTTTATTTGGAAAGTTGTCCTGATATTTAAATTTTTTATAATTATTTCTCCGAAAAACGTCGATAAAATTGAACAAACAATGAGGTGGCGGCAATTATCTCAAATCAACTCTACTATGTTTATAAAGCTCAGCTGGTTGTCGGTCCTTAAGGGGACTTTATTGCTCTTCCACAATCTGATTTCTCGTTTGACGTTTTGGAGATTAGGTGCCGGAATATTACTATCTTCCATGCGTACGCCTAGATTAACTTTCATTTCGCCTTCTTCTGCAACTTCTGCAACTGAAGTGTTCATCGAAGAACTGCTTCCACCTGACGACCGCCTGGCGCTCGTTGGTGATTAAACTCAGGTTATCTAGTTGTCTGCTGTTCTGCCGAGGAGGACGGCTTTGACGTGTCTAGTATACGGTTGATCGTTTTGAGCGCACATGACCGTTGGCCGTTATCGTTCCTATCGGTGTGCAGGTTATGGGGTCAATGTTGCGAATCTCGCACTCATGTGATCCAATTTTGTCACACGTGCGTACTCGTCCTAACGAACAGACTAGCATGAGCATTACTTTCGAACTGTTGTTCTAATTTTTTCATGAAATGCGACGAGCTTTGACGTAGGACTACGTCTTACGGCAAGTTTTGAGATAGGGTGTCATTCCAAAAAATCGAAAAATGCGAGCGTCACGAAAAATGAAAGGTTTTGAGCGCTAATAGCTCAGCGGTTTTCCAATCGATTTTCAATATTCTTACACCAATCGATTGGAAAATCTTCTAAGAATTGAACCAAATAAAGAAAAGTGTGGATTCTTGATGTTGAACTATTGAAAAATTGAAAATAATGAACCTATGCTTTACCAGAATTCTCGCTTCGTGATTGGTTGTTGGAAATGACGTCATCAAAGTAGAAACGCGTTTTCACGCTTCGGCTTATAATTCAGTCAATTTTCAATAGATTTCCAAGATATTTACACCAATTGATCGGGAAATCGATTGAAAATATTGAAAATATAGAAAACTATTGATTTTGTTTTTGAAATTGAATTTGAAAAATTTTTGTTTTTGAATTGATTTTGAAAATTTGAATTATTTTCATATTTTTGCCTTCCATCGTCAGTGCTTCCTCAGCACGGATGACAGAAATATATACGATATAAGCTATGGGTTAAGCTTCCTTATGATTGTATTTAATTTACGCCCTATAGAATCCGATTGAAAATTGTTGAGCTTCAGCTGTTGCTGCTTCCCACGGATAAGGCAACGAAGACATGCAAATTCACCAAGCGAGGTGTTGGAGCACTCATTTCGCTGCCGGAAAGGAATATCTGGCTGCTGAAGTTCCGGAATTGGGAGGACATATGCTGCTCGCGACAACGAAACGATCAGAATTATCGTCACTTGCAGCTGGCCATCCACAACAACGAAGAGTTGAACAAATTGCTGTCCCGTGTCACCACTGCTATGAGAAGTGTCTTTCCGAACATCCAAACGCTGGTTGCAGCCAACAAATATACTAGCTCCAAGTAAATGTGTTCGGCCAAGCTTCAAAATAAATGAAATTGGATTTAATCAAATGAAAGAGTTTTAGTAACATCTTTTGCATCTTAGCAACACAAATTTATCCATCAGCAATGCTACAGTAATAATACGTAGCGTAATTTTTCTTTGGCAGCAAAAGGCGAACGGCTCACTGGTAACTTTGCTCTTTTGTTCAGACTGAAATTGAAATGCTCTATTTTTTATTTCACGTAGATGATGGAATGAAGGACCATGAAAAATGGGTGTGGCCGATTCTTGTCGCTTGCTCTGGTACATAACACGTGGTAAGCCGGTGAACAGCATTATTCAAATGCTAGCTGAGCTAGTGCCAAAGTGCCAACATCGTTTGCCAGGGCAAAGGTGAGTCACGTTCGACTCGTGCACGTGTTCATCGGCGGCTGACCGTGTGACCGTGTGTAGGAGCTGAAGCACTCATTTCGCTGCCGTGATGGAATATCTGGCGACAGGAGTTCTGGAATTGGGAGGACATATGCTGCTCGCGACAACAAAACGACCAGAAGCATGAAGCATCCCACGTCACTTGCAGCTGGCCACTTGGAGTGGTATTTCATCGTGATTCAGGACCACACACGAACGGTTTCGTTAATTGCATAGCTGCTGAGGCTTTCCGGTTGATCCGTTGCAACAAGCCGTGCCTGGTTAGCGGTTATCGGTACTCCAATTTACCGAACAGAGGATTACGTTAAATGCGTTAGTGCAAATTTATTGCAAGCAGGAGTTATGATAATCAAACAATTGGTTCTTTTAAGGGTCAAACAACGATTGAAGAGTTTATTATATTTTCTTGCCCAGTTAATACCATAATTACCACAGTCAACGAGGGAAAAGTTGAATTTTTCGCCATTGCGGACGACCAACCAATGACGGTAATAAGTTTTCTGGTCACAGGCGACATTTTCTGCGACTTCCAATACGTCTGCAGGTTGTAAATGCTTTATCCGTGTCCTTTTGTAAGCCGCAGAAAAGTTGCGCAAAATTTTCAACCTTTTGAAAACTCGCGCGTACCGTCTACCGATTACCAAAGGAAAAGCACTATTCAACGGAGAAACATATCATATAAATTTATTTACTGTTTGGTTTAGTTACTAACTTGGTTTCGTTTTAATAAAATAAATTCAATCAATTTATGGATATAACTCCAAAATCGGTTGAGGATTGAATGTATACAATGTTTCTACTTTGATGACCGTTACGGATGTAGCTTGTATACATGAAGAATGGTATTACATACATGGATACATCCTACTATCGCTACAAAGAGACTTACGTGGTCCTACGTCACCTATGCGGTCGTGTCTTGTGCACAACCCCTCTGATTTTTACGAGTGTGTATTTAACTATCAGCAACTATTGACGTTCGCGCTCGTCATAACAACCCAAGCAGCTAATACCAATTGCTCGCGAGGCCCTTACTTTTACCCGCATGTGCAAGGGAGGGCGTAGGATGGAGAGGAAAAGAATAAGTCAAGCAGAATGTAGCTGAAGCCATATGTTCATCACTCTCTCACAAGCTGAGGGCCTCGTGAGAGGATTGTGCAGAAAGACGCTGAGAGGCTGAGCGCTCGCGAGTGTGTAGGTAGCAGAATGTATGCACACAGCACCAGTGATTGTTTGTCGTACACTTGCGTCAGTATAATAAGCGTTGGATGCTATGCCTTCTCATCGTCGGGTTTACTTTTCTGCCGCGCAGTGCACGTTGACCAGTTCATTGGTAGGGTCACAGCTCTGATAAAACTGAGCCTTTCCGCCGCGCATCTTCCAAAACTTCTCCCCTTCGCGACAAATTTCCTGCAGAACTTCGCTACCGAGTTTACGGATTTAAAGGATTAGCGATCTGCAATTCCAAGTACCGAGTTTCTATTCGTCGACTGGGTCGATGCCGTGTATTCCGAACAGTATTCGCTACAATGTTCGTAGTACACTCGAGTACTTTTTTTGCACGGTTTGTTTTTTTTCCAATGATTAAGAACGTGGCTACTTGGGGACCATTCATTTATTTCTCAATACATTTAAGAGAGGTCCGTCATTCGTCACGTAGTTTATAAATTGTCCCTGAGTTGCACCGTTCTTGAGTAATTTGGATACAGATTTCTCGGTTCATCAGTCGTATAAAAATGAAAACGAAATATGTCTAATTTTCCCTTAACGTTTGACAATATATTTTGTCATTTTCAAAAGGTCTGCATGGGAAGAGTACACAAAATACAAATATTCACACATTAATCTAAGTGACATTTTACAGATAATTTGTAAACAGATTTTTCTCAGTGTACTAACACTAGTTTTTCGTTTTGTCTTGTCTATGTTGATGTCGTCATTATGCGTTATAAATATTGTGGTGTTGTGTAAATAGCAAATAGTCTTATAACATAATAATATAATGTAAAAACTCACATATAAACCACTAACTTCATGGACTAACAACACTAACATCATTGTTCATTCGCAATGTTTCGTTCTTGAGTAATCTAATAAAACAAACCGTGTAAAAAAAGACTTGAGTGTAAGATGGATTTAGGTAGGTTGCCTTACTAAGGCCACACTATCGAATCTTGTGATGGAGCCATTTTAGGTGCCGAAACAACGCAGTGCTCCCTCCCTGTCTGCATACGTCCTTAGTTTCAACCGGGGTTGGTTACCCGATCTCGGGTAAGGTTGCCCGTATTCCGGCTCGTACCACGAGTAGATATCGATAGGACTTGCTGGATTTGGAACTAAGGACCACTATGGGGTCTATGTTATGCATTATCTAGTTGTGCATCAACCGTTCACTTCACCAACCTTCATTAGAAAGTAGTTATTTATAGACTTGAAGCCATGACGCTGCACACGCGGCCTTGCTGTTTTCGAGCAGAAGGGGCTGCGAATGTTATTTGGTAGAGGACAGACTGAAAGCAGGTAGTAGCGGAGGCGTATGAATCACGAGTGACAGGCACTGCTTGTAGAGATTCCCATCCTTCAATTGGCACAATTTTGTCTAAAAATAGCACAACCCATGTCGCTATATTAATAAGGGGGGTTGAGCAGTCTCCCTTTGTCCAGCGCCTCTGTGGTTCATAGGTATCCGGGTACCAGTGAGTCACATGCCCTGGTGGATGTTGTGGGTTCGAATCCGGTTATAATCTCAGATTATAGCTTGGTTCGACCCATGCACCTTCCAGCATTGGATAGAAGGTAGGAGTCACAACGACAACTTGTTAAGCGTAGCTACCTATTACCCCCCCCCCCCCCCTTCCTATCCACTCTTTCCCCTCCATTCCCAAAAAATCCTTCTTCGTTACTTTCCCTTCATCAATTGTAGAACCACCGTTCCAAAAAATATTATATGCCTGATATATGCCTGACTGCATTTCAAGGTCATGACTAAAATCACGAGGTTTGGTCTATGTACTCTCTTACCTTAGTAGCACAGTTGCTATAACCCAGTTGTAGCAACCGATATACGACTATTTCCAATCAGGTAGGTTACCACTACCAGAAATGTCATAAGTGTGCTACTTGGGTAGATATCCGTGCGATAGGCATACGGACGTTAGGTATAATGAACGTAAGGCATAAAGATATTAGGTATAATGGACGATAGGCGGCATAATGGATGATAGTTGTGCGGAATGCATAATGTATGGTAGACATAACGGACGTTAGGCGCTTGGAAACGGAACAATCGATTCAGTTTAAAAATGTATTTCATATAGGGCAAGTCGGATTACTTACAACTGACCGAAACACAAATGGCCAAATCATGAATCAGATATTGAGTATATGCTGTCCTTACTCACTTCCACTTGTTTGGGCATACACTCCCTCCACAATTATGGATCACATAATTATGGATGTGACATAATCACCAATTTTCGAACAAAAAATGACTCGTACATAAAGATCAAGCTAAGTTCTTTACGATTCAGTGAAATGTTGGTTATTGCCAATGATTTTCCTGTAAAAATAAGTAATTTTCAAAGTGATCCATAATAGGGACCAAAACAAGGGAATTTTTCACAGTTATGAATTACTTTGATTCCAATGTAATTTTTACAAATTCAATCAGTTTAGCGCCTATTACAAACATTTTTTGAGCAGAGTCGAAAGCTGCACAGAGCTGAGTTTTTGGAAAGTGCTGTTTCTGAACTGACTGAACGCTGAACTACGCAGTACAGGAATCAGGAAAGCTACTTAAGGCAGTAAAACGCTAGGATGGTTCATATGCAACGGTTCATTGCAAAAGTTAAGCGAATGTTAGCTCTCATGCAACAATCTAAAACGTTAATTTTTCCCTTAACTTTTTAGAGAGCTTAAATTTACTGGTTCTTCGAGCTTTCGGTCACATACGCGCGATTTCCTTCTATGTTTATTTTTCATTTTTTCGGTTTATTGTCGCCTTTTCACTGTTTTATACAGAGTCGCATCATAACAGGGGCCCTCTGCAGTGACCGACGCTTCCAACGGTAATGCATTTGCGCTCAAGAGAAAGAGACATTTGCGCTGAAGAGAAAGGAAGAAGTATCAATTTTCTACAGTTTACTGTTTGTACTACAAATAACTACTAAAATTAAAAACAAGATGCAAAGTATGTGTTCTGCTGTACTGAAATTAGGTGCCAATCATTGGCGGAACTAGGGGGGGGGGCTAGGGGGGGGCAAAGCTCTCCCTAGAAAAGATTTAGCCTCCCCTAGAAAAGTTGACTAAGTTTTTTAATTTTTGAAAAACCAATAGTTAGATAACTATAGGTACGAAAAACTTCAGAGTAAAGTTTATTTGTATGACTGTTATAAGATTTCAGGCATTAATGTGCATTAAATTTTAATATGCCGACGAAATAAAACGGTTGAAAAAAAATCCCGGGGGCTATAGCCCCCCCTAGAAATGAGCGCTAGTTCCGCCAATGGTGCCAATATGTTACAAAATGCTTTTTTTCCTTCATTATTAAATATTTTTCTGAAACGCATGAATATAATTTTTAATTAGTTTGATAATACCAGCTTAACAGCATTAACCTTTAAAGCAATATGTTCATCAATGTTTTTCGAGGAGATAGTTTTCGACAAGATTCATTCAAGTGAGGGTTCGACCTTTCGAGTTTCGGTCTTTTGTGATTTATTACCAACTCGATGAATCGATGTGAGGGTTAGGGAAAACTAATAAGAGTCTGTGAGAGGCTGGTCCACAGTGGCCAGCACTTCCGACGGCTGGTCGCTGTCAACATTCGTGTTTCGCCCTTAATCATCATAAAATATACCTACCAAAAGATCGTTGCGCCAAATGTTTTTCTGCCAAATGGTCCGTTATGTCTATGCCAATCCAACATTGCAATGTTGCCAAAGGACAAACGAAGTTATGCTAAGAAGCAGTTTTCATTGTATGGTGGCGCAGCGATGATTGACTTGAGTGCGTATTCATTGGAAAGCAAAAACTTTTATTTTATGCTTAACGTTTATTGTGCCTAACGTCGTGCACCCAGTCTAAATGGTACAGAAATTAAATTTAGTATGATGTATAAATGATCAAAATTAATCATGTCCTGTGGCAGTCATTTGAAAATTTTGTTGTAGATAATTATATAATGAAAATTCTCAATTGCAGATTGCGAAATACGCTCAAGTCTTTTTATACACGGGGGATACGTACCGTGTAAAATAAAACCGTCTAAAAAAACCGCGTTAATTCGAAAAATGTTGTAAAAAAACCGCGTTAATTCAAAAATCATCATAAAATAAACCGCGTTAATTCAAAAATCGGCGTAAAAAACCACGTATGCAAATTCAAAAATCGTAGAAATTAACCGTGTAAAAAAAGACTTGAGTGTAAACAAATTAGAATTAAATCAGTAAAAATTAGCAACAGGGTAACAAAAGACCGAATGTGTTTTAGTTTGGAAAAGAAATTCATTTCCATTTAGGGTAATAAGTAAATCCGTTAAAGTAATGCCGCTGTTTTTAATATTCTATACTTTTACAGATTTGTGTGATATGATAATAGAGAGCGGTAGAAAAAAGTTTGTGACGCAATTGAACAGCGGAGAGAGATGTTCAAGCACTGTTTTATTCAGCTTGTTATAAAGAGACACCAGAATTCGGACACTAAAACCATAAGTTTAATTGACTTATGTTCTGTAAGAAGTTGGATCACAATAAGTTTTTCTTTAGGTATTTTAGAAATCGTAACGATTCGTCAACTCTAACGATGGTTAAATATGCAAAGGTCTACTTGACTAGACAAGATTCAGATTCTATAAACTCTTCTCACGATAGTTTTGGAAATTTTACGGTTCACTCAATTTCGGTTTAGCGTACGCCCTGATATTCTAGAAGAGCTCCGAAACAGCAAGCAAATTATATTTGGTTAGAGTAATTGAGTTGAGAAGTTAAATATCTTTGTTATTCAAAATGCTGTATTGGAAATGTTCATCAGATTTAAATTAATATTTTGTACATGTAATCGAAAGCAGCAGCTTCATCATACTCGCAAGCTTAAACGAGTTGAAAAAAGGCTGTTATTTTGAGCCTCTATAAATATGTATTTTTTTTTATCCAGTGATCTTTCAAGCCAACTCAATCATCGTCAGATGATGGTTGATCTTTTTTTTTTATTAAACGCAAAAATTCCATGCATTTCAAGCAACGTTCCTCTGAATCACGGAATCACGACGGAACAGCACGTTTCGACTGGAATCTCAATTAGTTTTCAGTAAACCTACCGGCAGAGCGGTACAATTAGTGATAGCTATATGAATACACTTGTTTTTTTTGTTTTTCGAACACAAAAAATAAACAGCGCTTCACTCGCACGTTGATTTCGGTATTCATAACATTCTCATCAACCGTCGTTTCGGTGCTTAATTTCAAGCGAATCGCGTTTGTTTTGCTTGCGAGGTCGGTTAGCTGAGCATCGTTTTTTTTGTTCCGCTCTTATGTACTTTGTCCTATCCTCTCGTCCGTGCTGTTAATCACTATGAAAAGACCCCTTGACGTGATAAGTTTAAAATGGTTGTGCATGTTGTGTAGGTTCTGCAATTTCACTCAATTCCGTCCAACCCGTACCGGAACCAGCTAGCCACCCACCCGGCCGCCTCACCTACTGCTGCCACTGATGAGGTACAATGTACAATGCGCGGGCAGTGCAGCAGCAGCAGCAGCAACCGGGAAGTTAAGCATTGATGTTGGAGAGCAAATCACGATTCCACTCTTAATTGTCGGGGCCTGGAAGGATGTGATTTATTGTTGTAAGCTCTTCATTCGTCCTGCTTGCTGCTGGTTGGCCCTAATATGTGATCCCGCCAGCAGCGTTGATTGCTGGCAAATTTTGTTATTTTTTCGCGTTCCACTATTTGTTGATTTTTATTTGGCATTAACGATGCCACCCTGCAAGCCCTGAGCTCTCGCCGCGCCACCTGCCTGAAAAGTGATGAAAACCGAGAAAATTTCGCGCTGATTTATTTCACAAATTAAGTTTCTCGCCCTGTCCGTGGGGTGCAGCAAGGGTGGTAGCGCACCACCGGACGACGATGATGATGATCAGCGCAATTACGGACGGTTAAAACAAGCATTTCATACGCTGTTGGACCGAATTGAACCGTTTGACCGTTTGCCGCGGCCGCAGTAATGCAATTCAGTTGTTTCATCGAGATTACGTGACGCGTGAAGTTTTACGCTGATTAATTACCTACCACCTGAATGTGCACTTATTTATGTCAAAATCATCACACCAGGCTTCGGTGGTGGCACCCTACGAGTGCGAGGGATGTACACTTAGTGCTCGAATGAGATGCGAGTGTCGTCAGAGCAGCAGACGATGAAATCGGTTTATTGGTGTTGATTTAGCTATTAGCAGGTGACACAGCGAATCAAATGCTTTAGTTTTGCGGTGAGGAATCGAGTCACAGCCTATTTAATTTTTGTGTAAATACTATGAACGACAGTGTTGCTGACGTGATGCTTAGTCAGGGCTGTACTTTCAATAGTTGGAAGGTATTCCTCCTTTTGAACAAAGTTTTAGACCTTGATTCATTGGCAAACGAATAACATAACTTTTAATAGGACTAAAACTTGGGTTTTTAGTCGTATTTTACGTCAACATAGTTTAAGTAAACTTCAACTTTCTGAGAGAAGGACACAAAAGCACGTCTCCTCATTTCTACGCTCAATAGTTTGCACATGCAAATGACGCATCTAAAGTGCCATCAACCTAAAACTATTGACCCAGCAGCGGCATTCAAACGTACGCTCGAAGAGTTGTAGGCTTCCTTCAAACCACCATTTCCCGTTGCTATGGAGTATCGCGCTGCTGTAGAGCACTTAGGACACCAAGACCGGATGGAACAGATGCGAAAAAAATGGTACAGCATGAGCTGACTGCAAACTGCGTGCTCTTTACCTACACTCATAAATTAAATTACGGAAGATGCACGCGGCATGCATCGCGAGCGAGTGCATCCAATGCTGATGGTACCCACCAAAACACCCAGCCAAACTCGTTGAGAAAAGAGAAAGAAGGAACAAAAACGCAACCGCTGATGTAATAGGATTTAAGACTCTATAAAGGCGGATTAGTGAGCGCGTGGATAGCGAACAAGGTGTAAGCCAGTGTGTCGGGAGCTGGCTGCCACCCACCCACCGGCCGCCTTCCGGCCGGGTGGGATACGCAGCGGACAAACTTGCCAGCCAACCGGAATGTCAATAAAGTGATGAGAAATTTCCTTTCACCAACGACCACATCGACAGAGCGCCGTCGGGCGGGTTTGTCTATCGTGGATTGTCTCTTTGGCTTGATGGACGTCAGGTGAACGTGCGGTTTTTCGGTTTTGATGGAAATTAATTCAGGTAATCGGCTGACAAGTTCGGCATGCCCGAAAACCACTTAGAGGAAAGAGCCCCGCGTTGACACCTGCTACGGCACCATTGTTCGAATCAATTGCATTTACATTTACGCAATAACGATTTTTTTTAGGAAACATTCGATTGAAGGTTCATTTTAATCTGTTATATCTGACAGTGGAAATTGAGTGAAGCCCTTCAAGCTGGTTTGATCACTCCAAATTTCATTTCTAATTAAATTTGAAACTTAAACCGTATCATGTTTTGTGGCAGTCCCTTAATCTTCAAGTTGTAAAAGAAACCATCAAAACTAGCCCCCATTTGCGCTACTCCGCATTCAAATCCCTTTAAACCTTGCCAGTGACTAGCAGTAAAGTGGCATAAAATAAGAATATAAAACCACCAAAGCCGATCCCGCGCATGTGTGTAGCAATATTAATTGAGGCACGTTTTATTTTTTTTTTTGCACGGTTACTGCGGCTAAGCTCCGCTCCGTGTGCCACCGAGCCTTGGTTCGGGAAGGCCTTCGTACGGCAGAAGCGATTCATCTCAATAAAAGTTACACTAGCGATAGTTTTATGCTACCCATTCCCTTGGTTGGTGGTTGGTGCTTTGGAGCTTTGGTGCTGCGCGCAGGTTTCGTAATGCTAATTCCACACGATTAGCCGCAAAACGGTGGATCATGCATATCGTTTGATGAATGATCGCACTACTGCTAACTGTGGTGCTCCGCTTTGGCTCCGGAAACGGTGGGTTGTGCGATGCCACCCCCCATTGTGCCGGTACAAATAGCATAGTGCGATGTTAGCGAACATACATACATATCAGTGAGAGGAATAGTATTGATTTGTTTACTTTTTGCTTTTAATAACTCGTTTATTACTCGTGGAATTCTATGATTCCTTGATTATAGTGGACTTCTGAGTGATCTTTTTGTTCTTTCTTACAGTCGGATTTAAACATTTCCGCACGTTTGTGTGATCCGAGGAGTGATCGGAATCTCATCGGAAAAAATCGATCACTTGAAATTAAATCCCAGTCGGAGGTTGGCTCTTGAAAAAATACTTTCATGGTGGTTTCAGAATGTAAGCTCGTTGTCTAGCAGTACTCCCGTGTCTTTGACACACTGCACACGGAGAAATTAATGGCCCGTAACAGTGTAGTTATATTCGATTGGCGCCCGCTTTCGGTAAAACGAAATCATGCGACACTTGTCTATACTTGACGTTAAACAATTTGTTGTCACGAGTTCACAAAGAGTTCGAGTATTTCTGCAGATCCAAACAATCACTCAGGCATGTGATAACTTTAAAGGTTTTAGCATCGTTAGTGTAAAACAGCCGACAGTCAAGTGGAAGTAAAAGTGCAACGTCGTTTAAAAAAACAGGAAAAGTAGCGGGCTCAAGTTGCTACCTTGGGGGATCCCAGATCGATTGGAGAAGAAGTTGCAAACAGTATATCCTAATTTGACACATGACATAAACTTCGTTTCGTTTGGTAAGATCTTATAAGGTCTTGCTTCGGAAAGGCACAGCAACCCAGAAGGGGAAGCTGTCAAAGCTCCGACTCCTGGTCTGGGCCATAGAAGGCCTCTTTTGGTTCCGAGTCCCAGGACGTTGTGGTTACGGCGGAGGTTTCGGATGTGTGGTTTGACCTACACACAAAACGCCACTTTTGGGTTAGTTTATTCGACGTGAATGAAGGGGGTGGTTACCGTCGGATGAGAACTAACCGGACATTTGGTGTGCTCGGCGTGGCCTGACTTTATAACGGCCTGGAGACATCTAGTGGTTCACAAAGCGAGCCACTCGACGCTTCGCTGATGCGCTCTCCAGATAATCGACGACGCTGGTCAATCTACCTTGGCTCACTGGTAACGGAGAACAATGATACCAGCCGTGAGATTCGGAGGCGTATTATCAGCGGAAGTCGTGCTTACTATGGGCTCCATAAGCAATTGCGGTTGAGCAGACTAAGTCCCCGTACAAAGTGCACCCTGTATAAGACGCTTATTAGACCGGTTGTTCTCTACGGGCGTGAAACATGGACAATGCTCGAGGAGGACCTGCGAGTGCTCGGAGTTTTCGAACGACGAGCGCTAAGAACGATCTTCGGCGGCGTACAGGAAAACGGAGTATGGAGGCGGAGGATGAACCATGAACTCGCACAGCTCTATGGCGAACCCAGTATCCAGAAGGTGGCTAAAGTTGGACGTATACGATGGGCAGGGCATGTTGCAAGAATGCCGGACAACTACCCTGCAAAGATGGTGTTCGCCTCAAATCCGGTAGGAACAAGACGACCAGGAGCGCAACGAGTAAGATGGTTAGACCAGGTGGAGCGAGATCTGGCGGAGAGTACTCGGTGTCCGAGGAATTGAAGAGCGGTAGCCCTCAACCGAGTTACATGGAGAAACTTTGTTCAACAGGCTTTGTCTTAGGACGGCAAGCCACCTAAGTAAGTTAGTAAGTGGTCAATCATCGGGTCGCTGGTGCGTGATGAGGACAAGGTTAGCGACCTTGGTGATGTCTGCTGCGGTCTCGTTTTAACAGACCAACTCGAGATCGGCTCTTGGGGAAAACTCTTCACACAGCCGACTTCCTTACTCAATTAGGCAGTTCAGTGGAATGGCTAACAACCGCGCTCTCTGCATGTTGAAATGCCGAACGTCGACCGTATTCACTATCCCAGGCGATCAGATTTCAAGCTATCTGTACATATTTAGGCCCTTTTCCACACAATAATTAAAGTTACTGACGAACGGTAACAATCTAAACCAGCAGATGGCGCCCGATGAAACACTCAGTCGCTTCATTTTGTCTAACAGTAATCCGTTATCTACACGGTCGAAAGCAGCTTTCAGGTCTAGAATCTAAGCTTAGTGGGAAACAAACTGAGTGGGAAACAAAATTTTGAGCAAACGTACAAGGACGTGATCCTACAATAATTAGTAATGACGCGTTTTTGCCAAGGTAAACAAGGTTCCGTCCGTTCCGTCAATCCGTCTAAATGTGTTCTACTTCATCTGCTTGCATATTTCTGAACGTCGGAGGTTTTGTTACTTTTTCTGACGTACTTCCCAGGAAGAGACATCAAATTAGTATAGGTTACTTTATTTTTAGAAAAACAAAGTGACAAAGCTTCCTCGTCCCAACAAGTCGAAGATCCATTACGACGTTCAGACTAATACTGAAATAGGGTTTGGACGCTTCAGTTAGTGCTTTACAATTAGTTGCATGCAACTGTTTACATACTTTTGATTGTATTGCCGTCAAGAGTAGAATAACTGCTAAACAGAGCGTCAAAAAGAACTATTTAAGTGCAGTGGATGTAAACTAATTGATGATATTTAAACTGTCTGACGTAGTCTTACGTCGAAACATTCTGCGAAACACATGTGTAAAAAATGCCGGCACATACGTCTTGGGATGGGATTGAGATTGGGATTGGGATTGGGATTGGGATTGGGATTGGGATTGGGATTGGGATTGGGATTGGGATTGGGATTGGGATTGGGATTGGGATTGGGATTGGGTTTGGGATTGGGATTGGGATTGGGATTGGGATTGGGATTGGGATTGGGATTGGGATTGGGATTGGGATTGGGATTGGGATTGGGATTGGGATTGGGATTGGGATTGGGATTGGGATTGGGATTGGGATTGGGATTGGGATTGGGATTGGGATTGGGATTGGGATTGGGATTGGGATTGGGATTGGGATTGGGATTGGGATTGGGATTGGGATTGGGATTGGGATTGGGATTGGGATTGGGATTGGGATTGGGATTGGGATTGGGATTGGGATTGGGATTGGGATTGGGATTGGGATTGGGATTGGGATTGGGATTGGGATTGGGATTGGGATTGGGATTGGGATTGGGATTGGGATTGGGATTGGGATTGGGATTGGGATTGGGATTGGGATTGGGATTGGGATTGGGATTGGGATTGGGATTGGGATTGGGATTGGGATTGGGATTGGGATTGGGATTGGGATTGGGATTGGGATTGGGATTGGGATTGGGATTGGGATTGGGATTGGGATTGGGATTGGGATTGGGATTGGGATTGGGATTGGGATTGGGATTGGGATTGGGATTGGGATTGGGATTGGGATTGGGATTGGGATTGGGATTGGGATTGGGATTGGGATTGGGATTGGGATTGGGATTGGGATTGGGATTGGGATTGGGATTGGGATTGGGATTGGGATTGGGATTGGGATTGGGATTGGGATTGGGATTGGGATTGGGATTGGGATTGGGATTGGGATTGGGATTGGGATTGGGATTGGGATTGGGATTGGGATTGGGATTGGGATTGGGATTGGGATTGGGATTGGGATTGGGATTGGGATTGGGATTGGGATTGGGATTGGGATTGGGATTGGGATTGGGATTGGGATTGGGATTGGGATTGGGATTGGGATTGGGATTGGGATTGGGATTAGGATTGGGATTGGGGTTAGTGGGGGATTGGGGATCTTAAAATAATTATAACTACAATATTTGTCGTTATGATTAAAATTAAGGTTATTTGTTAGACAGGCCTGTTAATTAAGCAATTAAAATTCCTTGATGAAGTTTCAAGTGTGTTATTTCTATCGAGAAGAAAAAGCTTTAAATTGCTGTGTCAACCATACTACCAGTGCGCTTTGATTGAAGCATGGATAAAACTTACGTTTAGGAAAAAAAATCAAGAATTTCTTATACTTCTCAAAATATCAATGTAAGTGGTGGAAACAGAGCCAATATAATCAAAAGCACTAGTGATGCAGGCCCACCCGGTAATGCTCTAACAAGTGGATTCAATCAAATTACAATCATTCTGCAACAACCTTTCAAGTCCTGCAAGGGTGTCCGTATAAGCGTTGAGTCAACTGTCATTGATTCAAATCGTGACACATCATTCGTATCCCATAATCATTTCCTTTGCTAGTTCATACACATAGTTTCCACCTTCCATTTCAATCACTCAGAGCAACGCCCAATCATCATCGTCACCCGTGACAATAGTCGTTTCATACAATCGTGATTAAACCGCAACAGCAAAACAGCAAAGGACAGTTTCTTACTTTCCAACCATCACCGGACCTACTGCAGAGGCCCGTATTGCGTACGCTGAAAAAGCTCGATAAGTAGATACCGACCGGCAAATCGTGTGTGTACCAATGTGATGTGTTTCCACTGTACACACGTGGCTGGGCTGGCTATAGGAAGGTGTCGTCGATTTCCCGTCACGCATCCCACGGTGCGGTGGTTCAGCATGCGCGTCCATCCAGACCAAAGTCATGCTTAAGTTTCAACGCTGTTTACTAAACAATCGTCACTGCGCTGGCTGCACGATAGACCATCTTCAGTATTGCAAAAGTTCCTACCATCACCCTGTCTAACTGTGTCTACCCGCAAACGATCTACATGGCAAAAACGCCATTCGTCACTTTGCGGTTTGTGTACACAACGAAATGGAAAGCGAACACTTGTGGTTTTTAGGAAAACGTGTCATTCATCCGTCCATCCATCCGGCACCGGTACGGATGCTGGAAAAGTGAAAATTGTCTTAGCCCATCATCGGAAGAGGATTCCACATCGTAACCGTTCAGTGAAAAGTTTAAAGATTCTCCAATTGAATAGCAAAAATCGATATCGATTACCCACGATTCCAACTCACGTTCAGTTGCGACATAATGGCTATCTAATGGGAGGAAAGAGAACGGTCCCATTTTGATGCTTGCCAATGCGGATGTGAACCGACGCTGTCGGTGAACGCATTGGCAGCATGTCAATCGAAAATTTCAATCGAAATTGTTAGTCTATTCATCAACTAGAACGATTTGTGTCGACATTAAGTTACCATTAACTGTCATGCTGAACATTGCCTGTACATGTTCGCTTTGGACAGTTGAATCGGGCTTTGTCAGAAAAAAAAAATTGAAACCCAGCTAGAAAATGCAAGTGAAATTTACGATAAAAATCCAATGTCAATCGAATTACATGAAAACATTTATTTTTTATTTCCATTTTAATGGTGTGAGTTTCATTCCATTAAAATTAATGACTTCATGTGAAGTTTATACAGCAGTAGATGTCAATGCCACATCGGCTAATCCAGCTGATATTTATACAAAAGCAAACAGTAATTACCGGCGGCAATAAAAATGACCCGCAAGGAGTTTTTTAATTACTTTACGCTGACAGCCGGAGCTATTGTCCGGTGTGGTATAATATTTAATGCACCCTGTAAAGCACTTTAATTTGCATTTACAAGTTGACCCTTGCGCAGTAACGGCCAGTATCTGAAGCCATTGTTTCCGCTCCGAGAAAGGATACAGGTCATAAATATGCAGGAAGGCAGTGGCAGGAAAAAAGAATCCTGCCCTCATCTGCCGTGCTAGGTACGTCTGTTGATTTGGCTGAGCTGCGTTATAAATCCCCCTGGAAGGAACTCTCGCTAACTCCCGCCCGGCGGAGGCACGTTTCCGTTGCTCTTCAGCTGGTTTCCACTGGATTCTTGCGCAGCTTTTTATTTGATTCCTCTCGCTGGGAATGTATTGCTAATTGAAAAGTACCAGAAAACCCCTACAGTCTACATGCGAACTGAACTTTTTGCTGAGCTCATTACAGTTTCCACGCCAGCTCGGTTGCTGGAAAGGTTCAAATCTCGCTAATGTAATGAATTTCGTACCGACGAAATTTACATATTTTTCCGCATGCTTCTGTTGGTTTGTCTAAATAAAACTCATTTCAGTTGTTGTTTGCCAATTCGGAATTCGAAAAAAGTACTGCTGACCAATCCACCTACTGAAATGTGAATTACTATTGTCACAACACTTCATCGGTAGGACATAGTTTATTCTATACTTGAAAAATACGCCAACAAATCATCCAACCTGTTTTCAACTGGTGCCCATTATCCAATCAGTCCGACTGAACCATTTCAACCCATATCCTGCCCACGGAAAGGAAGATACAACAAATTGGTTAATTTCAGGATCCTGTACTTATTGGTGAAGCATAAAAAGGTTACACTCGTGGCTGGCGTAGAACGTGCAAAAGCATAACAAACCGCAAACAGCAAAGCGCAAACATCGTTGAACCATTTCCCAATAACCGGTTGGCCGGAAAGCTGCCGGCGGCGGCGGACGGACGGATTGGGGCGCTTGGTGTGGGAAAAGAACTCTTCCGAAAGGCCAACTCCCAACGGCAGCGACAGCAGCGACTGTGACGGTGCTGATAATACGGATAAAGCTGCTCGGTGTCGCGTAGGACGACACCACTGACTGCCGCCGCCCGGTGTGGTGCGGGTTGGCACTCTACCTACTTACCTACTTGTGTTTGCAATTTGGGCAAATGAATTATTCTAAGGAAATTTGTGCACCTTTGGTGGTGCAGATTTTGTTTTACGTTTTGCAGCGCAAATAAGTACATACACGTGTGCTCGTGGAATGTGTGGCGCCTTGCCAAGAAAGGTTGCGCGAGAGCACCGATGGTATTAGCTTTCGTCGCTGGGAATTATTTTCCGGAGTGGTAATAAGAAAATTCTACTCAATCATTACTACCCACTATCTAGCCGTAATCAGCAAATTTCAGATCTGAACGAAAACTGATTCTAATTTTGCCGGTTAACTTTTTCCTGCAATACTCTGTCAGATTATGATGGGTTTGTGAGTTATGATCATTGTTAGGTAACTTTTAAAGCAGATTGAAATGATTTAGGAAACTATTAAATCATATATTTGTTTAAAAAGTAGTATGCTCTCAACTATGCGAATTAACAATGAATGGTTTAAGGAATATATGCTTCTCAAACTCAACCACGGCTTGACAGGAAATATTACAGGTTATTAAATAAATGTTATTATACTTTGTAGGGGTCTATGAAGCAGTCATTCAAATTTCAAAATTTTTCGCTACAGTAAGAGCATTGAGTAACAATTTCCAAAGGATTCACTTCACAATCCCCCCAATCCCAATCCCAATCCCAATCCCAATCCCCATTGTTCAACATTCCATTTTGCGAATTTATAATAGTTTTCTATTTGTCATTCTGACAATTTTCTTCGACAGAAACTGTTTTTCGTCTTTTGGAGCCAGTTTTTTTTATCTTTTTGTCTCACGCAAACTGGTATAGGAATCTAAAACCTAAGAAGCGTAGTTAATCATCTTTAACGTCTTTAATCTTTGAGAACGTAATACTTCTGGCCCAGCATTTCGAGCAACAAAATATATTCCTAGGTCAACTGACCTCTATTACTTTCCTTCAGTTGAGACCGAACGAACGACAGCGAGTAAGCAGATGATCACCCCTGTGAAATGGTATATTCCACAAAAAAAACTTTTCCATGAAATGGTACATTCCGTGTAAGGTTTTTCGTGAAATGGTATTCGGCGAATTGTCTACAATCACGGCGAATATTTAAATGCTATCCGCTATATTCTATCTGGCTAAGCAATGGGGGGAGTTGTTTTCTACTTTACTGTGGGGAAAAATTGCAAATTTGTACCTATATTAAACTACCCATGCTTTCATAGTTACGCAACTGCAAAAATGAATCATCTAAGGTTGAACTCCTCAGAAACTTGTGAAACTCGAGATTGTGACAAAGGTCATCCGAGTTTAATTTGTGGCAATACGAAGTAGGTCGGGTCAGCTAGTTTCTTATAAAGTTAAACTGGAAACTAATAATGTACCGTAATGTAGGAAATTTATAATCCGTCAAAATATATTGGATTACGAAATCGGAAAAAAGCCCTGCATTCATTCTCTCAACAACATTCACCTTTCATACATAAGGCGTCACTAATTGTTGAGTATCGATAGCCCAGCAGGAGTACGGTTGTAGATTTTCTGACCATCGATTACCTCAGGCAAGTGTGTAAAACATATTCAGAAGTTTTCGTTTTATTACGCAATGATTTTAATTCAGGAGCTTTTACGACAGCGCGCACTGTCGCTTCCGAGAAGGAACGGTGTTTTCAACAAGCTTTCGAGCAGGGCAGTATCAGCAAGTGGCGTCAGCGATTGACCATAAAATTTTGCGGATTGTGCGAAATGATTCCAAGACAAGCACAAGCTAAGTTGCGCCCATAACCTCGTGTAACACTGGAAGGTATGTAGCGTGCGGACCCGGTGAAATGCATCCTTTCCACACTGCAATATGTGCAAGGGCTGCTGCCTGCAGATAAACCTGAGAGGCACGAATTTTGAAGGATTATGCAAACAAAAATGGAGGCGAACCCTCAATTTATGAAAATCATTGTTATTGCTGTTGTTGTTTTTCAAACTAGTTAGACCGTGTCCGTCGCACGTGGTAATGTAGTGTGCTATGCGTGGTGTATTAATTACACGATACGTTTAAAATTAAATTACAACGAAACTAAAAGAGATAGTCATTTCACGCCAAAGAACGAATTGTAGAACGATACCAGAGCTTCAAATTAGTAGATAAAAGCAATCCACTTTATCACATTTTTTTAGGTAGGAGAAATTCGATAAAAACACCTCGAGAAACACTAAATTTCATGAAGCATAAAGTTTAAGAGTAATTTTCCGTACAAAATTTTCTTAGCTTTCGAATGGAAGTAACATAATTTAGCTAGCTGGTATAATTTTTGTACTAGAGCTATAAATGTTTAATAACTCTGTAACGATTTAGATTTGACCATCCTTCTACGCCTGGATTTTTTGATTATATGTGGTCCTCTATCACCCTCTAAAATAGCTGCATCGATCTACCTAACACCCTGTATGTCGCGGTTGTCTTATATCGGAGTATCCCTGATACCTACTTTAGAAAGCCACTAAGCTTGCTCGTATCGAGTGAAGATAAATCACATCGCCATATCGTCATACAATTACGAACTAATTTAAAAAAATCCTTAAAAAGTATCTTAGTAGTTTTAAGACCTCATCGAAAATGTAACCTCTTGAGGAATTCTATGTTTGGCCTGGATTTAAAAACCAAAGATTTCGCAATCAAAATGAAAGAGAATGAAACAAAGAAGGGGTCAAGGGGTACTTTATGTGAAATGAGTGGAGTAAACAGGGCCCATAGAATGATAGTTTTCAATTGGTATAAAATATTTAATGGGCACAGCCTAGTTTAGTGAGCTGGATGCTTGAGATGCCACTGCACTTAATGGGTGTGTTAAAATCTTAACTATGCCATAAACAATGAAGGCTGCAAAAATTTATTCCAACAGACAACTCCTTTTCCAACTTACTCTGTGTTGCGAGCTGCTCCGGCATTTGACCACTCGATTACCAGTGACCCAAACAACCGGTATTAATAGTCCACTCGTAAATAAATAATTCCCCTACAGCTGAGCTGTTTCGTAACACACTGGAAAAGCGTTGGCCCCTCACCTAACTAGTTACCAAATTGGACCGGCGGCTCGGATTTTCGATTGTCAAAAGAAAGTTAGCGGCCAAAACAACGATCTCATTTATTTTCTGCATTTACTATGCTTTACTTCTTCGATCAGGAAGTAAACTGACCAAGACCCACACCCTACTAAGCCGCACGCGGCTTATCGCATATTTACTCTTTCACTAAATCTGAATCTGCTCCGCTCGCTCTGATGGTGACCCTCCACAATGCCCCTCCAGCTGTCCACGACGAGTGTGACAGTCCGTGGCTGAAAAGAAACCTGTTGGGGTTCAACTTGACTGTGGGCCAGCAACGATCGGCCCGCGTGCTTGACACTACCTCCGTTACCACCGCCACTGTCACCGTGTATAGTATCGACTGGATAAAATGAATATTTTGGATCCGTTTCGATTGGAGACGGTCTTACACACCATACCGTTACGGCGCGACGCGACGATGACTTCACAGCTGCTCCCCATGGGCCGGCGACGGTAGCGACGGCGGCGGCTTGGCAGCAACAACAGCAGCAGCTGCTGCTTTTGTAGTTCCGAGAGTAAAAGTGATGCTGCGGATTTCGGCTAACCGGTTCGGTCTGGCCAAACAGGTTGGAATTCTTCGAAAGCAAAATATCCGCCTTCCGAACGCACCTTTCTTCCTTTCCAGCTGGGGGGAAAAGTTTTGATCACACACGAAATAAGCCATTTATTATTCTCTCATTATGCTTAGACGGCTTAGATCGACAAAATAGATTTGTTCCTAATAGGTTGTGTTAGTTTATTAATTTGTCATTTTCGGTTTGTCTTGAACTATCTAACGAAAGAAATCAACATTTCGATACTGTCCAAGCCCGCAAATTTGAATTGAAAAATTTTACCATAGCACATTTACCCAAATAACTTTTTTTTAAATCCGATAGGTAGATTTAAAAAAGTATTTAAATGGCAGATTTGCTGCAGTGTGCTGTCGGTGGCCTCGCTGCACTCTGGAGAGCTTTGATTTGGCTTCCACCATCACCGTCACCAGCATCACATACCCCGACGCCTGACAGCTGTAGGATGCCTTTCTCGGTGGAATAATTTTTTGGCAAGGTTTGCCAACTTTCGAACTGCCGATGATGGCTCGGGGCTGTGATCTGCCGGGAAAAGACAAATGAGCGCACTGAATGCTCGTAACCGAGGTGGAATGTTGATGATCGTTTTAATAATGTGAAATTATCGAGTGCTACAACAATGTAAATAAATATTTAATTTGGAATGGTCGATAAGCTGAGCTTTCCATTTGCGAAAAAAGAAACGATAAAATGTTATTTGACGTTTTGAGGGATAATAAGCATTATTTACAACCATTACAGTCTGTTTTGGTACTCAAAATATAGGATATGAAATATTTTGCCGGTTCGGTGTTTATTCCATTAGACAGAATGGAGTCATCTAACCAACGAGCGAACCGCCTACGCGTCTCTCATTTTACTGTCAAATCTGCCGTATCGAAATTCATTTATTCACACATAAAACACTCGTCAAAGATCAAACGACCTCAATTCCATCAGCGTCGAGCGGATCGGTTTTCACTCCCCGGGAACCAGGATGTCCGTACGGCGACGCCACCATCGCACTGTACCGCGGCGGAGATACGACAATATCGATGTCGAAACGGTGCCATTCGCGGGCATATGATTACACTCAAATATTTGCGACATGAAGTAACGACGGCACACACGCTCAAAGGCAAACAACAACCGGCATCAGCGCGGTTGATCTGCAAGAAGCACGAGATAACCCATCACCGTGCTTGCACCTTCTGCCGCTGTCGTCGTCGTCGCTGTTGCTCCTTGGCCCTCAATCAATCGATTGGAATGGGTGTCAGGAAGAAAAAAAAAACAGATAATCAAATATTATCTCCTCACATGGTGAGGCCCTCTCGATGGAAATAATCATCATCAATTCCACGTTTTCACCGAACTCACACATCATTGGCTGCTTGTTTCCGGCTTCGCTTGGATGTCTAGTAGTAGTGAAATGACAGTCTGGAATGGAATGGACTGGAATGGGACGACAGTCTGATGACAATTTATGCAATTGGCAGTTGGTCTGTATTGTATGGATTTAACCTAGGTACGTACGTACGGTTATTTGCCTGGCGTTCAACGTCTGCTCGCCCGGAGCAATGACGACAGCAGCAGCGTTGAGGATCTGAGGATGTAGATTGAGGTCTTTGTCTCAACCTGTAAGGCAGCACCAAACCAATCACCAGCTGGAAACAATGAAACCACTCTGCGTGGGTATTTATGCAGTGACAATGTGAGAAAGGTGTTAACGAAATTGGTTAAGATCTTGAATTGGAATGTTCGATGAAGTGCCTGAATAATGGATACTAAAAGTATCTAAACACAGGGTGTCAATCAAATTGTTCGTATTGATAGGATTTCGATTGCAATCGACTATTGGTCCAAGCAAACTAATTGATATTAAACGTACAGTTATTTGACTGGAGCTCAACTCTTGCTCATGTAGCAAAGACGACAATTTGCGAACCGGTATGTAGATTGGGGTCTTTGTCTCAGCCCATAATACATTGCATTACAATGCAGCACAAAACCAATCAACAAGCTGGAAACAATGAAACCAATCTGGCTAGTATTATGCAGCATTAATGAAAGGAAGGTGTTAAAAAAGTCGATTAAGATTTTGTGTATTCCATAACAGTCAAAAATAATGACACTAACCAAAAGTATCTAAAAACAGAGTGTCAATTGTATTATCCGCATTGTTAAGATTTTAATTTCAATCGATTACCGGTCAAAGCGAGTAAATTAATTGCTGTGAGCAATGTCAAGAGATGTTAAACTGATCGACTATGTTTGGTAATTTCAAATATCTTTGACGTTAGCCAAATGTGGCAGGAATCAATTATCATGCCTTACAACGTACAATAGTAAATGGCAATAAATGTCCGAAGCAGTGTAGATCAAGTACCACATCTTCTACAGTGGTGGTGGAAAGGGAGAACAATCTGTGTCAGTTTCGTAATGTGGGAAAAGCAAAAACAACGAGTTATCCGGTGGAAGCCCGTGGAAGACCTTATATGTGTGTTGAGAACTAAGGGCAAATGCTTCAACTACAAATCAACGTATACAAACGATTCGAAATTCGATGTTGCTTAGGAGTTCTGCGACAGGACGATTCTCTCTAGAGTACCTGTGGAAAGTGCCCAAAACAAGGCGTGAAAATCATCATCGGAGATGCAAAGGCGCAGATCGAGAGGGAGGAATTCTTCCGCCCAGTCATTGGAAGATATAGCTTTACTCTGTCGACCAATGATAACGGTCTAAGGCTCATAAATATTACCGCGGTCAGAGGAATTGCCATCTCTAGCACCTACTTTTCACGTCTGACTAGTCGAAAACACACCTGGAGGCATACAAATGGAGCTTCTTGCTCCGATCGACACTTTCGGTTATTATCATCGGTCTTTATTATTAAAAATATCAGCATTTTTATGACACACAATGCAAAACTAGTTATTCCCTAATATTTTAGTTTGTTGTCTATCATACGCGATCAATTAAAGTAAGCTGAGATCTACTTAAATGCTTTTTATCAGCAAAGAAGTCCTACCAGCCAAATTTCCTGCGTTTTTTCATGCGACGAAGAAGAAAATGTCGATTAGTCGTTTTAATTTCCGTCATTCATAAATGAAAATAACTCACGCAAGGCATTGTCGTTATTCTACAGCCAGGAAAACTTGCCTGACCTGCAGAAATTTTGCAGAATAACATTTGTCATGCCGTCCTACACAAATACATGAGCGTTAGCTTCGTAAACATTGTTATGATTTTTAGTTCGAACAATGAAAAATTTTGATGGACGGATTTTAAAACGGTACGACGAATTTAAGAAATAAAGTCAGTTGCGTAATTTCAATAATATGCTTTAATAATCGCTTTTCAGTGATTTCAAAGTTCACGGATCGGAAGATAAGTGTGTTTTTGTCAAATCAGCACAAGAACTTTTGGAGTATTCATTAAATCTATCCAACAAATGATGAAAATTAGAATGGCTTTACTTACTACGACGGGAATTAGAAATAAACCCTACTACATATATAGTTCGGCGGATACAAAATCGGAAGCCAATCGTGTTTCATAATCCGAAATAAAGAAGCAATTTTAAGAAACACATTTTATTTTCATAGAACTAGTCTTTTCCAACACCCGTTAGCGATTTTTTCCATAAAAACCTCCATATTTCTCCATAATTTCGCATTTATAATTAAAATTCAGGGATGCCAATTTGCCTGGTTTTCCGCCGAACTATATACAGGGTGTTAGGTAGCTTAGTGCAGATATTTCAGGAGGTGATAGAGAATCATATTTGACGAAAAAAATCCTACTACGCATATGATTAAATCTCAATTGTTACAAAGTTATTGAACATTTTTAGTTTTCGGTTCTGTTTGTCTTAAATTAGCTCTGGAACAAAAACTATGCTATGCTATACAAAAACTATACTATGCAAGCACAATTCGATTACTTTCATTCAAAGGCTGAGAAAATTTTGTACTAAAAATTGGTCTTTAACCTCCTACTTCATGAATCTTAGTAACTTTTTAGAAGCAAAAAGCTTTGAAATAAGTGTTTCTCAAGACATTTTTATCGAATTTCTCCTAAAAATATATGATAATACTGGTTGCTATTATTCACCAATTTAAAGCTCTAATATCGTTCTCCAATTCGTTTTTGACGTATAACGACTATCTCTTTTAGTTTCGTTGCAATTTCATTTTAAACGCATCGTATTAGGTGTTGAATTAGCATCAGAAAACTGCAAGAATTCATATCTCACGCATGGCACACTAGATTACCGCGTGCAATGAACACAGTCTAACACGTATGAACACCAACAACAATGTTTTTCATAAATTGAAGGTTCGCCTCCACTTTTGCTTGCATAATCTTGCAAAACTTAAGCCGCTTAGGTTTATTCGCTGGAAGCAGCTCTTGAACCTGTAGTGTGGAACCCTTTTTTGCATTTTTATCCGGTTCAGCACGTTCCACACCTCCATGGTAACAGGGAACTGTGCCACAATTTGCCTTGTGCTTGTCTTGAAATTATTGATATACATATTACATCAAATTCAAATATTACATCAAATTTTTTGCTGTGTATATATACACCTTCGTTTGGCGTCTCCGTTAAAGTCAGAATGGCACAAACCACGATCCGAAGAATTTTATGGTCAATCGCTGGTGCCACCTGCTGAAGAGACTGAGGCTTCCTTCGAACGCAAATTATGTTACGGCAAAAATGAATTGGTTGGTTGGTGTCAAGGTGGTTTAAAAAGGCGAGGACGAAGAAGACATTTGATGGTATTAGTAGCGACAAATCAGGAAACGACATCAAACTACAAAAACAAAAATTTTTCATACACGCCTACTAATTCTAACGAACATGCCGACATATCCCTTCCGGCCTCTCGCTCTTATCTATTCATGCACTGCAACGAGATTTTGCGAGTGTATATTTAGCTAACAGCTACAGTCGTCGCTCTCGTTCATCGTTGCAATAAAGAACAGCTGATATCGATTACTCGCGACGGCTCACACTCCCGCCCGTGAGTAGAATCGAGCCGAAGATGAAGAAAAAAAGAAAAAGTGATGTAAAATTCGAATTCTAGTGCGCCATTAGCCTCACGGGCAGCTGATTGCTCACGAGTTATTTGACTCGTAAAATAAGCTATGCAGGAAAACGATGAGAGGATGTGCGTGCGCGAGTGTATGGGTAGCAGAATGTCTGCATACAGCAATGGTGACTGTTTCATTTATGCCTGCGTGAGCGGTGTAAGCGTTAAATGCTATGCTTCTCTTACTCTCTCGCGTGTGAGTTCTCGCACTTCTCGCTCTATTCGCAACATATAAAAAGAATTTATGATCTGTCTCAACAAGGAAGTTTAATCACTTTAAACTTTCTGGTGTATTTCCCTAACACAGATACAGATCAAATTGGTCTAGATTTATAACGGTCCTAAGAAATTTTGTTGAGAGGAGCGCAGATATCAAAGCAGCTTGAAAGTTCTCAAGAAACTTTGACCTGTAAGGACGAGTGGCTTTTCTTTACTTTTTTCTTCTAAAAGGATATATCACCTTGAAGTTTTTCTTAGATTTTCGCCGATTCGTGATTGAAGAAGAGAATTATAATAGAAACCACATAAGAGCTACATCTATTATGAGTCGATTGGTATCCATCAAGGTCCAAATAAAGAGCTAACCATTGGTAACCATCACGGTCCAAATAAAGCGAGAGTGAGAGAGATTGGGATTGGGATTGGGATTGGGATTGGGATTGGGATTGGGATTGGGATTGAAAGTTGCGGATTATAAACTAACAACTCTTGAACAAAATAATAAAACAAAATTTTTGTGTGAAAATGTATGCAACTGAGATGATAATTTTCCACGACGGTGAAAAACTCTAACATTGATTGTCTGAACTTTGATTTGCATCATGTCGTATGTTGAGACGAATCTCGTTTTTAGCATCTTGACGCTTTAATACTATCCGTCCTCAATCATTTAATATATTTTTTCAGCTTTTAATAATTTTTTGCAAGCCAACGGCTGTTGCTCAATAAAGCTGGCAATTATTCTAATTCTGAGTAATTATAATTATGCCAAGTTTCATGCTGGCGAGTGCTCACTGTGCTGCTAGCATTAAAGTGAAGGAAAGCTCTGTCTAGGATACAAAAACAGCATATATGAATGGAGCCCCGTGCTATTTTATTATTGTAATTCACGGTAACTATAAGGTTAATCTGAGAACTAGAAAGAAAGCAATATTATTCAATGTCTTTTAGTTAATATATAATATATTTAAGTGGTACGCTAATTGTGGGTAAATGGGATTGTATGATTGTAATAAAATTATAAACCAATTATCGCGGTCGTATTTTTTTTGTGTTGACTAAACTATGGATCGTAAATCATTCTCTAAATTGACGATTATGAAACGATAAATTTAAACCTTTCAATCCTTGTACTGTAATCGTTAAAAGTGATGGATCGGTGATTGACTTGGATAATTACATATCGAGTTTGAGAAAGATTGGTTCTGCACCCACTATGACAGTTGCTTTGTATTAATCAAGGTTTATTGGCCAACTAGTTAGGGGGTGTAATTATTATCAAACGATGTCGGAGATGAATTTCTAGTCCTCTTCACCGAACAAAGAACACAGATGATATTACGCGAAGCGGGCAATGTCGAAGTGGAGCGGAGTGGTGAACCTGGTAAAAGTTATTCATCGGAGGGCGAACCAACTCAAACGAAAGGATACATTATTGGACTCTGCGTTCGCATCAAACTAATAAGCGTAGTCATTGATGGAAAATAATAAAGAAAATTACTTTTGTAGTTACCAAAACATCCCTTTCCAAATGACGTAAAGGTGGAATAGCTATAAATCAGGTGCATGTATTGTATGTCTTTTCTTTTAGCATAATAATTTAAAACTAACAGGTACATGCAGTGGTTCAACTCCTCAATAGAAGAGCTATCTGCTTTGTTATTAGTCATAAATCCATAATCACAACATTATGCTTTCAAAATACTAGTCAGCTAATAATCTAATAATCAACTATTGTTGCAATAATTTATCAACTTCTCATTAGTTCATTTGTTATGTGTGGTCATAATGGCAAAAATTATAACTTGTTGTTCGAAACTAACATATTTTATATATATATTTTTTATATGGTCTCTTCTCAGAAGCTCGACCTGTACTTTTCGATAGACTTCTGATTCGGATTTTTAAAGATAACTACTGGGTTAGAGCAGAGGATCATACCGGCTCTAGTAGATATGCCTGTGTGTTAGATATGCAGAGCCTAGTAAAGCCTAGGTTTAAAAAGTTTGTGTGACGGAAACGTGTAACTGAATACAAAAATGAATATTTTTTTTGAATGAGTTAGGTATATGAACTCCTCATTATGCTGCTAACATTTTCAGTAACAAAAACTTTCTTTTACTTCTATAAAAATAATAATCTGAACTTTCAAGCGTACCGACTGGCTTTTCATAACACAAATTCTCATTCGACGGAAAGTAAATATTATAGCATTTTTACGGCCAACTCTTACCTCCTCCGACCGGGATGTCGTAATAGTTTCACGTCATGTGTGCAAAAACGGAGCCAACCTGCGAAAAGTAAAATACCCATTAAATCCGGTCCGCTTGACTGACCTATTAAAATTATTCCGCCAGTCGCCGCCGCCGCCGAGCAAGGAGCTGCAGGCTGGAGGACAGACAGACTGCACCAGCAGTGCTGGAGTTCGCTTTAAACGGCAAACACATTTCCACCTCTCTCGGAAGGCGAAAGTAAAACGAAGCGAACGGATGCGGAGGTACGCCCACGAACGACGACACATCGATTGAGGTTCACCGAATGGCATCGAAATTGGAACCTAGCGACAACAACAACAACAAAGGTGCAACAACACTTCTGCAGGCGAATCTCGGAAGAAACGCTCTCCCCCCTCCGGCAGGGTTGTTAATAACGGTCGATGATAACCTCACGACCATACCTGCACCTGGCGCACATCCGATGGGATCAACAAGTTTCCGATTTCAAGCCAGCGACTTGCGACTAGGGTGCTCTCCCGACGATACCATTACGTTAGTAGCTCATGTCAGTGAGTGTAGTTAATGGGATGGATTGACCTCGGTGGTCACATCGGCGGTGAAAATGATACCCACAGATAAAGGACAAAGGCGCATCAACCTGCATAATATATGGCAGTGTGACGTTTATGTTTATTAGATCCCTGCAGGCTTTGATAACGTTGCATGGAATTCAATCGGAGAAAGCAGAGTAGGTGATTTCGCGAAAGCTCCGAAAAAAATTAAGCGGTTTATTGGAAAGGCAATAAATCAAATATAAATTCCCACAAGTCCCGTGCGCTGTTCGTCCTTGGTTCGGACCAGATCCGGGCAATTCTATTTGGTTTTCTCCTTCTGCTCCGCCTAAATCACCGGCAATTTATGGATATAGGTGTAAGTTGGGTTGTTACTATTACTGTTGTTTGTATTGCCCGACCGGTGCCGGTCGGTGACTTTTGGTGAAAAATTACCTACCAGGGTCTCCGCCAGCAAACGACGTTCACGATCAATTCGGCAGAGTAGTAAATAATTTTGGGAACGAAGGAAACGGTTCCCGTGCAATTTATCACGAGATTTATATGGTGTGTATGTGAGTGTGTTGTGCGAGCAAAAGTCAATGACGATTTATTAAAATGCATTACCTTGGGTCTATAAATTGAAAAAAGGCCAAATTCAAAAACCTGCGGAAAATTGAGCGGTAAGCCTAAAGTTAGCTTGAGCTTGACTTTTCGCAGGTCGCATGCTGATTTAGGCTAAATAACGCTCTCTCGTGAAATATTGTACGCCGACGTGAACAAACTGCTAGCAATGGTTTCGATTTGCGTTAGCAACTGGCTACGACCCACACGGTCGGCTTTTCAGCGAGAAAGTGCCGTCACATGTATTTTTCCCTCGTTTTTTCCCACTTGTGTGTAACTTTGTTATTAAAGTCATTATCGTTTAGGCTAAAGATTGCTAGCACGTTCGCGGCACGGTTACAAAATCGATAAATTTAACGACCCCGTGCGAAAACTCTTCCGAACTGAGCGCGTCGCCAGTTTGCAATCATTACCGGATGAGCGAGTAAAGACTGAGTTGGCAAAACTTTTACGCTTGTGTATTATTTTAGTTTATTTTTTCTTTTGCCGTGGGAGAGAAAGGTTGTATAGTGTACACTCAAGCTCGTATAGTAAATACTTTAATCGATTTTGATATACAACTAGCTTATTTTTGGAACAAATGGGAGCCAATTGTAATCCAACTGTAGGCCCTGTGGATCGCAGATATTGGTGAACCGTTGAACTATGGCGAGCTGGATAAAAATGAAACTCAAAAACTCCCTTATTAAGCGTGCGACGTACACTCAAATCTCGTTTTACGTCCACTATTGGGGGGACGTAAATCAAATCGGTCGTAAAAAAAGTGGACGTTAATTCAAATTTCGGACGTAAAACGAGAGGACGTTAATTCAAGTTTTGGACGTAAAAAAAGTGGACGAATTGAAATAATTGATTCCAACATGGAATAACTCGTGATCCTGACCGTATAGAACGTTGGTGTCTTCGACAAAGTTGTTTAGCAGATCAAGGGCTTTTCGTCGGATTGTATGGATTATAGAATTGACTCACTACGTGGCGCTAGTGTATATGTAGTACTCTTATGCAGGCTATATCTAGCGCTGCTGACTATCTAGAAAGTTGCGGTCTTCGGGAAGTTTACTCAAAGGACTGACACCTTCAAGATAGTATGGAGAATAGTGCAGAATTGGCTCATTACGTGGCGCTAGCGTATATGTAGCATTCTTATACAAGCTGTATCTTAGGTTGCTGGCTATCTAGAAAGTTGCGGTCTTTGGGAAGGTTACTCAAAGGACTGACACCTTCAAGATGGTATGGAGAATAATGCAGAATTGACCCATTATGTGACGCTAGCGTATATGTAGCATTCTTATACAAGCTGTATCTTGCAATGCTGACTATCTAGAAAGTCGCGGTCTTCAGGAAGGTTACTCAAATGACTGTCACCTTCAAGATAGTATGGAAAATAGCGCAGAATCGCTATTTATTTTGCTTGATTAGTTTTTTTTGTGTGGATATTATCACTACGACCAGCATTTTGATCTACTGTGATCTTATCCAGGTGTTGTTCCGCTCTTCGTTGTTATTGCAGTATCGCTATAGAGTGAGCGAACTGCTTATTATCCGTGCTTAAAGTGGCGGTGTGTTTTCACCCCGTTTTCCCTCTACGCTTCTTACTACTTTTCAACCAATCTAGCTCTAGAGCCAGGAAGTGCGGAGACTAGTTATAATTTGTCCTTGGACAAGAGGCTTCATTCGCACCTCGAGCAAGTATCACTCTTATAACCAGCCCCGGCTAAAGGCTTCATGGTCGGTAAAGTAGAGTTTAACACAGAGTGAGGGTGTGTATGTGTGTATGTATGTGTTCCTCACTACTTATGCATCACCAATTTCGTTCCTAGAACCAGGAAGCGGAACAAGCTATAATTTGCCCTAGAACAAGAGGCTTCATTCGCACCTTAAGCAAGTACCACTCTTATAACTTGCCCTGGCAAGAGGCTTTCATTGTTAGTAAATGCAGAATGCAGTAGGAAGGATGTAGAGGGACCTGAGAATAAACCCATGCTAAAGTCACTTAACATCCTGATTCTACTAAGATTCGAACCCACGACCACTCGCTTGTCAAGGCAGACTCGGTAATCTTGCGGCTACAGGGCCTCCTTCTTGATTAGTTCTAGAGTTATGAGTAAATTTGAATTTCATTTGTATGGGAGCCCCCCCCCTTCCAAAAGAGGGAAGGGGTCTCAATTTATCATAGAAAAAATTTTGGCTTCTGAAACCTTCACATATCAAATTTGGTTCCATTTGTTTGATTAGTTCTCCAATTATGAGGAAATGTGCATTTTATTTGTATGGGAGCCTCTCCCCTCAGAAGGGGAAGGGGTCTCAGTTCACCATAGAAAAAAATTTTGCCTTCTAAAGCCCCCACATGCCAAATTTGGTTCCATTGGCTTGATTAGTTCTCGAGTTTTGAGGAAATTTGTATTGCATTTGTATAGGAACCCCCCCTCTTGCGCCCTTCTTAAAATTGCTCTTTTATCCATCCATAAAATTGCTGGCCATTTTATCTATCCAACGACATATAAATCGTTCAGTTTCGTTCAGTAGTTTAGTAGTTATTCGCATTTGAAATCTTTCAATCAAACGTTACACTTCTATTTTCGTTTTCACAAAGTGCTACTCAGTCCCAGTATAGTAAACAAAGACGTAGTCCTACGTCAAAATATTTTAAATGTTTGAGCAGTCACTGAAAACCTTGAGCTTTAACTCCATATTTGGTACCAAAATAATAAAAATCAATTCAGTGGTTCAAAAGTGATAAATTATTAAAGAGGGAAAGCTTGGCAAAAGTTGGGATTTTTTGGGACCTCTCTTTCTCAAAACGGGGCTCCCTAAGTGCCAAATGGAAAAATACGGATGTAAATTTTGTAGAATTTTTATGGACGGTTGACCAAGCGGGAAAGAGAGGGATAAAAAATACGCAATCATCCTAAGAACCTTCCCCGGCCCCAAAAACCCTTGCACGTTAATTCAATTTTGGACGTAAATCGATAGGACGTTAATTCAAATTTCAGACATAAAATGAAATCACGTAAAATGAATGGACGGATCGGTAACTTAAACTACCTTTCCGAAGAAAGGAACTTCTTGTACAAGCAAGATCATGAGTTATGGCAAATACAAGAAAACATACACTAGTGCCGCCGGTTCCATACCATCTTGAATTTTCATACCATCTTGAAGGTGGCAGTCATTTGAGTAACCTTCCCGAAGACCGCAACTTTCTAGATAGTCAGCAACGCAAGATACAGCTTGTATAAGAATGCTACATATACGCTAGCGCCACGTAGTGAGTCAATTCTGCGCTATTTTCCATACCATCTTGAAGGCGGCAGTCATTTAAGTAACTTTCCCGAAGACGGTAATTCAAATTTCGGAAGTAAAACGAGAGGACGTTAATTCAAATTTCGGACGTAAAACGAGAGGACGTTAATTCAAGTTTTGGACGTAAAAAAAGTGGACGTTAATTCAAATTTTGGACGTAAAACGAGAGGACGTTAATTCAAATTTTGGACGTAAAAAAAGTGACGTAAAACGAAATCACGTAAAATGAACGGACGTAAAACGAGATTCTAGTGTATTTCAAACTCCACGGTTCGAGCCGCGGTTTTCCCAGCTTGGGTGAAAAAAAACATTATACAAACTTAATAAGCGTTGCTTCAATGGCCATTCCTTACCTAATTTTACACTCTCTACCCTTTACGTCTAGTGTCTCCTAAGATATGTACTACCAACATTACTAAACATTGTTTCATTAGTTTCTTCTATCGTTTTCTTCATCGATTGTAAGAAATTACTGTTATAGAAAAAAGCACTTCCATTATTTTCAAAAATTACAAAAAATAAAATTCAAAAATTGTGGGTCTTGTATTCGAGTGTTCATCTTTTAATTTATAAATTTTGACGTTTGAATTTTGACTTTTGACATTTTACTTTTTGCCTTTCGATTTAGGCTCTTGATTTTTGACTGTTGACGGTTGACGATCTTAACTTGTTAATTTTGACTTGACTTTTGATGATGCTCTTATAACTTTTGATTTTTGATTTTTGTCTTTAAAATTTTGTGTTTTAGATTTTGACATTTGACAATAAATTTTAACTTTTTATTTTTGACGTAAGTTTTTCTAATTTAAGTTTTAAATTTTAACTTTTGACTTTCAAATTCGAACATTTGACTTTTGAATTTGAATTCTTTATTTTCAGCCTTTGGCTGGTTACTGAATTTTTGCTTGTGAATTTCGGTTTTTTACTTTTTTACATTTATATTGGCGACTTTTGTCTTTAAAGTCCAATTTAAACTTCGATTTAGTTTTGATTTTACTTTTTACTTTTTACGTTTTACTTTTTACTTTTTACTTTTTACTTTTTACTTTTTACTTTTTACTTTTTATTTTTTACTTTTTAATTTTTAGTTTTTACCACAGACAAACAGACATAACACCCGTTTTCCATTATTTGTACCGATTAAACCGTCATTTCAAATTTGTTCTTAGTTGGGAATGTCTCCGTTTTGGTCAAGGTGGCGCTTTTTGACGAAAGAAGGGGAATCAATAAAATTGGATTTCTGTCTGTCTGTTTATCTGTCTGTCGGGATGTTCCTTATATCTATCTAGGTTTATTTATTTCCCTAGATCTACTGACCTCTATTACTTTCCTTGACTTAGGTCACCCCTGCGAAATGGTACTTTCTACGACAACATTTTCCGTGGAATGGTACATCCCGCGTAAGGTTTTTCGCGAAATGGTATTCTGCGAAACTTCAAATTCCGCGTTATAGTCAACCGAGAATTGGTGTTCCGCAAAATGATATTCGGCGAAATGGTTTGTAATGATGGCGAATGGCGGCCTTGTTCATACCCAACGCTAGCAAAAAAGACAAAACCATGCCTAAGGCTTTCAGACCGATAAGTCTGACTTCATCGCTTCTTAAGCTGATGGAGAAAATCACGGATAACTATATCCGCAATGAGTTTTTAAAAAACTCTCCGTTACATGTAAATCAACATGCATACCGGAAGGCCACGCGGATTTAGGAATTTTTACTATAACAGAGGACATTGTCGTGGCATCAATGAAGAAGCTTAAATCGTCGTTTGCTGCAGGCCCAGATTGCATACCATTTGTAATCTTGAAAAAGTGTTGTTCCGAGTTGTCAAAACCGCTCTCCGTGATTTTTAACAAGTCGGTGTCCAGTGGAGTTTTTCCAACTCTTTGGAAACAGTCTTTCATGTTTCCTGTTTTCAAAAAAGGCGAAAAGCGAAACATGGCAAATTATCGAGGAATTACGTCACTATGTGGTGCTTCCAAATTGTTAGAGCTGATTGCCTATGACTACCTGTTCTTTAAGTGTAAGCGATATATCTCGGTCGATCAGCACGGTTTCTACGCTAGCCGTTCGGTTAACACCAATCTACTACAGTTTACCTCAAAATGCCTTAACGCCATGGAGAACCACCAACAAATTGACACTATCTACACGGATTTAAAAGCAGCATTCGATAGAATCGACCGCGATTTGTTCTTGGCCAAAATCTCTAAACTCGGAGCCGACACATGCCTCACACAATGGCTGCGATCTTACCTGTTTGATTGAACGCTTCGGGTTAAGCTCGACAGTGTTGAATCCCGGGCCTTCACGAACTTATCTGGAGTTCCGCAAGGCAATAACCTTGGTCCTTTGATATTTTGATTATACGTGAATGATGTTTGTTTTCTGCTTCCCGATGGGTGCCGCTTGCTGTATGCTGACGACCTGAAAATTTTCTTGGTTGTTATAAACACTGAAGATTGCCGTGAGCTTCAGAAAATTCTTCATCGTTTTGTTGAGTGGTGCAAGTGGAACCATATTATCATAAGTGTCGAGAAATGCTGTGGTGTATCATTCACGCGTTGTAAAAATCCAATACTTCACGACTATTACATCGAAGGAAGTTGTTTGGCAAGAGTTCATGAAGTAAAAGACCTAGGCGTTACATTGGATAATAAATTGACTTTTGATGCGCATCGATCGATCATCATACAGAAAGCAAACTGCCAGCTTGGGTTTATCAAAAGAGTTTGTAACGAGTTCAGTGATCCATTGTGCTTTCGATCGTTGTACTGCGCTTTGGTAAGACCTCTCCTAGAAACTGCTTGCATTGTTTGGGGCCCATATCAGGAGTACTGGAACGACTGTATAGAACATATACAAAAGCGATTCGTTTTCAAAATTCTAAAAGGCGAAGTTGACTGTCCCGCCCTGTTGTCACGTTTCCAGTTCAACACGCCTGAACGGCCGTTACGTCAACGTAGCCTAATCCATTTACCATTCCACAGTAACCAAAACGGCAATAACGAACCAATTACCAGGCTCCAACGAACATTTGCTGAGGTCATGGAACTATTCGACTTTCACGAAACTACTGCTTCCTTCAAAAACAAGCTGAAGACAACAAGAATTTTTAACTAGTGGTGTATTATGTCTAGGACGTTTTAATTTAATTGTTTATGACTACTATATTATTTGTAATTTTTCATTGTTTCATGTATGTATGCGCCTAAAAGATGGTGGGGTTTTTATGCCTCTTGAGAATATCAAGACGGCTTTTCCCCACCCCAAGATCATCATTGAGATCAATTAGATCGGATGATTATATTTAATAAACATAAACATAAACATAAACATAAACATAAACATAAACATAAACATAAACATAAACATAAACATAAACATAAACATAAACATAAACATAAACATAAACATAAACATAAACATAAACATAAACATAAACATAAACATAAACATAAACATAAACATAAACATAAACATAAACATAAACATAAACATAAACATAAACATAAACATAAACATAAACATAAACATAAACATAAACATAAACATAAACATAAACATAAACATAAACATAAACATAAACATAAACATAAACATAAACATAAACATAAACATAAACATAAACATAAACATAAACATAAACATAAACATAAACATAAACATAAACATAAACATAAACATAAACATAAACATAAACATAAACATAAACATAAACATAAACATAAACATAAACATAAACATAAACATAAACATAAACATAAACATAAACATAAACATAAACATAAACATAAACATAAACATAAACATAAACATAAACATAAAACATACCAACACGGTAAATCTACGGAAACCGCACTGCACTGCTTAGTGACGATAATTGAGAAATCGCTCAAATATCAAGAGATGGCACTTTGTGCTTTTCTTGATATTGAAGGCGCTTTCGATAACACGTCCTTCGCGTCAATTAATACGGCTCTCTGTCAAAAGAGAATCGACCACACTACAATGAGCTGGATTCAAGCAATGCTCTCGAGCAGACAAATTACAGCATCATTGGGAGATACGTCGGTCACGATTTCGGTGATCAAAGGATGTCCACAGGGAGGAGTTCTCTCTCCCCTGCTCTGGTCGCTGGTGGCCGACGCACTCCTTCACAAGCTATCACAGCTTGGTTATGAGACCATTGCTTACGCCGACGACGTTGTACTTATCGTCAGAGTAAAGTTTGACGCAGTATTGTCAAGTCGCTTGCAAGGAGCTCTAAACACCACCATGTTATGGTGCTCACAAGAGGGACTTAATGTTAACTCCACCAAAACAGTCGTTATACCATTCACTAGGCGAAGGAAGCATACCATTACTCCCCCTATAGTGAATGGTGTCAGACTGGACTTCAGTAATGAAGTCAAACACCTCGGAATAATTCTCGATGAAAAACTGAACTGGGCTGCCCACCTAGATTATGCTGTAAAGAAAGCAACTTCGGCTATCTGGGCATGCAGCTCACTGTTTGGGAAAACCTGGGGATTGAAACCTCAACTAGCCTTTTGGTCATATACTACTATTGCACGGCCTAGGATAACCTATGCTGCAGTCGTATGGTGGCCAAAGGTGAATGAGGTGACAGCCCAAGCCAAACTAAGCAAAGTTCAGCGCCTGGCCTGTCTTACAGTGTTAGCCTCTAACTGCTCAGTGGGATGGGGGGGTTTGAGAGGAATTTATGTTGCTTACCGGTACAGTCACAACAATGCTTATTATCACCACGTAACTCGCGCGAACACAGAAACGGATATCGAAACAATATGCAAAGTTTAACCAAGGGAAAAACTTACCAGTTCAATTGCTGCTGTTGAAAGGCTAAATAAAATAGAAAAAGCAAAATTCTCAAAAGAAACCAAAAGAAGAGGGCTGAATACTCCTTTCGAGTTCGGTAAGCGGAAATCAGGGAAGTTAGTGGCGGATAATATTGCTTAAACCCAAAGTTATAATCACTATTACAATTTTTATTGTTCCCTATCCCGAGAATTCTCACGGCCTTATTAAGTTTACTTGCGCGCATTCGTGTTGGTGTACTAGAGGGGCTAGCGGTTGCTCCTTCTTCTCTGCGGTCTTCCCTCACCGCCGGCAATGGTCAAGCCGGTAGGACTAGGCTGGACTAAGCAGCCGAAGCACACGAATCCACCAGGGTCTGTACTTCCCGGCCACCGATTTATTGACGTTCCGGGGATGAATGATTCTTTACCTTGAACGATGTTCGTAGCTTCGTGGTCGTAATTTTAGATGCGGATGCGGTGTTCTTGTGTTGCAGTTTTGGTGACTGTCGAAGAAACGGTCCAAATTTCTGGAACCAAAACACAAAAGGCCCCTCAAGGACCTACGAGCGCATTAGATATCTCACCGTACTAGCCCTACACCTATTTCCCCGTACACCAGCATTTTTATTTAAAAATGTTTACCTTTTGTTTTTTGCTACTAACAATCACTTATCTTCTCGGATATTGGATTACATTGTACTATCACAATAGCTATACTTAACAAACATACTTTTACAATAATATTCTTTTAAGATTGCACAATTAACTTTGACTTACTTTTGAATTTGAACAAAACAACATTATCTTCCGTCACAATTTAATTTTAAAAACTGTACAACTTTCAAAAAATCACCGTCGCGCACCTGTGTTTTCTTTTGGATTGCAAGAAAGAATAAAGCTTCATTTTACGGATTGGCCTTTATAAAGCTTTTCAAGTTTAAAAGCGGGATATCCGAAGCTTCCCGATTTTAAACAACCTATTGAATTGGCAACAATCCTCTTGGTTAGCACCCTGTGGTATTGAACACCGTGTTCGTATTTATCGACGTATCTGTGGGCGTATTAGTGTCTGAGTGGTCCGTCCATCCATGGACTTGGAGGGTTACCACCCTTACAGTTGCAAATCGGGGTGGTGATAGTAAGCAAAGTTTTCCTACTGAGTGACTGTTCCGCCTAGAAGACTTGGAATATTATCACCCATATAGGTGACTGTATGCCGTCTCGGTAAAGTTATCCCGCCTGAGTGACCCTTCCATCTAGAAGATTTGGAGTGTTATCACCCACACAGTTGATAGCTTATCCGAGGCTGGTTGTTAGCAATGAGAGACATTCGCATCAGAGAAAACTTTCCCCTGTAAACCATCCCTCCGCCCAGAAGACTTGGAGGGCTATCGTTCACACAGCCGACAGCTTACTCAGATGTGGACTTAGGGCTTTAGGATTAAGGAAATTCGAGCAGGTTGAGATCTTAAATTGACAAAGCTAATTATTTAAAATTTGTAACCGAAAGGTTACAACAGTTACCAGTGCCATGCGTACAACACCTACTGCAGCCATGGAGGCAATGCTATGCTTACTGCCTTTGCATCTTCATGTGAAGAAGGAAGCAGAGCTCGGCGCACTACGGTTGCAAAGGAGTAAAACTATTCTCGAAGGTGACCAAATCGGCCATTTTCGCATACTTCGGGACACCCTTAGTAACTTTTTTTTTCAATCTGTCCCCCTTAATAACTTCAGTCTCTAACTGCATGGAAGCCAGGCCCAATATGGACGTTCCATATGAGGTGATTGAAACAGATCGCTCAATGAAGAATAATGGAGGGCCCGATCTTCCATCTAGAACTAACTGCTTTTTTACAGATGGTTCAAAAATGGGGGCCTGCATAGGCTCCGGAGTCTACGGACCCGGCATCAGGGTTGCCACATGCACAGATTATTCTGTGTTTGACAGATATTTGTAAGAAGTTGCCTGTACAGAATCTGTATGCATAGAATACAGATTTTCGCCGAATTACACAGATTAAACAGATTTTTGAGCTTTTACATGAGAGTGAAAGAGACGGAAATAGTCAGCAAAATGACTCTCTATCTCTTTCACTCTCATTGTTTTGCATTGGACAGATTTTTGCACAGATATTTTTCCTCGCCGTACAGATTGTCAGATTTTTTCATCAAAAAACACAGAATTATATGTGACATCTCTGCCCGGCATCAGGGAAACTATCTCATTAGGAAAGTGGCCCACCGTTTTTCAAGTAGAAGTATATGCAATATACATCTATGCAACAATATGCTTGAAACGAAAGTACAGGCATGCGAAGATCGGTATCTTCACGGACAACCAAGCAGCACTACTGGCACTCAAGTCCGCCAAATGCGTGTCCAAATTAGTTTGGGAGTGCAGCACAGCATTGAGGGAGCTCTCCCGCCAAAACAAAGTTTTATTACTTTGGGTGCCCGGTCACTGCGGAATCGAGGGCAATGAATTTGCTGACAACCTAGCAAGACAAGCATCAGCTCAGCAATTTATTGGTCCTGAACCGTTTCTGGGCACCCCCACATCCGCCGTGAAAGGCGAACTGATGACATGGGAAAAGCTAGAAATAGTATCCAGTTGGAATCAAACAGGGTTGCAGACAAGCCAAACAGTTTATCTACCCAAACCCTGTAGTAGCTAAAAAACTACTCCATTTAACTCGTAGTGAACTACGCACAATCACGGAACTCCTAACAGGACACAGCCCCGCTCTTTATCATTTAAGGGGGCATAGTACTTTTTCAATTTAAAAAAATCGAAATTTTTTTTATTGATTATTTCGAAAGATTAACATTTTGACCATATGTGTTTCAAGTAATTTCGATGAATTCCAAAAATTGGCAAAGTTACAGCTATTTGTACCGCGCATGTCTGGAGCGATTACACAGCGAATAAAAACTTCAACGTCGTTTTTCTCGAAACCAGGTTTTGAAAGTCGGTACCATAAATATCTCAAGAACGACTCAAGCAATTCTCATAATTCTTTTTTTGTTTCAAAGCCAACAAAATTATCTAGTATTTGACCCATCCTTTTTTTGATATTACAATTTTTGTATTTTTTAGAAATGTTTAAAGTCAATTTTTTCGACTAAAAACCTTACTTTTATGTTTGAATGACCGCCATTTTGTTATGCGTTCGAATTTTAAAAAAAGGATGGGTCAAACACGAGATAATTTAATTTACTTTCATGTCGTTTTGGAATTTTTCAAATCGGATAAGCCCACCAGCTCCAATCCATGGTACCGCAAATCATGTTTATTTCGAATGATCATGTTCAAGGAGCCGTAGGGGAGAGGGGAAGAAGTTCACATATGCAAACAAAATTGTAAATATTAGTATAAAGTGCAATGTTTTGAATGCAAAAAACCCGAATCGATTCGCTTTTCGCGTTATCGAGAAAAAAATATTTGAAATAAGGCAAAAAATATGGTGTAAAAAGTACTATGCCCCCTTAAAGAATATCGGCAAGGTATCATCCGACACCTGCCGCTTTTGTAACTCTGAACCTGAAAGTTCAGCGCATCTGCTCTGCTATTGCGGAGCTCTTGTATTATCAAGGCACAACTTCTTAGGAAGTTTCCTTCTTACTCCATACCATTGGCTTTATAAACCATGTAGTACCGAATTGGGGCACAGGATTACAACTATCCCGCTCAACTCCATTAATGGGTATGAGCGGTCCGTAAACTGTGTACAGCAATCGGGGCCTGCCACAAAAGACGATCATTAAGACTGTCGCAGTGGCCTTTTAACCCAATGCCCTTCTGGCATACAAAAAATGATGGCGAATATTTAAATGCTGATTCAGGATAGATGTACAACACAGTTTAATTTGTGGCAATAGGAAGTTTGTCGGGTCAACTAGTTCCCTATAAAAAATATTTGCTACTTCGAGGGATACCCATGTTGCTATTTGATATTCGGGAATGTCGATCATGGATGGTACTAGTGTTCAGGTGATTTTTCTTCCAAGAGTTATGTCTGGTTGTCTTTGGTTTTACTTTTTACTTTTTACTTTTTACTTACTACTTTCTACTCTTTCTTCTTTTCTATAATTTCAGCTTTCGTATTCTACTAAGACGCTCCAAGAACTTCAGATAATATTTTCCTTTAGCAACCGTCTCTGGGAAATGCTTCTTCAAACCATAAACTCCCCTTTCCTCTAACCCAACATGCACACGACTGGTAGGTAGTAATAAGAATTTCAATTACTTCCACCGGCTCTCACGATTCACCTCAGCATACATACAGTTACGTAAAACCGTTCAACATATCCACTTACTTACTATCCAATTCCAATTACGAATTCGTCATTCGTTCCTCGATTGGCTGGTGATGAACGACCAACCACAACGCAATCACTTTAAAATTCCTCCAATTCACGCGACAACAACAACATCGACTAGGTATGTTGCGTAACTTTCACGACCGTCTGTCGAGAAGATTAATTTTGTCCTAAATATTTTCCGTGTTGCGTGTTTCATTGATGTGCGTTTTTTTTTGTTGTTTTGTTTTGTTGTTTCCTCCAGTTAAGTACCGATCCGATACTCACGTTGAATTAATGCCAGCCCAAAGGGGGCCATTGGTATTTTGCACGGTGTAGAAAGTGACATATATTATCTGGTTTTCGTCGGGCCGCTGTTTTTATTTCTGCACAAGTGCGCATCACCATCCGTCTCGGTACGGTTCGATTCATCACATCATCGCATCGCAGTGAATGACGGAACGAACGGAACGGATCGCATCGCCATCGGTTTGGAAGCAGCCCCATCAGCCGCCACCATCATCGGTCCTCAAGATGTGCATGACATCCGCGTCTGCCTGTGCTGGCTTGCGCGTGCTCATCTTCCTCCTGTAGGCTCATCTTCACCACGCAGCGTAGCCTAGCTAGAGCTAGGTACCGTTTGATTTATTTCCATATTGATGTTCGATCTGTCGAGTGCACCAAAGGCTACGGATGCGAAGCGACAATAAAACGACGAGGATGGATTCATCTTGTTGTGCTCCTGCTCAGGACGTTATCATTCATCGCATGATCCGATGCATCTGCTGGTTTCTGCTGGATGGTTTTTGCCCTGCGTTTGACAGGATCTCGATGATGGACGGCTTCACAATGCGAGTCAAATGGCAACACAGTAGTCATTGTCATTGCGAGTGTATTCATAATCGAGACATCTCAGAGTCGTTGTTTAGATTAGGTAATTTATAGAGTAAATAATGCACTACAGTATTATAGGTTTTGTTTTTAAATAAACAGTGCATTAATTTCATGAGATTGATTATAATTCTGCCGATTGTTACACAAATTTTAGCACGTAACATAGTTGTCAGGATCAACGCAACAATACAGCCCAAATAGATAAAATAGAAAATTGATTTTATTACATGACTCAGTTCTTTCACTAATTTTAGTCCCAATTAAGTACAAAGTTCGATTTAAAAATCAAAATGCAATTGTGTAGTTTGCTCGAGCAGATGTTGTAGCCACTAAAACAACAACCAGCAAAATTTCGTTCTGCACGGCAAGCACAAACACGTCAAAAATATGGACTCATGCCAGCAGAAACCAGTAATCGTATAAACACTTTATATACGAAGCGAGCAAACAAATAGCCCGTAGCAGCTGTTCGGAAGAGCGCACAAAATACAGGTGGCATTCTTGGAGAAAGAAATTATTAGCGAGCGTATGAATATGTTCTGAACAACATATCCTGCTGGCAGGAGAATGGTGCCTGAAAATCTGGTGTTTTGCCAAAACTTGATTGACTTGAAGCTCGTAAGCGGAGCGAACCGAAAATAAAATCGTGCTGTTACCACGATGTAATTTGGGGTATTGTTTACTGCAATGACTTAAACGTAAATAAAGCAGGAAATTGTGAGTATTATACTTATATCCTTTCTATGCTTCAATTACCGCCAGTTAAAATGAATTCTTATATTTTTTCCGGGTTAATAAAATCTAACTATTGTTTTTCTCTCAAAGTTACAATTTTGAAAACTTCTATATGACAGATTTCATGCCAACTCGTCTATGGAGTTGGCAGCACCCTCTCTGATTTCAATGTCGAAAAACTCAAACTGACTCAAACAGTCAGTGGTTATCTTAATTTGCAAATAAATTTTTACGTCATCTGCATAGCACAACCTTGTTCTATGAGGCAATAGTCGAGTGACATCATTAATGAGCAGTGAAAATAATAGTGGTCATAAAATGCAACCTTGAGGTACTCCTGATCCATTCTGAAACCACCTCGATTGAGAAGGGCCTAGTTTAACGGCAATTTTGCGATTGCGTAAATAAGTGCTCAGCCAGGAAAGTAAACTAGATGAGACACCCAATTTGTCCAGGTTGGCTACCAAGATATCGTGGTTCACACGATCGAATGCCGCTTTCAGATCAGTGTAAATGGCATCGACCTGATTACCCTTTTGTGGAAGAGATGGTCATAGACAATTGCCATAAAAATCTTAGAACAAGCGCATAGGGAGGTGATTCCACAGTAGTGCTTCACACTATGCTTGTTGCCTTTTTTAAATACAGGAAACATGAACGACGACCTCCAGCTTTCAGGAAATTTTTGCCCTCGCAGAGAAAGGTTGACTATAGTAGCGATTGGAGCTTTCAGGGTATCACAGAATTTTTTCAATAGGGCAGCAGGAATTCCGTCGGGTCCAGGGCAATACGATTGTTTCATTTTATCAACAGTGTTAGCAACGTCTTCTGCAACAACAATAAAAGGTTCAACTGAGAATTCGGCATCAGGAAATTTCCAAGCTATCAGGCAAGACTGACTCCGTACAAAACACACTTTCGAAGTATTTAGCAAATAAAGCACATTTACTACTAGTGGAGGATGCAACATCATTATCCGAGAAAATAGTAGATGGAAGGCCGTCCTCTTTCCGTTTACTATTGACATTGACAAATCGCTAAAACTGTTTAGGGTTACTTCGCAGTTTACGTTCGGTGTAGCGTACGTAGTTGCAATAAAGACTTTTGTTCAGAGACGTATATTTTTGACTAGCCAATTTGAAATTTTGACGATTGCGTGTATTACTGGATGAGTGGTAAGCACGAAGGCAACGATTTTTCTGGCGTTTTAGACGGTTTAGTTCGCGGTTTCCCCATACTGGCTTATAGCCATGCTGCATGCTGCAATATTAGCTCATGAATCTTGACAATAAAGCTAGCAACTGCATCATCAACATCGGTATAGCTGGTTAAAAAGAACCAATCAGCATTGCTTAGAGCCACATTTATTGCATCGAAATCACCTCGCCGAAAATCGCACGCATTAGAGTCAAATTCAACATAAAATAGCGAACTGATAGGCTTGTCATATCTAATCATAACGGGAGGATGATGAGGATCAATATTGCAAAGGTCATCAACTGCAGTGGTCACTGAGCAGGCTGGCAGAGCATGACTGTTAACAAAAATTAGATCCAAAAGCCTGCCAGCATGATTGAGCACTGGGTTGACCTGGTAGAGGCCATTTAAGGCAACGCCGTCTAGAAGGCAAGAACTGCCAGAGTTAATATGAGAATGCAGAGTATTGACAATCAAATATCTATTGATAGCATGTAGCTTCCAGGCTAGACCAGCGCGGTTGAAGTCACCGTTTACTTTATTAATCGATGAAATTTGCCGTTCGATCACTTCAGCATCATTGCGTAAGTTAGGAGGAACATAAATAACACCTATGAATGACTTTTAGATACATAAAATGATCTATGAATGACTTGTAGAAAATCTTTTGAATTTTCATAAAAAAAATACTGAAAAAAATAAAAATTGATTTCTACACTGAGAACTAAAAATTTTAAAAACAAATCGATTTTCCAAAAAAGGTCATCTCAGAAATTGAGGAAATTTTTTTGAAGATAGATAATTATATGGCTTGCAATTCTTCTATACATCGCAAAATGGGCACATTTAAGGGAAAAAAATTTTTCTAACAAAAACTGTTTGAGACCATCAACTTGACAAAGCCGTCTGTGTGATTCGAATGTACTCGACCAACCGCCCGAAATCTGAACCCAGCACCCAGTATACCACCCACCGTATATTGAGCCAGTTTGATCCTGGGGAATTATTTTCCATGATGATCCATAGCTCTATTCGGTCGATGATATCATACGCAACTGTGAAGTCAACGAATAAAAAGTGCGTGGGAATTTTGCATTCACGGCTTTTTGGAGGATCTACCGCAGTATAAATATTTGATCTGTTATTGACAGTCCTTCAACGAAGCCGACTTCATAAATTCCAACAAATCTATTCGCAATTGGCGATAGTCGGTGAAAAGTGATTTGTAGATGACTTTGAGAACGGTGATCGCACTATGGTTCTCACAGTCCAACGTGTTGCCCTTCTTGTAGATCGTGCAGATAGGCCCATCTTTTCATTCCCCCGGTAGCTGTTCCGTATCCCAAATTCTAACAATTAGCCGAAGCAGACAAGAGGTCAGCTTTCCTGGTTCCATTTAAATAAGCTTTGCTCCGATGCCATCATTTCCAGCCGATTAATCGTTTTTAGCTCCATGATGGCCTTCTTAACTTCGCCTAACATTGGTGCTCGCTCGTTCGAGTGAATGAGCGTAGTTCACGGCGAGATTTACCTGGAGCTGGCGTCGGTTATTGTTGAATATTGTTCACAACGGAAAATTTTGGATGCATAATCAACATCACCAAGTGCTAGTGGTGCTAGTCAACATTAGCGCTTCAAAATCGTAATAGAAAGTTCAAATTAAATCGTTTTCATGTCAATTTCACATTGGAATTGTATAATGATTAGAGTATGTCAAACCGAAGTGAACAATAAGTTGTTTTGCAGTCGTGCGTGTTTTCATATACAATTCATGACTGTGAATTATAAAGCAGTATAGACGATTGCAATATTAAGTTATATCTTAATCATATATTCAGGGGTATTTAGTTGCGTGTTATAAAAACTATGCAATATAGAATTACAAATAGTTGTCAAAATTTTCGCACGTATATCGCCTCCACTTTGGTACATATATGTTCTTATATGGCGTGAAATATAACTTTTTTGTTCAGATATGATTTCAACTGAGATATAAGTTGCAATCAAGATATACAAACCAAATGGTTTACTGGGTTATTGTGTCTAATAAGTGCTGACAGTCGATCTAAACGTTGTCGATTTGTGATTCTGTCTGATATGGTGACCTCCAGATGTACTTGTGTAGGAGTCTATGCTGGAAGAAGGTACAATGGCTATATTCTTAGAGATGGGAAAGCCGATAAATCTTAGGCCCATTTCGTTGGTCAGCGCGTATGCATTGAACCCTCCAACCACCGGTTTGTATTCCTCCTCCTAGTCGACCTAAGCATTGAAATTCCCGATGACGATCTTGATTTCATGTTTTGGGCAGCGGCCATATTCACGCTCCGACTACGCGTAGAATTGCCTCTTGTCGTCATCGGTACTTCTTAGGTGAGGACTGTGCACGTTGATGATGCTTATGTTGAAATACCGAACCTTGATTCGCTACATAGACATTCGAGGATTGATTGGTCACCATCCAACCACCCGTTTCCGCATCTTGCCCCTCACTATGAAAACTGTACCCACCTCATGTGTGTTGCATCAGCTCTGGCAGACGGTATGTACATCTCTGAACGTACTTACCGCTTAGCCCTTCCAGCACACCTGCTGCAGAGCTACGAAGTCAAATTTGCGGCTCTACAATACGTCAGAGAGCACTCGAGTACTTCCATGAAAGTTGAGAGATCGGCGATTCCACACTCTGAGTTTCCGATCCCACCCACCTTTTTCGTCACGTCGGTTTATTCCGATTGGCGCGCTCCAGGGCTTCAAAGTAGTTACTTTTCTTGGTAACATTAGTATTGTCAACCCTGTTATTGAGAATTGCCCACAAATTCTCAATTGAGTAGGGAATCGAGCTTCCTGGAGGCCATTCCAGCAATTTGATCCGACAAGATCGGAAGAATGTCTTGATCTTCTTCGCAGTGCGCTTCGGGTCGTTGTACTTCTAAAATAGGAACTCTGCTTCAAAGCCAGTCTAAATTAGTGAAACCTCCAGAAGTGAGAAGTAAGAAGGGAGAAGTGAGAAGTGACAAGTGAGAATAGCCCAGCTCTTGGTAATATACCTAGGCCTACCAAATCTGTGTTAGTCAGTGCGAAGCCCACACTCGTGTGGTCTAATTCTCTTACATACGCGTACTCATTTTAATGAACATGCCGGCATAAGAATCCCTTTCGGACTCTCGCTTTTATTTATTTATGCACTGCGACGAGTTTTAGTGAGTTTGTACTTAGCTAGCAGCTACAATCGTCGCTCTCGTTTGTTATTGAAGCCCGAACTACTGATACCGATTACTCGCGAGGATTCGCACTCCTGCCCGTGAGTAGTGTAGAATCGATGGCGAAGAAGAAAATAAAAAGTAATGCAAAATCTGTATCCCAGTGCGCCGCTAGCCCTCATGGGCAGCTGATTCCTCACGAGTTATTTGACTCGGCGAGTAAGATATATAGAAAGACAACATCAGGCTGTGTTTTCGCGAGTGTGTAGGTAGCAGAATGCCTGTACACAGCAGGGTGGCTGTTTTGTTTACGCTTGTGTGAGCGGCCCGAGCCTTGAATGCTATACTTCTGCGTGAGAGTAAGCAAATTAAATTAAATTAAATTAAATTAAACAAATTATGGTCCTTTGAAGTATAATTCGATTCCAAACGAACTTAAGTCTATAACTAGTAATACTCTCACGAAAAGCAAGCTGAAGCAGTATCTATTAATGAATGTAAACGAATATAATAATATAATATATGTAATGTGTCAACCATTTTGTATATGTGGGTTTTTCTGGCTCCTGCTGGTTTTTTCCTACATCCTAATTATATCTTGTTTAACTAAATTTTGTTTTGTGCCATAAGCGTTATCACTAAATATTAAATACTTAGTTTAGAATCCCTTCAAAGGAACTAATGTTCCATTGGGATTTCTCTTTGTCTTTCTTGTAGTTTTATACTCCGCGTTGCGTTAATTTTTTTAGTAGGTGTCCACTACCAGAGGGCTCTCGATATGAGCTCTTTGGTGTGGGGGTTAGTGGAGGGTATATAAAAAAAGCATCGTTGACTTCTCGCTCGTTTCGGAACACTGGTGATCGTCCTCAAAACCCCCCTCAAAATCTGATAAGATCTTCATTCACTAAATGCAGCAAGTCAGCAAATGATTTACGGGCGTCTTAACTTCAGACTACATAACTGGAAATCTTCAGCAAATAGGTGAACTTCACAGTGTCTCAAGACGTTGGAAGGATCGTCCAATAGATCATAAACAATATTTTTTCGAAGTGGGATTGCGGAGATTCCACCTTCTTAGACCCCCATGCGAAAATTATTAGCGTGATTTTTTCTGCGTGTCGCACACCTGTTTGCTGTTTAGTAATTTGCATCATCAGTTTTGCGTCAGTGCCTCACCTCTGTACCCCTCCTTGTTTGACAAGCATATCTTCGATATGTTGCTAAGTACGGGATACTGCCACAAAAGACGATCATTAAGACTGAAGTAGTGGCCTTTTAACCCAATACTCAACGTTTACACACAAAAAATTACGGGATAACTATTAGTCAAATATGAATTTGCATAGGACTCGTAAAATTACTGCAAGGCACAATAACATTTTTTGCTTCTTTACAGACGGATGGAAAATTAAAGTAGATATGAAGTTAAATCTTAAAACCTAATATTAAATATGTACCTAATGTGAATGAAAAATTATTTTCCAAACCTTCATGGATATTCCATCTGTATCAGCAGCATTCGACTTTGCCTCGTGAATAACATGTCTTAATGGTTGAAAAAAGGCTTGAATTCTAAACCATCTTTCTATCCAGGTGTTGATAGACAGAGTCTCAACATTGAGTTCGCAATCGGTTGTTAAAATTTCTCGAAACATTGACTAAATTGGGGCCGCTTTTTGTTGTTGTTCTGACTTTTTGCCGAAAATTCTATACAGTTTACTTGGAATGGAACCGATAAAGTTGTTGTTTTATTGCTTTGCTTTGACGATTAGGTAGCTAGTGACACTAGCAACCGAATTATGCAAGGCTGATGTTTTCAAGTCTAAAAGTTTAAAGTTTTTAATCGCCGTGCAAATGGGAGATGCAAATGCATCAGGCAGAAAAGGCACAAAGAGAAACTCTCATTGTTACTTAGGTCCTTTTAAAAAGTTACGCGAGAAATCCTCTAGTCGTTGCAAGCAACCCGAAAAAAATTTACATTAAGTTTTGTAGTATTGTAGTAGAAACAATGCATCTATAACAGTTTTATTGTGAACTTATGGTAAATGGTAAACTACTGGTAAATTTATTGTAAAAGCGCGTCAAATTCAAATTCTATTAATATTTTTGTTTCTTATTTTATGCTATAGAATTGGCCATATTTCATTATAAATTCATGCCTTTTTTAATTATATTCTGTTTTTTCGCCTGAAAAATTACCATAAAAGGACGATAACTTTTACTGTAAATGAATATTTTTGTTCGCTAAAACTAGATTTTTTTATTGTTAAGATATTTAACAACCCGTCATTTTTATGGTAGAATCTCTGAAAACCATAAAAATAATGATAGATAGCAATAAGATTGTTAGTTTGGTTATCTTTTCGGATGATAAATGTTATTGTTTTTACTGTATTTTGTATCCTTCTGTTACCATGATTTTTATCTTCGTGTTATGGTTATTTTTTCCGGGAAGATATCTAGCAAACATAGCACGCATTATATCGATATCACATGCAAGTAGTGTTGAAGCGCTCATCGTTTACGATGTCCAACGAACAGGTCACGGTGCATTCATTACCAACAGTTGCCAAATTGTTGATGAGTAATAACTGACATACTGATCGACATCGTTTGCAGAATACAACAGTTAGGTGGAAACCTATCTCTTTGTCTGCCTTGTTTACAGTAGGATTTTTTTACGGCACAGCACCTTGCCAGGCCGGTGGTGACGAGACGTAAGCAATCAACAACGCCCTACTTGCTACCAATCAAGGTACTAAAAAAGACTTGCTCAATTGCAGCAAGTGTAAAAAATGCAACTGTGGTCAACCTCATGTGATAAACTTCTACAAAATAATTACTATGTTTGTTTAAAGTAGCGAAGAAAATGATCGCAATCACGCTCACGATTACAAATAATTGTTAAAATTTTGCCATAGTTGATAAAAACTATCAGATGTGTGTATTTAGGCTGTTACTTTTTTGTAGAGTCCATTTATTTTATGCCATGGTATTTCAACAACTTCAGTATTTGTTTGATTTTTAGCGGTGGCCTAACTTTTACGACAAATGGTAAAACGTAGCTCAGTAGAAGTTTATTATTGAACCTTCTCGACCGATGACTAATATACTTTATTTTCTGAAGTGTCTACTAGCCGACTGCGAAGTCAGTCGATAAAGAAGGGTCAAGTATTAGAAAGCCGTTTAAGCCCAAGGCTTTGCTTTTCTAACGTTTGATAAAATTATTAATATTTGTGAAGCGTTAATTAACGCCTAATAAGAGGTTTGCGGAGTTTCCTATTTATTCAGTCAGCTCTGGTTCAAAGGTATGCCATTATCTGCGATCCATAGGGCCAGAAGGAAAAGTTCGGTTCGAATCCGGTTATAATTTGTTCCCATTACAACTTGGTTAGGGCCGAAATACACATATCTCATCAACCAAACAGCGCAATATAAACAGTTGCTTATGAAAATGTAAGTAAATTATCTTAGCATATTCTCAGATGGATTACTGATGGATCTAGAGGTAGTCCGTTCATACTGCTCCGTGAGAAAAAAAGCAAAAGCGCATGCAACAAATGTAACAAAAACGGGACGAACGGAACATAAAATGAGGAAAAATGAATACTGTTCCGTAGTATGGATCCCTCACTACAATAACGCTATCTACCGCATCGAAAGTATCCAGCGTCGCTTCGTACGCTACGCTCTTCGATTGCTTCCATGGCGACAGCCAATGAGGAATACTCGATACGAGGATCGTTCCCAACTCATCCGAATCGATACTCTCGAACTTCGTCGAGAAACAGCGCGTGCCATGGTTGTTTCGGATATCTTGACATCCAACATCGACTGCCCTACCATCGTTCGTCAAATCAACTTGAATGCACCAACTAGATCACTGCGGAGGTTATCTCTACTAAATTTACCTTTTCGACGGACGAATTACAGTGCCAACAGCACTATCTCTGGTCTACAGCGTTCTTTCAACCGAGTTTCGGCAGTATTTGATTTTAATTTATCACAACGAGTGTTACGTTCGAGTTTTGTCTCTATGTTCCGTCGTTTTATGTATTAGTTATTAAAGTCCATTAGGGCAAGTCTTGCCTGTTGGTAACAAATTTGAAAATGCGTGAGTGAAACAAAAGATAAACTGGTACATGAAAATAATAATGAAAGAAAAATTATTACAAAATGGAAGGAGAGATGGAACGTAAAAACAGAAAAAAAGTGGAAAAGGAGAAAACAAGAGAAAAAGGCAAAAAAGGGGAGCTTAGACATAAAAGAAGGGAGAAATGGAAATTAAATGAGGGCAAACTGAACAGAAAAGCAGAAAAACAGTCGAATTAAAAAAAAAAGAAAAACTGAAAAGAAAGCAAATAAAGAAGAGAAAAAGTGGAAAATAAAGAAAAAACCCAAATGGAAGACAAACGGGATAAAATGGTACAAGAACTTTACAAAACAGAAGGCAGCGCACAATAAGAGGGAGAACGGAACAGAAAACAAGAAATAAAATCGAAAAGAAACAAAAACGACACTGTAAAAGAAGGAAAACAGGCCTGAAAGTGAGCAAACCGGAGTCAAAAGGACGACAAATTGAACAGAAAAGAGAAAAATAAAAGGAAAATTAGGCTAAAGCCGAGACAGGAAAAAACAGAGAAAACAGTTAGCAGAAAAATAGTAGGAGGATGGTACAGAAAAAGACCATGATCAGACAATTCAACTGCTTTGCTGACCTTTTTAATTTTGACGAACCATCACGCATTTACCGCCAACGAATTCGTGCACTTGACAATGTAAATACTAACAATTAAGTAACTTTTAAGTATTCATTTAGGCCCAAATTGTCCGATGAATTGTACAAATAAATTATCTATACCTATAAAGAAGGATTTCTGTCTGTCTGTCTGTCTGTCTGTCTGTCTGTCTGTCTGTCTGTCTGTCTGTCTGTCTGTCTGTCTGTCTGTCTGTCTGTCTGTCTGTCTGTCTGTCTGTCTGTCTGTCTGTCTGTCTGTCTGTCTGTCTGTCTGTCTGTCTGTCTGTCTGTCTGTCTGTCTGTCTGTCTGTCTGTCTGTCTGTCTGTCTGTCTGTCTGTCTGTCTGTCTGTCTGTCTGTCTGTCTGTCTGTCTGTCTGTCTGTCTGTCTGTCTGTCTGTCTGTCTGTCTGTCTGTCTGTCTGTCTGTCTGTCTGTCTGTCTGTCTGTCTGTCTGTCTGTCTGTCTGTCTGTCTGTCTGTCTGTCTGTCTGTCTGTCTGTCTGTCTGTCTGTCTGTCTGTCTGTCTGTCTGTCTGTCTGTCTGTCTGTCTGTCTGTCTGTCTGTCTGTCTGTCTGTCTGTCTGTCTGTCTGTCTGTCTGTCTGTCTGTCTGTCTGTCTGTCTGTCTGTCTGTCTGTCTGTCTGTCTGTCTGTCTGTCTGTCTGTCTGTCTGTCTGTCTGTCTGTCTGTCTGTCTGTCTGTCTGTCTGTCTGTCTGTCTGTCTGTCTGTCTGTCTGTCTGTCTGTCTGTCTGTCTGTCTGTCTGTCTGTCTGTCTGTCTGTCTGTCTGTCTGTCTGTCTGTCTGTCTGTCTGTCTGTCTGTCTGTCTGTCTGTCTGTCTGTCTGTCTGTCTGTCTGTCTGTCTGTCTGTCTGTCTGTCTGTCTGTCTGTCTGTCTGTCTGTCTGTCTGTCTGTCTGTCTGTCTGTCTGTCTGTCTGTCTGTCTGTCTGTCTGTCTGTCTGTCTGTCTGTCTGTCTGTCTGTCTGTCTGTCTGTCTGTCTGTCTGTCTGTCTGTCTGTCTGTCTGTCTGTCTGTCTGTCTGTCTGTCTGTCTGTCTGTCTGTCTGTCTGTCTGTCTGTCTGTCTGTCTGTCTGTCTGTCTGTCTGTCTGTCTGTCTGTCTGTCTGTCTGTCTGTCTGTCTGTCTGTCTGTCTGTCTGTCTGTCTGTCTGTCTGTCTGTCTGTCTGTCTGTCTGTCTGTCTGTCTGTCTGTCTGTCTGTCTGTCTGTCTGTCTGTCTGTCTGTCTGTCTGTCTGTCTGTCTGTCTGTCTGTCTGTCTGTCTGTCTGTCTGTCTGTCTGTCTGTCTGTCTGTCTGTCTGTCTGTCTGTCTGTCTGTCTGTCTGTCTGTCTGTCTGTCTGTCTGTCTGTCTGTCTGTCTGTCTGTCTGTCTGTCTGTCTGTCTGTCTGTCTGTCTGTCTGTCTGTCTGTCTGTCTGTCTGTCTGTCTGTCTGTCTGTCTGTCTGTCTGTCTGTCTGTCTGTCTGTCTGTCTGTCTGTCTGTCTGTCTGTCTGTCTGTCTGTCTGTCTGTCTGTCTGTCTGTCTGTCTGTCTGTCTGTCTGTCTGTCTGTCTGTCTGTCTGTCTGTCTGTCTGTCTGTCTGTCTGTCTGTCTGTCTGTCTGTCTGTCTGTCTGTCTGTCTGTCTGTCTGTCTGTCTGTCTGTCTGTCTGTCTGTCTGTCTGTCTGTCTGTCTGTCTGTCTGTCTGTCTGTCTGTCTGTCTGTCTGTCTGTCTGTCTGTCTGTCTGTCTGTCTGTCTGTCTGTCTGTCTGTCTGTCTGTCTGTCTGTCTGTCTGTCTGTCTGTCTGTCTGTCTGTCTGTCTGTCTGTCTGTCTGTCTGTCTGTCTGTCTGTCTGTCTGTCTGTCTGTCTGTCTGTCTGTCTGTCTGTCTGTCTGTCTGTCTGTCTGTCTGTCTGTCTGTCTGTCTGTCTGTCTGTCTGTCTGTCTGTCTGTCTGTCTGTCTGTCTGTCTGTCTGTCTGTCTGTCTGTCTGTCTGTCTGTCTGTCTGTCTGTCTGTCTGTCTGTCTGTCTGTCTGTCTGTCTGTCTGTCTGTCTGTCTGTCTGTCTGTCTGTCTGTCTGTCTGTCTGTCTGTCTGTCTGTCTGTCTGTCTGTCTGTCTGTCTGTCTGTCTGTCTGTCTGTCTGTCTGTCTGTCTGTCTGTCTGTCTGTCTGTCTGTCTGTCTGTCTGTCTGTCTGTCTGTCTGTCTGTCTGTCTGTCTGTCTGTCTGTCTGTCTGTCTGTCTGTCTGTCTGTCTGTCTGTCTGTCTGTCTGTCTGTCTGTCTGTCTGTCTGTCTGTCTGTCTGTCTGTCTGTCTGTCTGTCTGTCTGTCTGTCTGTCTGTCTGTCTGTCTGTCTGTCTGTCTGTCTGTCTGTCTGTCTGTCTGTCTGTCTGTCTGTCTGTCTGTCTGTCTGTCTGTCTGTCTGTCTGTCTGTCTGTCTGTCTGTCTGTCTGTCTGTCTGTCTGTCTGTCTGTCTGTCTGTCTGTCTGTCTGTCTGTCTGTCTGTCTGTCTGTCTGTCTGTCTGTCTGTCTGTCTGTCTGTCTGTCTGTCTGTCTGTCTGTCTGTCTGTCTGTCTGTCTGTCTGTCTGTCTGTCTGTCTGTCTGTCTGTCTGTCTGTCTGTCTGTCTGTCTGTCTGTCTGTCTGTCTGTCTGTCTGTCTGTCTGTCTGTCTGTCTGTCTGTCTGTCTGTCTGTCTGTCTGTCTGTCTGTCTGTCTGTCTGTCTGTCTGTCTGTCTGTCTGTCTGTCTGTCTGTCTGTCTGTCTGTCTGTCTGTCTGTCTGTCTGTCTGTCTGTCTGTCTGTCTGTCTGTCTGTCTGTCTGTCTGTCTGTCTGTCTGTCCGTATGTTCCTTATAGAATCGAATACTACTGAACCAATCGGCATGAAAATATGCATGTAGAGGTTTTTTGGGGCCAGGAAAGGTTTTAGTGATGGTTAGAAACCCCTCCCCCCACTAAGAGGGGCGGCTCCCATACAAATGAAACACATATTTCTGCATAACTCGACAACTAATCAAGCAAATAGAACAAAATTTGGCATGTGGGTGTTTTCGGTGACAAGAATTTATTCTATGGTAAATTGAGACCCCTCCCCTCTTTATAAGGGGAAATATAACTCCTCTCCTCTTTAAAAGGGGGGAGCTTCCATACAAATTTCCTCATAACTCGAGAACTAATCAAGCAAATGGAACCAAATTTGGCATGTGAAGGTTTTCGAGGGCAAGAATATTTTCTATAGTAAATTAGGACCCCTCCCCACTTTAAGAGGGGGGGCTCCTGTACCAAAGAAACACAATTTTCCTCATAACTCGAGAAGTAATTAAGTAAATGGAATCAAATTTGGCATGTGGGTGTTTTTGGAGACAAAAATTTTTTCTATGATGAATTGAGACCCCTCCCCGTTTCAGGAGGGGGGGATCCTATACACATGAAATACAAATTTCCTCATAACTGAAGAACTAATCAAGCAAATGGAACAAAATTTGGCATGTGAAAGTTTTCGAGGGCAAGAATATTTTCTATGGTAAATTAGGACCCCTCCCAACTTTAAGAGGGGGGGCTCCTATACAAACGAAATACAAATTTCCTCATAACTCGAGAGCTAATCAAGCAAATGGAACAAAATTTGGCACGTGGGTGTTTTTGGAGACAAAATTTTTTTCTATGATGAATTGGGACCCCTCCGCTTTAGGAAGGGGGGCTCCTATACAAATGAAATGCAAATTTCCTCATAACTCGAGAATTAATCAAGCAAATGGAACCAAATTTGGCATGTGGAGGTTTCTGGAGGCAAAAATATTTTCTATGGTGAATTAGGACCAGGGCCTTTAATTATCACCGAATTTCAAACAAAACAGAAAATCTTTTTTCTCAGCATACATTGTTTTTTATGCCTCTGAGTTTCGTATGTACAACTCCACAGCGATTTTCATCGTAGCATACAAGTTCAATATATCGTGAAAATAGAACAGGAGAAAGTGATTTTCAAATCCACAAGGTGATATTCACTTCAGGAAAAAAAAATTTTTAAATGCAGTAAATGAAAAGAAAAATCTTATGTCCAACAGCTGAACGCAATAGATGCTAAATAACAACATAAATTTTTTTATTGATTTTCACTGCTCAAACGTGAATATCAATTTGTTACAATATCACAGGGCGCTGATATTGTATATTCTCGTGCATGAAGTTCATGCTTGCTGCATTTAGTTATTATGTACGTTTAGTCAAAGCAAGCAGATTTTCAATGCAAGGTAGACTGATAATCCAGACGTTTGGACGTTATGCTGATGAATATTAACAGCACTGATTAGGACCCCTCCCAACTTTAAGAGGGGGTGCTTCTACACAAATGAAATACAAATTTCCTCATAATTCGAGAACTAATCAAGCAAATGGAACCAAATTTGGCATGTGGGAGATTTTGGAGTCTTGAATTTATTTTACGATAGTTAGAGACCTCTAGGTAGGGGGATATGGACTCTCATACAAATAAAACAGAAATTTTTGCGAAACTCAAAAACTAATCGAACTCGAGAAAATCGAGACTCTTCCATAAAACATTAGTCAATACAAGACCACAAAAACTATCTATAGTAACACTAGATCATTCAGGACGAGACGGTCGCGAGTGTTGCCGGTGACCCGCCGTCGGGCTTGCAAAACTCGAGATTGTGACAAAGATCATCCGAGATTCATGATTTATGTACAACACAGGTTAATTTGTGACAATACGAAGTTTGTCGGGTCAGCTAGTAAAATATAAAACGATACAAGAAATGGATACAAAACAGAAAAGGAAGTATAGCAAGAGATAAAAACAAAAACTGATAAAGTAAACCGAGAAAAACGGGAAAAAGTGGTTAAACATGGTATAAAAGGAAAAAAATGGTACCAAATTGAATGAGAATGAGAAAAGGGATGGGAAAATGGTACAAAAAAAGAAGAAAAGAAAAAAGGAAAAACCGTGAGAGCAAAGGGAAATAGGGAGCCAAAAACAGAATGATCATGACAGACAAGAAGACCAAAATAAGGAAAAAAACGGATAGAAAATAAAAAACTACGAAAATGCTAGTAAAAACAAAAGAAAAACTAGTCTAAAACAGGAAAATTCTACAGTAAACTCTACGTTTATTAATAATAATGGAAGGTTTAATAATGGATAAATAGTACAGAGAAAATAAAACACGGGAAAAAAAAGAAAAACAATTGAAAAATGAATAAAATGAGAGCAAAAACCAAGCAAACAGTACAGGAGAAAATATAAAACGGCACTAAAAGGGAAAAAAACGGAACTGATAAAGAGAAAACAAAAGGAAGAGAAAAAAGAGGAAGAGATAAAACATGTGAGAGAGACGAAAAATATCAACTATAATTTCAAATCTAATTTCTAAATGTGTCTAAATTCATGCCTCATGAACCAAACGACAAAAAACAGTTTCTTATGAAAATGTAAGGGAATTTTCTTAGCATAGATGGGATTAGACCATGGATAGAGGATCTGGAGGTAGTCCGTCTTCTGCTGCTCCCGGATAAAAAAACGGAAAAGAGCACGGGAAAAAGCGCACAAACAAACAGGACATCCGGAAAAGAGTAGAAATGCAAGAGGAAAAAAGAAGAAGAACTGCCATGAAAAAAAGAAAAAAAATAAGAAAAATCGAAATAAAAGGTGTGGAACAATAAAACGTAAAAAGTATAAAATAAGGGAAAAAAGAAGAGTCTGAACAGAAAAAGAGGGACCGAAAATAAGAAAAAGGAGAAAAAAGAAAGAAAACGACAAAAAACGAGGAAAAAGGAAAATAAAATGAGAGCAATCTGGAAAAAAATGGAACAAAAAAGGAGAAAAACGAGATAGAAAAGGAGAAGAAAAGGAGAAAATACGGGGCAGAAAAATTGAAGAACGAGAACACAGAAAAGAGTCAAATGGAGAGAAAAAAATGAAAATGGAAACAAACGGGAAAAAACAGAAAAAATAGAACGTGACAGAAAAGGAGGAAAAGCAAGACAAGGGTAAGAGGAAGAACGGTACAGAGAAAAAGGAAAAAAAATAGAAAATGAATTAAAGGGACAGAAAACGAAAAACGAGAGAAGGAGAGGAAAAACGGAACTGAAAATGAGTTAAACCGGCAGGAAAAAGATGAAAAGCGGTACAGAAAAGAGAGCAACAAGAGGAAAATCAGGATTAAAAGGGCGAAAACCTGGACTGGAAAAGAAGAGAAAGAGTAATCAGTCGGGGCATAAAACTGTAATAGAAAAGATCGAAAAATGGGGAGAGAGATAGAGAAAGCGAGAGAGAGAGGAACTTTTCGTAGTTCGAAAACAGACAATATAGAAGCCTGCACGTCGTAGGCGAAATACGCATCTGTCAAGAAAAAAAAATACATAGTAGAATTAAATTGGATAAGTTTTTTTTATTTAATTCCAGGTTTCGTATTCTACTAAGACGCTCCAAAAACTTCAGCCTAGTTTGAAGTAAAACTAAACCTAGTTTGAAGTAAAAAGCCCAATTGCATGTTCGATTTTGAGCCCAATTTCAAGTTATTTTAATTCCAATTCTAAGTTTAATTTTAAGTCAAATTTTAGCTCTGATTTCATGTCAAAATTCCAGTACAATTTGAATTCTAATTCGAAGTCTAATCCTAAAGTCAACTTAAATCCAATCTACGTCCAATTTTCAGTTCAATTTCAATCTAAATTTCAAATCCAATTTATGTTCAATTTCAAGTCTAATCTCAAGGTCAATTTAAATTCAATTTACGTTCAATTTACAGTTTAATTTCGAGCGTAATTTTAAATCCAATTTCATGTCGAACTACAAAATTAATTTCAAATCCAATATAAGTCCATTTACAAGTCTGACTCAATTCCAATCTCAAGTAAGATTTAAAGTCCAATTTGAAATAACACAACAAATTCTCTTTTAAGTTGGATTCCATGTCAAAAAAAGTAAAACAAAGCCTTGGGCTTCAAAGTTTTTCTAAGACTTGGTTCTTTTTTATCGACAGAAGTCACTGCCGGTTATTAGAATACAGGACAGTTACGGGGCTAATGCAACAATCCTAGCAGCACCACCTAACAGAGAGTCGAAAATACGACGGCTGGCTTGTTAGACCAGCATCGTACCTCGAAATCAACTAAGCGGTCCAATGTCTATGTGTCCATGTCCAATTCCCAATAAAACTTCCAGTCCAAATTATTTTAAATTTATGTCCTATTTCAAGTCTAATTTGAAGTCCAATTGCCAGTTCAATTTACTACTGTTTTAAACCCAATTTAGTCCAAATTCAAGTCTTATTTAATGCCCTATGTCAATTCCGATTTCAAGTCTAATTGCAATTTTGATTTCTAGTACAGTTTCTAGTCTAATTTCTAGTCCAATTTTAAACCCAATTGCACCAGAAAGTCCAGAGTATTCGACCTAATCAGCCGGTATTTTTTAGATAAGTAGTAATAGATTCGTCATCCTAGGATTACTCTATTTTTCAGGTCAAACATTCTGCTGAAAGGTCGAGTGTCCCGCCTTTTGTTTATGAACATTGATAAGGCCATTACAAATATTTTATAAAGTTTTTGTCCTTCCGGTGTTCGGATACTGAAGGGGGGGGGGGGGGCGAAAAAAAAACAAAGTGAATCTTTTAATCGAGCAAAAAAAATATGGATTTTAAGAATTTTTATTTAAGGTTTAAACGTGAAAACCGAATCTATTCTTGCTTATAATATATGCGCTATTATTTTCTATGCAAAAATATACGAACAAAGACCATAACGAAGGAAATTTTTTTTGGACGATTTTCGGAAATTCCATTGTTCGAATTTCCATTTTTGTTTCGTGCTAAAAGCGTTAACTCAACTTGTACACTCATTTTTCGAGTTTTTCAGACTGTAGAGCCCACAGACAATTGATTTTATGAAAAAAAATTTGACTCTTATCCTACAAATTATTTTTCTGCTCCCCGATTTTTCAAGCCAATTTCCAAGGGGGGGGGGGTGACAAAAACTTTGAAAATGATTTGCAATGGCCTAATTAGGAACAAAAAAAATGAAGAATGACAATAAGGAAACAGTTTTCAAAGTTTTTCCAAACCCCTAATCTTAGAAAAAATTTCATAACTGAGTCTTTGCACAATCCCTTAGCAGAAAGACTCTCGAGGAGAGTGCCGCCAACGTAATGAAAGCAATCAACAATGCCCTACTTACCCTACACCACCAATCAAAGTACTAAAACAGACCTCCTCAATTGCGTTATGCGCAAAAAAGGCAACTATGCCAACAATCAGTCTCATGGCACGAAACCCATATGAAGCATTAACTGCGTTCGCTTTATGTAACGAATGGGATCTAATGAGAAAATAACCGTAATTTGTCTACCGATTAGAAGTAATAGTAATATAAAACATGTAAGCTCTTGTTAAAATTTCGAAGTTTATGAAAATAATTAGTTGATTGCAGTCATGATTGCCTAATTTGTAGAATACATTCTTTATGTCGTTTTAATTACAGGAAATGGCCAAACATGGCCAAACACAGTAAAAGTTTATTGATGAATGTTGGATCAGGCTCTGTCGATTGCAGATGGACCATAAGGGACATTTTTTTTCTTGATTGGTGAATAGTTGCACTGAAACAGGATCTTCCTACGACCTTGCCGTCTGCTTGCGGCTAGGTTTTATGCGACCAAATCCGCAATCCAATACTCTCAACTAACTAAGTGACTAACGCATTCGCTGTGGCGCAGTTACCATCATCTTGCTGTTGACATCATCGTCATTACCGCGTAATCATCATAAACCACACCCGCATCGCCCCTCGCACTGATCGACTGATCATAAATTCAGTTCACAGCGTCGTCGGTCGATCGGCCGGTTCGTGGTTGTGCAATAATACCGTTCATTACCAATATTTCAAAGTGGCAGTCATCGAACGCGGCGCACTTGGAGGGCCGTGTCGCATGGCTCGTTCACTTCTTCGCCCAAGTTGCGGTCGCCTATCCCGGGACCCCTTTCAGCACCCATTCCAACTGACACCTTCGTGCAGTTAGTTATTTGTATCGATGCAAATCGAACAAACTCATGCAACAAAGCAGTGTGGAACTGCTTCGAGCTACTGTGCTCTTTCTTTTCAGCTGACCAAACTCGCGTTTGCTCCATTCGGTTCCGTTTAATCTGTGTACGGAAAGCACACCTGAATGTTTACCTGATTTTTCTCCGCAACCCTATGACTACGACTACGGCTGCTTAGAGAATATTATAAGAGCATGTGAGAAAGAGCAGTCAAAAGAGTGAAAGATTCACTCGCTCACGATCACGTTGAGCGAATTCACCACTTTCGCTTTTCTTTGACACCCACTTTCGCTCTCCAACCGGTCGAAGGGTGACGCGGCGTAGTAGCCTCCAGAAGCCGGAGATAGTTCCCGAAGACTTGCTCGGCCTCAGGACAGGAACCGGCTTTTTTTATTGCGACTCGCGCGACGTGTTTGAATGTTGATTGCTATTACGCTGCGCTGCTCAAAGCCAAGTGGTATGCGCTCATCGCATAGCATCGGTGTAATGCCGGCCAGCATCAGAGGGTGCAATTTAATTTTTATTGCTTTAATAAATGCACAAGAAGTGGCATCGATCGACTTTGTCGATCGTTTTGCTAGGTGACACCATTTTGAGGGAAATAGTTTCGTTGCACCCTTCAGACAAAAAATGTTACTTCAGTTCAGCTTTTATGACACATGAATGGACGTTATGCAAAGCTCAGTCTCAAGATACATGTGTCTACGGCGTGAGAGAACGGTTGCCAACCTAGTCAGTCACCACTCACAATTGCCACAATTGCCACCAGCGACGATAAAAGCAATCGCCACGAGCAAATCTCGCCTTCAAAAATGACAAATTCGCCAACCCCGCCGATCTACATCGTCCAATCTGTTGCGGCTTTCATCCCACCGAACAGTGAACCGACATTTCGGACAGCACGGACAATCTGTGTGCTGCTGCTGCAATGCAGTCGATTGTGTAACTTCACGGGTACTTTCCGCCGCCACCAAGCACCGGTACCGACCGGTACCGGCCAGTTCGAAAGGGAATTCGCGACGCGATGGCCTTGTCGGAAATCCGCACCGCGAGTGACGTTTAAATCAACCAGATTTATTAGGTTCAAAGTTGGCCGAGTAAAGTGTGCGAAATTGAACGAGAGCAGCTGGTTATTTCGCCGAGTAGAGGGTAGGTAGGTACAGGCTGGGCTGGCTGGTCTCGTCGACGGCTAACTTTAGCGTCAGCTCTGGTGGACGGCAGCGCTTCTGCCTTTCGATGGACGCACGTTGCGTTGCGTTACGTTGCGTTGGTGGTTCACTGATTGCCTGCGCGAAGCAGATCTACGGGAAAGGATTGATTGCGAAAGTCGCGAATGAATCGGTGAGAATGTCAGCGGTGTTTCCTTTTTATTAGTTATGTGGTGCGGTTTATCGATTTGAGCGTTCTGAGTTTTGGATGCATTGAAAACGCAGCATCAACTACTCAACTAGAAAGGTAGTACCTAATATTTGCATAAATTTTATTTTCAAGTCTTTCTCCCTTTGCTTTAATTGCGACTGGTTACGCAATCGTTGTTGAAAAGCGTTACAACTGGCACGCACGATGTCCTAAAGCATTTCATTCCATATCTTCTCCAAGCATTTTTCGAAAGTATCTACAGTTAATCCTATGGTGCTCCCATTGCCTAGCAAGCAACCCCGTGCATAAAAGTCGAGAGGACTCAAATCAAGCGAATTGACAGGCTACTCTTTCGAAGAAATAAAATCTCACACCAAGTCTGTGTAGCTTTTGCCAGGTGAGACGGTGCAGAATCTTGTTGGATGCAGTATGGTGCATTCTTGTAGTAATTTTTGACAATGGCAAGTGAATGGTTATTCAAAACATTTTCGATGTTTAGTGTTGATATTAACACCACGTTCAATGAACAGCAATGGAACCTTTAATTTTTTGGAGAAACAACCCCATACCATCACCCTGGAAACATTCTGGAACCTTTAAACAGCCAGTTTGTCCCGAAGAATACTAGAAAGATGTGCTGCATATATCCGATCATTTTGTTGGTTGTGGTGATTCTGTAGTAGGGACATTTTGACGTAGGACTACGTCTTACGGCAAGGTTTAGCTAGATAGGGTGTCATTCCAAAAACTCTTTCTCGAAAAGTGGTCAGATTTTAAATGCTAATAGTTTAGCGGTTTCCCGATCGATTTTCAATATTTTTGCACAAATTGACCGGAGCTTCTTCTACGCGTTGGCCCAAATAAAATATACTATTGTTTCTTAAATGTGTACTACAGTAGACTCTCGGAAAAGTTAACTCTCTGGAAAGTTAATTGTTCAGAAAAGTTAAGCGAATATCAGCTCTCATGCAACGCTCTAAAAAGTTAATTTTTGCCTTAACTTTTCTGAGAGTTTGAATTTATTGGTTGTCCAAGCGTTCGTCCACACACGTGAGTTTACCTTTTATCTTTATTTCTCATTTTTCAGTTTATTGTCGCCTTTCCACAGTTTCATACAGAGTCGCATCATAACTGGGATTAAATTAAACTTTTGTACCGGACAGTCGCAACAATAGTTCAATACCAGCACCTAGTTACTTCAGGATTAATGATAACATACGGGAAAAGCGCAAACTCAGATGAATTTAAAATGCAAAAGAAGGAACAGCAAGGAACTAAAAATAAGCGCGAACATTATCAAAACGTAGTCGCAGAAAAAATAAAAGTAAACTAGTGTAACCGATTATTTTAAACTTACTGAAAGGAACTAAGTGTTATTTCATAAAGATCTAGCTACACATTTCTTTCCATTACAACTCCCAAATACATAAAAATGTGTATCCTATATCCTGGAATGCATTTTTCGCCTTTGTATTTATCATTTTCAATGATTTTTAGGACTACTCGGAAAAGTTAATAGTTCGGAAAAGTTAATCGACCCATTCCCCAATCGATTAACTTTTCCGAGAGTCCACTGTATTGTAAAACAGAAAATAATGAAGCATTGTCTAACTAGAAATCCTCGCACCCTGATTGGTTGAAAAAGACGTCGTCAAGGTATGAACGTGTTTTTCACAAAAAAAAAAGCGACAGAAACTCTCCGTCCCAATAGGTCGAGGATTCTTTACGACTAACGATGTCCGAAGTGGTAGTTGAATTAATCGAAAACGGTGGACTCTCGGAAAAGCTATTCGATTGGGGATTGGGTCAATTGACTTTTCCGAATTATTACCTTTTCTGAGCAGTCCTGAAAATTTTTGGCAAATGAGGCAAGAGCGAAAATAGATTCCCGGATATGGAATATGCATTTTAATGTACGTGTAAGTTGCAATAAAATGCAATATGTGTAGCAAGATCATTATAAAATAATACTAGTTCTTTTCAGCAAGTTTAATATCATCTGTTATACCCACTAACTTGTTTTATTCTTTTATAGTTTATGTTTTGTTTTGATAATATTCACGCGTAATGTTTTCTGTCCCTTCTTTTGCATTCAAATTCAATCTGAGTTTGCGCTTTTTCAGCATATTTTCAAAAATCCGGAAGTAATTATGTACTCGTGCCAAAGTAGAGTTGCAACTGTCCGGTACATGAATTTAATTTAATCCCTGCTATGCACAGTGGTCCAAACAGCGAAATACGTGATCGTTTGGTATAGCGCCGAAACGTGAAGTTTTTCGCATACAGTGTCTTTAGGAACATTTCTTTGTATAATAAGCCCCTTCTTGTGAGAGAAATCTTTGGGTGATTAATTCCCTTAAAAGTGAGATGCGAAATTTATTTTCTCGTATATTCGAGATACAGGAATATTACTTTCGGCGAAGTTGTAGTAAATATCAATACAAATAACTTTGTCACAGACACCATACTTGTATCTCTTCATGGAAATCGTCTATGAAGAGTTATTCATGGACAGACCCTTCAAAACAGTTTTTAAACCCTGAGTTATTCTGGTCAAATTATACGTGTTCATAGTGTTCTAGAAAGTTTTTTATATTGCTAAAATCAATGTTTTTGTAGAACATTATTATACGTGATTTTCTGAAGTTTCGGAGATATTGAGCATTTTTGTTGAAAAATAGTACTACTTTGAGCTTAAATATTTCCCAAGGTGGCAAATGATGGCAGATCAAACAACTCGTACTTAAGAGTACAACAAAAAGATGTGTTGCTTATTTTATTTTTTGTTTGAGTAAAGTTAATTGTTAACTGCTTGTCAATTCGTGTTTTCTAATTAAATAGACTAAAAAGTCATTCCGAGAAAATACGGTCTTCTGTGGCTGTTGTTGAAATTCGGTCATTTGGATTTCGGGTATTCGTGACTCGACCATTTGTGTTTCGGCCATTTGGTACCAGCGGATAATGAGTGGGATCTTTTGAAAAGACACCAATCGAAGGTATTGAACAAAATAGACTTAAGTTAGTTATTTGGAAGTTTTTCTATTATTAATTGCGTCAAATAATTTTCAGTCTACATTCATTTTCGACTCGAAAATAGGCGAAAAAATTGCTGGTAGCTCAATTTGTTAGAAAGAGATTGTCAACATAAACAAAATGGCGTTTATTGCATCCGAAGTACATTTTAATTGTTCGATAAACATGACTGGGAAGGATTAAAAAAATCACTTATACCGTGGGGTTTCGAATTTGGCAACAAATGCGTGTCGCCTATGTTGCCAAAATCGAAACCGTGCCAAAATCGAGACCCTTTTTTGATATGAAAAAATTAACGCGTTTAGCGTTAGAATATGACTAAATATCAATAATCAACGATTGCAACCATTTAATGCTTAAAAAGTCCGCCAAGAGCTATCCGTCCGGTACAAATAAGCTATTGACACCCTGCGGTAAGACGTAGTCCTACGGCAATAAAAATATTATTGTTCGAAACCACATAACTTTTTTCATTAACATGCTGAGTGCATCATTTTTTCGTCATTTAAAGGATGTATGTAGAAACTGATTGATATTTAAGTATATTTTTAGAAGTAAAATATCTTGTGTTGCCAAAAACGAATACTTTTGTTGCCAAAATCGAGACATGCCAAAATCGAACCGTGCCAAATTCGAAATCCCACTGTAATAATGTTCTACAAAAACGTTTATTTTAGCAAGATAAACAACTTTCAACACGTAAAAGTTGACCAGAATAAGTCAGGGTTTAAAAACTGTTTTAAAGGGTTTGTCCATGAATAACGCTTCACAGATAATTTCCATGAAGAGATACAAGTATAGTATCTTTGACAAAGTTGTTTGCATTGATATTTACTACAACTTTGCCGAAAGTACCAAACCTGTATATCGAATGTACGAGAAAATAAATTTCTTATCTCACTTTTAAGGGACCCAAAGATTTCTCTCACAAGAAGGGGCTTGATATACCAAGAAATGTTCCTAAAGACACTATATGCGAAAAACTTCACGTTTCGGCGCAATATCACACGATCACGTATTTCGCTGATTGGACCACTGTGCTATGATGCAACTCTGTATGAAACGTTGGAAAGGTGACAATAAAACCACAAAAAATGAAAAATAAAAATAAAAGGAAAACACACGTATGTGAACGAATGTTTGGACAACCAACAAGTTTAAACTCTCCGAAACGTTAAGGAAAAAATTACCTTTTTAGAGTGTTGCATGAGTACTAATAGAGTAATGTTCCGATTTTGTCAGCTCCATGTTGAATTTTGGGCTGACAAAATGGGGAAAACTGACAAAATCTGGAAAAAAATTTTTCGAAATTTTTTTTTCGAAATTCAAGACTTAAGACCTTGCAATATCGAAGACTTCTACTAAAAATTCAATTTTAACCCTCAATTGGTCAACCGAAAACTCAATGCACCGGGCACAGCACACTTTGGTCCAGAAACTTTTTTGGTGCGCATTAGCTTTGACCGGGAAAACTTGGTTTTTGGTTTATGGAACCTTTGGAATTGAAAGACTTTCTTAAGATTAAAAGTTACATCGTCCAGCGGAATTTAAATTCTGGATAATCCCCCTAAAAGTGCGATAATAAATTTATTTTTCTTCAGTTTCAATATAACACATTCATGTGTTCTGCAAAGTTTTACAGAATATTATTACAAGAAATTAAGCTGAAGGCAGTAACCTTCTATCTCTTCACCAAAGATAGAAAAATCCTATTTCTCATAAATGAATAATTGTTAAAACCAGTTCTTCTATTTTAGCTGCTTTAGTAGTTGTTGTATGACTTTTTACAAAGTTGTACAAATAGTAAAAATACACAACATTGCCGAATATAATTTACCTCTATCTTTGCTTGTTTAGGAACTATAGAACTTTTATTATCAAATACCCTAATTTTGACCCGAATTACTCGCAAGAAGGCATCATTTTATTCAAAAACTTTCCCCAGAGGATCAGAATAGTTTCAAACGGGCTGAAAAGTTTTATAAATCATATTTAAAAGCACGAAAGTTAAACAAAATTTATAAGCTGACAAAATCGGAACATTACTGTATTCGCTTAACTTTTCTGTACAATGAACTCTTTCGAGAGTTAACTTTTTCGAGAACCCACTGTAGTTCAAAGGGAATAATAAGAATGCGAATAATCCCCAAAAAATTCCCGGTACTCATTCTTAATCGTTCGACTAATCGAATTGATAAAAGAAATATTCGAATATTTTGAATCGAATACTACTAGCACGAATAGTTGAACTAATCGATTAGTGCAAACAACACTCACCGATCAAATCCGGTAATCAAGTAATTGAAAATTTTGGACATCACTATTCACGACGTTTGAACCCATACCAATTTGATATCTGTGCTTGGGAAGTACGCCAGAGTGCAAAACCACCCCTTTTCTTCATCCGATTTTATCTTTAAACATTGAATCTAGTCCAAATTGATGTCTTGAAAGTGAAATGCCATAGAAAAGTTAAACGTTCATCCTTTCCCTTTGCCAGATTGTATCCTGTTAAGTAGGGTACCGGAGGGTATTTTCAGCACGCTGCCAAATTCGGCATAGGGTATGTTACTGCTTCATCATAATTGCTTATTCCCGTCCTAGCCACAGGCTTTATTCTCGGTTTTTTGCTCAGTAGATGCTCATTTGACTACAGCGCCTCAACTAAACAGAATTAGAAAAAGTAGTGTAAAGGGCGATTGTAGAGCTTATTATTATCTACATTATTGTTGAAGAAAGTATAGTTTTATCTTTTGTATTTACGGCGCTATGGGGCTGCTACGCCGTTGGTAGCAAAAAGAGCGCTCATTTGGCTACCAACGGGGTAGCAATCGCATAGCGCCGTAAAAACAAGAGATATATGGTTTTATCTCAACAATAGGTTTTATCTCAACAACAACAACAACAACTCTTTCTTCAACAATAGTGTAGATAATAATAAGCTCTACAATCGCCCTTTACACTACTTTTTCGAATTCTGTTTAGTTGAGGCGCTGTAGTCAATTGAGTATCTACTGAGCAAAAAACCGAGAGTGAAGCCTGTCTAGCCAATACAAACTATTAAAAATATTAGCGTTTTTGATGACACACAATGCAAAATTAGTTATTCCCAATTATTTTAGTTTGTTGACTATCATAGGCGATCAATCAAAGTGAGCTGAGACCTATTTAAATGCTTTTTTCCATTAAAGAATTTCTACCAGTCAAATTTCCCACGGTTTTGTCGTGCGACGAAGAATCAATCGTTTCAATTTCCGTCATTCATAAATGAAAATAACTCACGCAACGCATTGTCGTTATTCTGCAGCCGGGAAAACTTGCATGACTAGCAGAATTTTTTGCAGAATAACATTTGTCATGCCGTCCTACACAAATACATTGTTGTGATTTTTAGTTCGGACGATGAAAAATTTTGATGGACGGATTTTCAAACGGTACGACGAATTTAAGAAATAAAGTCAGTTGCGTAATTTCTATAAAATGCTTTAATAATCGCTTTTTAGGGTGTTGCGGTACCAGCAGTACAGCAGTGTTTTATTCTGAAACGATTTATTCCGCCCTGAAAGGCGACCTTGAAACACAGCATTATTTGACCTGGAAGTCGTTTGCCCTGAAAGGCGTACGGATATTTTCTTATTCACTGGTACACGTACAACAGGTACAACTTTATTAAAATGAACGGTAATACAAACCTTTTACGCCTTCTTTTCGCTATCTTTCCTGAAAATCTACCTGCACTGCTAAAGCGTTTGCTTTTATACGCGTTACTTTGAAACGCATTACCTTTGAACGCATCCGTAACTTATCTAGATCACTACTGAGAAGCATACAAATGTAATCAAGTAGGCGCGGATTAACAACTTGTCAGAAATTTTCACTTTAAAAATTTTTCCGTTCGGATGAAGTCGAACATACTGATTTCAAAGTCAACGGTTCAGGGGGTAAGTGTGTTTGAGTCAAATTAACACAAGAACTTTTGGAGTATTCATTAAATCCTTCCAAGAAATGATGAAAATTAAAGTGGCTTTACCTACTACGACGGAAATAAGAAATAAACCCTACACTTTCTTTTTTCTTTTTTGCTGTGCTTTCTCAAATAAAAACTTTGCTGCTGTATAACTATTCTAAAACGAATGTAGCACTGTTACAACTATTGTAACACAATAAGTAATTTGCAAATTTTTATTCAATAAACATCAAAACCACTGTTTCTCTACTAGCACGTAACTAGGTCGAAAAATAGAAGCAATCGCTTACGCCACACAATTAATAACCAAAATATGCATCCATTTTCACTCACCAGCAATGTGCAGCATTTTGTTTTTAATTTGAGCCTAAAAAAATGAGGTGCTCTATTTACATTACTACAAATATGCAAGGTAGATGCGCCTGAAACTCTTCTATCGTGTTGACATTCGAGTAACAACCATTTGCTACTGGTGCTATAGTTATATGAACGATTTAATGTACACTAGCGCCAGAATCAAGCTTGCTGCCACTGTAAGACGAGTAGATCTTCAATGAGCCGGTGTGGAGGCAACACCGACCCGTTATCAATCTGACTCTCTTTTGATTTGCTTTTGAAGGACAGTAATAGGCCCCTGTGTAGTGCTATTTACTCATTGTATTTTCTTCAAATAGATACAGTTGGTTTTTGGTAGACGATAAGCCTTTGACAAGCCCCAGCAATATGCCAAAAATTCACTTTATTGTTAACCGTTATGTGTGCGACAGGGTACCCGGGTACCTTTTCAGTTTTAAAATAGTTATAACTAATTCAATTTAAAGCATACGTCATTGAAATTTTGCGACATCGTAAAACTCGTTGATCTTAAGTAATTGAGTTTTTTTTGGTGCATATCCATAAAGGGGTTTAGCAATGAGAGTCACTTGAATTTTTTTATTACGTAGGAGGGCGACAAGGGTACCCGGGTACCCATGATTTGCTATCTTCATAACTTTAGTTATGTTGAACCGATTTGGATGAAACCAGTGGCATTTGATTCGTACATTTACCTAGTTTTGATTAGATAAAGCATGTGTCCATCAAATGACAAGTAGTTCCCGGGAATCGGTAATTCCGGAGCAACATCCGGTAAAACGTGGGAAGCCGCATGTTTTGAAAGAATATCAGCTTTCAGTAAACCTATTAGCTTTGAACTTGACACTGTGGACCCTTTTTTCATCTAATTATATAAATTGGTGACTTTAGATCGCATTGGCCACTCCAGATTTTGGTTCCTGTAGGGATACAGATGGCGAGTTGGGTGCCTAATTCAATATTAGAATTGGTTTAGCGGATCTTTTAGATGTTTTGAACTGAAATGGTCAGTTTACTACTGATTGATAATTTCGGAACTGGTTCCAAATGTATAACGGATGGTTCTACGTTTTGAACGGTTCTGATAATGCTAAGCATTATCTTGAATCCTGCGGTATCATCTGTGACCCCGTAGAAACCATTTTCGAAATAACCAATCAAAATACATCGAAATGTAAAAAATATCACCTACCGAACTAATTCCAAGAACTTTGATACCCATATTGCTAGATTTTACCTCCAATCCTGGACTGGCCACCCATGACCCCACAGGAACCTACTCCGGAATGGCCAACCTGATTCATCTCATAATATGAAATAGTACATTGTATGAATTTTTAGAGTTTTTATATCCGCATGACTGATTTTCCTGCAATACAATCATTTCTCTTCCTCACAGCGGACACTCTGTCGGAATTCCGGATTTTCGGGCCCCGTATGTCTTTTAGTGGCCAAATGGTCAAATGATTCAAAACTAGATAAATAAACGAATCAAATGACACCTATTTCGTCGAAATCGGTTTAAAATTGTTGATGTTATAACAATATCAATTTTGGGTACCCGGGTACCCTTGTCGCCCTGCTAAAGGTGTTTTTTTTTGTCGCACACATAACGGTTAATTGCGCAACTAAGAAGTTATGGTGGGCGCACGTTCAACACCACCTATTGAGTTATTCAGTGGACTGTTTTATAACTGTTATAGTTTGTAGCATGCAGGCATTTCCGTCATGCCGGAAATTTAAACATCACAGACACCACAACAAAATGGGTCTAAAATAGTCGCAGCAACTTCATCATTTCTCGTGACTAAAACTCAAATTCAGTAGCGTTTCATTAAGACCAAAATGCACTCTGAATAAATGTTACTCTATCAATTCGTTTAAAATCTTGATTGGAATAAATAAAGTTTCAACGTAATTCCTGAATATTGCTCAGGCTATCGCTTAATGGGTCGAACTTTCAATCATGAAAATGAATAAAACGCTGTAAAAAATATCGACCTCAACCTGCAGCACAGCCAAGCCATTTTAACATAACATTTTTTTGATATAAGTTTTTCATATAGAATTCTACATAATTCGTACACGAATTATTCGTACGGAATGCCGTGCTTATAGAATCAGGATTCTTCTATGAGAATGTGAATTCTCAGGATTTCTATAGCTCAGTAAAGAAATCCCCTTTACTATGAAAGAAGAATCCCAAAACCATGAATCTTGTGTGTGAGGGCAATCTCAGTGGTGGAACAAATTATAATCTACCGATGGAGGTTTCATTACGCACCTCGAGCTAGTACCACACTTATAACTTGCCTTTGCATCGTTTCATTGTTGGAAAATGTAAAATTTTGGTATGATTGTAGCATGTGGGGGGGCTGAGAATAAACCTATGCCAAAGTCACTTAACATCGAATCGCCTAATTCTAGCAAGATTATTAACCTTGTGGCTACAGGTCCCTCCCGTTTTGTATCATAATAATACAGTAATGTTCCGATTTTGTCAGCCCTATGTTGAATTTTGGGCTGACAAAATCGGGAAACTTTTTTTCGAAGACTTCTACTAAAAATTAAATTTTGACCCTCAATTGGTCAACCGAAAACAAATCGACCACGTTCTGATAGATGGTCGGCACTTTTCAGACATTATCGACGTCAGAACCTATCCGGGCGCTAACATTGATTCGGACCACTACCTAGTGATGGTAAGGATACGTCAAAAACTATCTGTTGTGAACAACATACGATACCGCCGCCCGCCACGGTATAATCTAGCGCGACTGAAGCAACCAGAGGTCGCCGAAAACTACGCGTTATCTCTCGAAACCGCGCTGCCGGAAGAGGGAGAGCTGGATGAAGCCCCTCTTGAAGACTGTTGGAATGCCGTGAAAACAGCCATTAACAGCGTAGCGGAGAACGTCCTAGGCAGTGTGGCACCGAATCGACGTAACGAATGGTTTGACGAGGAATGCCAGCAGATATTGGATGAGAAGAACGCAGCGCGGGTACAAATGCTGCATAGAGCCACCCGTCAGAATGTGGAGCGATACAAACAGAAGCGGAGGCAGCAAACCCGACTCTTCAAGGAAAAGAAGCGCCACCAAGAGGAGAAGGAGTGCGAAGAACTCGAACAGCTGTACCGCTTTCACGACACACGGAAGTTCTATCAGAAACTCAACGGATCTCGCAAAGGCTTCGTGCCGCGGGCCGAAATGTGCAGAGATAAAGATGGAGGTATCTTGACTGATGACCGTGCGGTGATCGAAAGGTGGAAACAGCACTACGATGAACACCTGAATGGCGTGCAGGCGGAAGACCATGATAGCGGAGGAAGTGACCACATTGGTGCAACAAGCGACGAAGATGTGCCACCCCCATCGATAAGGGAAGTTAAAGAAGCCATCCAGCGGCTGAAGAACAACAAAGCAGCGGGAAAGGATGGCATTGGAGCGGAACTTATTAAAATGGGCCCGGACAAGTTGGCCGGCTGTCTGCATCAATTGATTGTCAAGATTTGGGATACGGAACGACTACCGGAGGAGTGGAAAGACGGGGTTATCTGCCCTATCTACAAGAAAGGTGATAAGCTGGATTGTGAGAACTACCGAGCCATCACTATCCTGAATGCCGCCTACAAAGTGCTGTCCCAAGTCCTCTTTCATCGACTATCGCCAATAGCCAATAGATTTGTGGGAAGCTACCAGGCCGGCTTCATGGAGGGTCGGTCTACAACAGACCAAATCTTCACCCTGCGGCAGATCCTCCAGAAGTGCCGCGAATTCCGAGTCCCCACGCACCACCTGTTCATCGATTTCAAAGCCGCATATGATAGCGTAAACCGACAAGAGCTATGGAAAATTTTGGACGAAAACGGCTTTCCGGGTAAGCTTACTAGACTTATCATGGCTACGATGGATGGGATCCAGTGCTGTGTGAGAATCTCGGGTGGATTGTCGGACCCATTCGAATCTCGCAGGGGACTTCGACAAGGAGATGGTCTTTCCTGCCTGCTATTCAACATTGCGCTTGAAGGTGTTATAAGGCGAGCGGCGATCGAAATGCGGGGCACGATTTTCAATAAATCCAGTCAATTTATCTGCTTTGCTGACGACGTGGATGCTGTCGGCAGAACATTTGAGGCGGTGGAAGATCAGTACACCAGACTGAAACGCGAAGCAGAGAAGATTGGATTGCAGATAAATACGTCTAAAACGAAGTATATGCTGGCGGGCGGGACCGAGCGCGACAGGGCTCGCTTGGGCAGCACCGTGGTAATCGACGGGGATGAGTTCGAGGTAGTCGACGAGTTCGTATACCTTGGCTCGCTGGCAACAGAGGACAACAATACCAGCCGTGAGATTAAAAGACGTATTATCAGCGGAAGTCGGGCCTACTACGGACTCCACAAACACTTGCGGTCGAACAATCTGAGCCCCCGTACAAAGTGCACACTGTACAAAACGCTAATTAGACCGGTTGTCCTCTACGGGCACGAAACGTGGACATTGCTAGAAGAGGACCTACGAGCACTCGGAGTTTTCGAACGGCGGGTGCTAAGAACCATCTTTGGCGGAGTGCAAGAGAACGGTGTATGGAGGCGAAGAATGAACCACGAGCTCGCGCGTCTCTACGGCGAACCAAGTATTCAGAAAGTGGTTAAAGCTGGACGGATACGTTGGGCAGGACATGTTGCTAGAATGCCGGACAACTATCCTGCAAAAATGGTTTTCGCATCAAATCCGGTAGGAACAAGACGAAGAGGGGCACAGCGGGCGAGGTGGCAAGACCAGGTGGAGCGAGATCTGGCGAGCACTGGGTGCCCGCGGAACTGGAGATCGGTTGCCATGGACCGAAACAGATGGAGAAATTATACTGCGCAGGCCTTGTCATAAGACGTTAGGCCAATTAAGTAAGTGGTCAACCGAAAGCTCAATGAACCGGGCACAGCACACTTTGGTCCAGAACCTTTTTTGGTGCGCATTAGCTTTGAGCGGGAAAACTTGGTTTTAGGTTTATGGAACCTTTGGAAGACTTTCTTAAAAAAAAGTGCAATACAAGTGGAAGAGTCCCTCTAAAAGTGCAATTAAAATTTTATTTTTCTTCAGCTTCAATATAATACATTGATGTGTTCTGCAAAGTTAGTAACAACATATTATTACAAGAAATTTTGCTGGAGACAGTAACCTTCTATCTCTTCAGCGAAGATAGAAAAATCCTATTTAAAATCGTTAAAATTAGTTTTTGCTATTTTAGCTGTTTTAGTAGTTGTTGTTGCATAACTTTTTGCTGTTGTACAAAGTTATACAAATAGTAAAAATACACAACATTGCTGAAAGTAGTCTACCTCTATTTTTGCTTGTTTGGGAACTATAGAGCTTTTACTATAAAAATACCATAATTTTGACTCCGAATTACTCGCAAGAAGGCATCATTTTATTCAAAAACTCTCCTCAGAGAATCAGAATAGTTTCAAGCGGGCTGAAAAGTTTTATAAATTATGTTTAAAAGCACAAATGTTAAAAAAAAATTACAGGCTGACAAAATCGGGATAAAAATCTGATAAAATCGGGGGTAGACAAAATCGGTAGTCATTTTTCTGTCTAACTGAGAAATGTATACCTGGAGACAGGTATTCCTAGTTAATTTTAGGTAGCATGTAGGTAATGCTAATTTAGGTTTATTTAGGTAAATACCCATTAAGATTCACAACGGAAATCATTCGGCATCATTACAGTTGTTAGAATCTATCCAGTCTGTTCGATTATTCGATAAATTAAACCAACATGGAATCGTCCTCGAGTAAACGTTTTGACAACCTACCGTTCCCTATCTACAAAGAGATTTATCCATATCTTAAACTTTCGGATCTGTTGAATGCTTCGGTGGCGTCCAAAACTTGGAGAGCCATATTCCAGTCAGGGCCGCAACTTAGTGCTTTATCAGTAAAAGTGTATCGTTTTGATGAGAAGCAAAATATGGAGCTAATTGACGAGGAATCTGTGAAGAGCCTCAAGCAACAGTATCGGTGTATAAGTTTTCCGGAATGTGGTAACAATTACAGCATTGTAGGGAATATACTGGAAGCAGTGCAATGGCTTCACAATCGATTTCATTTTCAATTCGCAAAGGTAGAGGATTTCCGCCTTACTGATTTTTGGATAGGTGCCGTCTTGCCAGATCTAAAACACTTGGAGCTCAACGTAAAGTTCGAAAATTTCGACGGTGCGCCTTGGCCATATTCGTTATTCGGGACATTTGAATATTTTAGGAACCTTACAACTCTGACTATGCTGCATGGTCATGATGAGGCCCTCCTATCGGCACAACAGTACTGCCAAAAGCTAACCAAACTACATTTAAAAAGATATGCGCTCACGGCACATCTGGAATCCGTCCTCAACTTTCCTGAGCTCCAAGAGCTCATAATAGATCAGGTATACATTCTGCCAAGTGTAGGTCGGATTCTACCTAATGGTAGAGGCTCACTGTATCTCCCAAAACTGAAGCATCTCGCGGTACTAATACACAATCCGATGTTCGGAGCAATAATGCAACCGCCAGGGAATTTTCATCTGTATCTGTTCGCCCCGCAGTTGGAAACGCTGGAGCTGTCCCGTCTCGCTCAGCAAATGATCACAGTCTCCGAGGCGAACCGAATTCGCTCGCTAACCTTAGATTTTGGCGAATGTTCGCCACTCCACGGAACGACAAATGGCAATATCGGCAGACAGGCTTGGATGGCGAAAGTGGAGCAGCTTTCACTAGTTTGCCGCAATTCCCAGGTTTGCGTATCGCAGCTTCTAGACTTTGCTGAGCGTTACTGCGCGCAGCTCAAGAAGCTGATTCTAGACCAGGACCCTGCCAAGTTTTCGCAACAGCTAGAGATACTGACCAAACGTGGAGTTCAGCTGCGGGTGCGTCGCCCGCCAGAGCGGGAAGGTTTGACGGGAATGAATGGAATGGTTACACACGTGATGGCCCTTCGATCTCAGTTTCCGCAGGGCCAACATATCGATTAGGCGTACGAATACGTGTAAAATAACAAAGCATAAGGAATGAATGTAAATTAGCAATAAACTGAAAATAATGTTTATGAAACCAATATCTTTTATTTAAACGGAGACCATATGTTTGATCTAGTTAATGCTATGTACCTACGTTTTAACTTTCTAACTCCTCCTAATAATAAATAAAATATTGAAATGAAATCATGTTAATTCTACTGCCATTTGACTAACGTTACCAATACGCGTATTTCGGCTATGACCTTCACCAGAGTGTTGAAGGTTTCTGCACAAACTTGTCGGGAATTTCGTATTCCACGGTCATTTGGTACCGTTATTCTTCCTGGTGAAATAAATTCTACTATTTATTTTTATTCACGACAGATACGTATTTCTCCTATGACTTGCAGGCTTGATCAGTGTCTGTTTTCGAACACATTTAAGGTGAGACCCTTCGATCTCGTAAGCGTACACGATTGGAGTCTTGCTTTAACTGAAGGTGTGAGCGTTTCGACACGCTGATGGTAAGTTGCTTGCAGTCCTCAGCATGTGCGATCTGCTGGAGAAACATTTTTAAATCATCGGTATACAACAATTTGCAGTTAGGAGGTATCATAAAGCAAACATCGTTAAAGAATATAAGGAACAGTAACGGCCCTAAGTTACTTCCCTGTGGAACTACTGATCGCTTGCAAAAACTGTACCGTTCAGTAGAGCCTATCTGTACTGAGAGGTTTTGATTTGTTAGTGTAACTCTTAAGCTAGCAGGCAAAGACATCAAAAGTTTCTAGGCGATTCAGTTTTCGAAGCAGAATTTGGTGATCAATACGGTCACAAGGAGCCTTAGGATCTGTGTAAATGGTAATAAATTGAGCTGTGTCTGCAATCTAACGAAGACCAAATGAACAGAAATGTTGTTCTATAGAGATGTAAAATTTAATTTTGCTAATCAGCAGCTTTCTCTCAAGAATTTTCAACAGTTTCGACCCGGCACATAAAAAGGTGATACCTCGGTAGCTTGCTGTGTCACGTTTATCTGTCTTCTTGTAGATTGGAAAGACATAGGATCTTTTCTTCCAATCTTCCAACACTCCAGAAACTTTCTCACTGCGTCTCGAATAGAGTAGTCTAACCAGTAATACCGAAACTGGTATAACCGACCAATTTTTGGATACCGAAAAACCGGTTTTCATCAAAAGTGTCCAACATCGACCACCCTAATTTCGAAGGGAATCGAAGGTGTTCCGGATATGCGCAAAAAATACATCACTCGATCCAATGACCTCTAGTCAGTCGTGGTAGTTTGTCCGGAAAACCGTGTTCGTGCGTTATTTGCCATAGCTGAACTCGATCGACTGTATCGTATGCTGCTTTGAAGTCAATAAAAATGTGAAAGCTAGGTTCCTTGTACTTTTAACATTTCTGCATGTTCTGGCGGATAGTAAAAATTTAGTTTGTCCCTAAACAAATGTAGGACCCACTTTTATGACAAACTTTGCCAAACCCAACTAGCAATTATTTTGGCTATTTAATTTTAGCTCTAATTCTGCGTTGGCTAATGCTACTGCTACTTCCTCGCCTCAAATCCGGTAGGAACAAGGCGACCAGGAGCGCAGCGAGCAAGATGGTTAGACCAGGTGGAGCGAGATCTGGCGGAGAGTACTCGGTGTCCGAGGAATTGGAGAGCGGTAGCCCTCAACCGAGTTATATAGAGAAACTTTGTTCAAAAGGCTTTGTCTTAGGACGGCAAGCCACCTAAGTAAGTAAGTACTTCCTCGCACGAAAGAACGTGCCTATTGGTTTTCGATGTCTACTTAAAAGGTAAGCTCTACTTCCATCTATGCTCCCAAATCGTCGTTTCTATTTGTGGCTGGTTACATCGGTGATGGAGTTTCGAATTAGGGATCCAAGTGGCAAGCTACCAAGCCCGACTGATGTATTCCGAAGACCCACGGAGCACGATTCATGTTAAACGATCATAGATGTATGAAGTTACAAATCTATATGTAATGATTATATTGACAGCATATAATCTCATATAACTAAAAACAAAATTTGCGTATGGTTAACTCAACGTGAATCAGACGGATTGTTTTCGAAACTGCTTACTGCCTTTCCAATTCAAATTTGGACTATTTAGGCTATGCTGCAATTAATTCCGTTAAAGGTAGTGTTCGAAGTTGTTTTTATTTTACCTCTTATTTTACGGAATCGCAGCAAAACAAAAAAAGTAAATCGCCAAGAATAAGCGATTGTAGTGAAAATCTGAGTATTCAGTTATGATTGTTATTTTTTCTAACTAAAGTCAATTATAGGAAAAAACTGTCTTAGAAGAGGTAAAAATTATCTTTTATCGAGGTTGTTTTATACCAAGGTATCCCTGTAATACTAAAATCCTTATAAAAAGAGACCCCTGAATAGGGATTTTTATTGCATGGTAAAACTCTCCTCCATTAAATTCATTACGTATTGATGGTCATCAATGCCCATATTCATTACCGCATCGTATTGTATGCACAAATTTCCGCAATTAAAATGAGAGTAGAAAAAAAACCATGTCGGAAACACATTAGTCGTTCTATTTTATTGGTGAACCAATAAATATGAAACGATACTTAATGAACGTTTATTGAACACCTGCAAGCGAAAAACTATTTCCTGTCTGTCATTACCATTTTTCTACGAGTAATCACCGCGGCGGTAAAAACTTTTTTCAAAACATCAAAGGTTCCACGAAGTCCAATTACGAAGTCAACTGAAAAACGATCTGGAATAATTAATCGTTATAGCTCTGTTGTACGACATATGGCTTATGAGAGTGGACTAATGATATCCAAATAAATACTATAACAAAATTGACGAAATATATGTTATTACCGTCATATGTGGCCACGTGCCGTTCCGTAATTTGCAAAAATTGGCATGGATGTAATAAACAATTTAGTGCTCGGTAGGGTAAGGGCACTATAATTCGACCTATGAAACTAACGCATGCAAATAGCGCTATTTTTTCGAAAATATGATAGAATAGTACAATAGGATGTATATTCAATTAATATATTAATATTTTTCACTCATTCTCGTTTCAATTCAATATCCCGTTGAGCTAATTTTCGACCCCTTGTTTTAGTTTTCGACCCTTGCGTGTTCTAATATTCGACCCAAGTACAAAGTAATGTATTTTCAAAGTCGAGGGTTGTTTAAGTTGATGAATTTAATGCAAAAAAATAACTATAACATTTCTGTAATATCACATTGGTATTATTTTTTTAAGACGGTTTACGGTTTAACCTTTTTTGTAGACTATTTCAATTATCCTTCTCCTTTGAATGAATAGATGGAAAATGTTTGAAATGCCATCCCGGAAAACACCTGAAATCATACGATTACTTTCGAGTCTGGATACTTTTTAGATTTCCATGGCTTTTGAACGATGAGTCGAAAAATGAAACAAACGTGTTTGAAAGCATACAGCAGGCTGTTTCGACCGGTCGAAATCTAGAACACAAACAGTTTCGCGTTTCAATTTTCGTACTTCTTTAAATGTCTCTAATTATATCATAAAAACAAATATGTATTGCTACAGAAGAAAATTTGGACAGAAATAGTGCCTTTTCTTTGTATAACAACATATTGCATGAATTCAGTGTCCTAATATACACAATTTATGGAAATTTTGATTCCGTGTCTGTTTTCACTAGACGAAAAGAAAACACTCGAACTCCCGTCCCAGTTTAAAAAACTTGATTATTTGGACGTTTAGACGCAAATTTTGGTGGGCTATTGCAAAATTTCTAGCAAAATAACAACCTTGACAATATCCTAAATAATAGCTTTTCTCTACCTTTTTCTTAGGAATCTATTTGATGAATGTTTTAGCAGTGGTGCGAAAACTAGCACAGGGTCGAAAACTAGATCCCTTACCCTAGTTACCGTTTACAAATTATTTAAAATCAAGATTGTTAGTTGCAACATAATAATTTACGGTAACTTTAGTGAAATACTTTTTTTAATTGGAACGATAAAAAGATTATGAACGAATGAATTGATTTCCATTTACTTTCCAAATACATCACTGGTGATTCCAGGGGTACATCGCTGCTCATTGTTTCATACTTGACGTAACAGTGGTGATCACTTTGGCTGTTACGTCAATGTACTTTATCGGTCCTTCGAATTCTTAATTCTGTAATATACATGTCTAATGCGCAATCAACATAGGTATGTTTGTTAGAAAATATTTGAAAAAATTGTAAAAATAGAGCTACTCTGCTAATGGTTTCATAGTTGACATAACTGCCATCATAATCAATCAGCGCAGCAACCTGCTTTTCATAAGCTTTATGCCAAACTATAAGAATAAACATTCAACAATTGGTCTGTTCATTCGTGTTATTTAGCGTGTTGTGTAGCGAAAACAATAAGCTAGAAATAAATCACAAAATTTCATTGGTCGTCTTTTGACTAGTAATATCCACTAAAATGATAAATTATTCGTTCGAAAAAGTTTACAGATTCGGTTATACTGCCGCTACCCCCATATCAGTCCCATTTTCTATGGAGGTTCCTATATAAATGGGACTGTTATGCGAGAAGCGGCAGTGTACGACTTTAAACGTTTTTCACGATAAAAACGCCTTTTATCTACAATGGGCAAAATGGGTACACGAAAGAAATCCGATTCGAATATCATGAATAAAACCAGGAAATCATAAAGATGAAATGCTCTGAATTCATGACTAAACTGCCATATAAAGACAATAAACAATAAAGCCATATAACATGAATAATAATTCATGTTTTACCTTTGTTATAGTATATAACAAAGGTTTAGAAATTGGTCGAAAAACACGAAACTGATCCGAGGCCCGGAGGGCCGAATCACATATACCAATCGATAGAGCTCGACGAACTGAGCAATGTCTGTGTGTGTGTATGTGTGTGTGTGTGTGTATGTGTGTGTGTGCAGCTCATTTTCTATCGCCTGTTTCTCGGATATGGCTGAACCGATGTATGCGTTATTAGTCTCATTTGAAAGGTATTATTGCCTAGTATATCACTATTGAATTGCTTCGTGGTCCGATGTTTCGTTTAAAAGTTATAAGCAAAAATGTGAAAACTACGTGACACGATTTTCTCCGGAACCACACAACCGATTTCAATGATCTTAGTACCAAATGAAAGCTCTTGCTGAATTATAAAAATTTTCATAAAGTTTTATTGAAAACAAACAAGTAGTTTAAAAGTTATGCTTAAAAACGTGTTTTGACAACGTAATAATTATCGCCTGTTTCTCAGAGATGACCAAGCCGATTTATGCGCTATTAGTCTCATTTGAAAGGTAATATATCCGGATAGATCACTATTGAATGGTTTTTTGATTGGACTTTTAGTTTGAAAGTTATGAGCAATTGAAGTTACACGTTAAAATTTACAATACTTTATAGCGATTTTAACCAAGATAATTTATCTAGTTTCAATTGTTTTAGTATTAAACGAGAGGTCTTAACACTGTAAATGTATTTACCAAATTTCATAAGGATTGGTTTTACTGGTCAAAAGATATTTAAAAATGATTGATGAAATTTATTCAAGAAAACCTTAATGACCAAACCTTTAATGGGACTAAACCTCAAAAACAGAATAATATAGTAAAAATGTGTAATTTTTCAACGGGTGTTTCTTTGCAGCAGTTAATTAATAAAATATAGCACATTTCCTTACACTTTTAGGGTGACCGTGAATCCGCTTAGAAGGGTGACACAAATTTTTATTTTTGAAACGCGTCCAAAAAAATAGCGTCTTCACAAAAATTGTAGAACACACTAAAATAAGCAACTTTGTTGCAAATAGTAACTATCTATCTCTTACTGGTTGCGAAATTTAATGATTTGTTTAAAGAAACCAGTTTAAATTCAAGCAAAGCAAAGTCATGGGTGTAAACGTCCTTCAGAACGTGACCCTTCTTTATCGACAGACTTCGCAGCCGGTTATTAGAGTACAGGAAAATTACGGGCTAGGGCAAAGATCCTATTAACTCTGTAACGGCACCGATCAGTCGAGATTCGAACATACGACGATTGGCTTGTTAGGCTAGCATTGTACCCCGAGACAAACAGCCACTTTAAAATCAGTTCTGCTCAAAAATTCTGTACATGCTGTTTTCATTGCTTTCATATGTTCTATAAAGTTATTTAGTAGGTTAAAATACACACTGAAGATTGTTTATCGCTAGGATGCATATGGATGATAACTAGCACAGCATTAACAAACAGTTGAATTAAGTTCCGAAGACGTGTCGATATCTGTATGATCATTTCCAGCTCAAAACGCTTAAAAAGGCATTTTTTTCTCTACTATTTTCGATTGGAATTGGAATTTGAATGTGAGTATAGTTTCTTTCTAATCCTAATATTTGACGAGCAATATTTCGAAAGGTCCAATGTGCAAATGAGATTCTTTTTGCGCCTCCTCTCTTACGCTTATTACGGCGGCATAAATGCACTTGAATGCATCTATTTTGCATGAAACGGTTGCCGGTGTTATTGGAAAGCTAAAATCCTTTAGAAAAATTGGGTTGAAATGCATTTATGTCTCCGTAATAAGCATAAGAGAGGAAACGCATAGCGAATCTCTCATTTACACATTGAACCTTTTGACATGTTGGTCGAGATTTCCACGTTTATCTGTAAGTAAAAAATAAAAAAGTTTGACAAAACGGGTCTTTTCTTTTAAAAAGGAGATACTGCCACTAATCGTGGGGGGTATCAATCGGCACCAAATTTAAGATGTTTGTTTTCTGACCTATAATGAACAATCTGACAAAATTTGGTTCGAATTCGTGAAGGTCGATTACACGGTTATCGGATACTTTGCATATGTTAACTTTAATAGATAATTTTTAGACTTCACATCTGAATAACTTGAGAATGGCTGGGCCTGGAAACAGCTTATTTAAGACTTTAGTTCAAAGTGATGTGTATAGAATTTGACTCTGTCAGTTTTATAAAAATTACAAATTCAAATACAAATTAAAAATAATATTTGACCTGGAAATGGCCATTTAAAATGACATATAAGCTGGTATAACAAAGGTTCCTTTCACCACTAGGTGGATTAAATCGGGTTTTTGTTGATCTTGTTGTTTTTGATACCGCAAGAAGTTCGTGCTATCATGATTATTATTCATTGTGTATTTTCCTAGAACATAGGCATTCATGTGAATCCGAAAAATAGGAGTCACTTTGCTCATTTAGGAGATCAAATAACTGCTTTCCGTGTATGGGTAACGTTGTCATTGGACTAACCCTGACGATATGAAAATATTTGAATTGAATTCTTTAAAATATTTCCCAGTGCTGGCTTTTACTTTTTTCATAGTTCTGGCAAAACTCAAATTTTACCTTAGAAGCTATCCACGAATTAACCATTTTGTGGTGCCTTCATACGAGCAAACCAGCTGATCAAATAGACCAGTTGTTATCGAACGGAACAAGTAATAACCAGACGGTGCAATATCTGGGGGATATGGAGGGTGTGAAGGAACTTCCCATTTGAGTGTCTTAAATCAGGTTTTAACGAGGTTTTACGAAGTAAGACAGATAGACAGACAGACATGACAGACAGGACAGACAGCCCGAGCAGGGTTTTAGAGCAAATTGAAAACAAAATTTGATATCTTGATGTAACGGATTTTGAATACTCGGTGTGATTTCATTTTGGTCGACTTAGCGGTTAAAATATTAAAATTGATTGCAAAAATTGCACGCCGTGAAATTAAATTGAATACTACTTTTGCTATCAAAAATATCAAACGGAATACTAATCTTGTTGTTACACAATATTAATTGGAAAGCAGAATTAGTTATAATTTTACTATCACATCATCTTCATTTTGCTATCATCATATAATTTGAACCAACCATTTTACTAGAAAAAATTAAGTGAAAATAGATTAATTTAAATATTGAAGGTTTATTTACATCATTTATATAATCTTCCAATACATTTTCTTTCAATAAAAATGAAAGCAAAATGATAGCAAAGTCTGATACATCATAAGTGTCAATTTGAGTTGGTAACAAAACATGTTTTCTAGTTGATATCAACAGCAGAATATGTAATAATTCTCGCGTAACTTTTCAAAAGGACCTAAGTAACAATGAGAGATTCTCTTTGTGCCTCTTCTCTTTCGGTTGCCACGGCGATGCAAATGCACTTTAAAACATCAACCTTGCATAAATCGGTTGCTGGTGTCGCTATCTACCTAATCGTCAAGAAAACTTTTGTTGAAATGCATTTATGTCGCCGTAATAATCGGAAGAGAGGAAGACCAAAGAGAATCTCTCAATGTTACTTAGGTCCTTTTGAAAAGTTACGCGAGAATTTTGATATACTTTTGTTGTCAATCCTTGCTCGGACAGACGGACAGGACGGATCCTAGGACAGACAGGACAGACAGGACAGACAGGACAGACAGGACAGACAGGACAGACAGGACAGACAGGACAGACAGGACAGACAGGACAGACAGGACAGACAGGACAGACAGGACAGACAGGACAGACAGGACAGACAGGACAGACAGGACAGACAGGACAGACAGGACAGACAGGACAGACAGGACAGACAGGACAGACAGGACAGACAGGACAGACAGGACAGACAGGACAGACAGGACAGACAGGACAGACAGGACAGACAGGACAGACAGGACAGACAGGACAGACAGGACAGACAGGACAGACAGGACAGGCAGGACAGACAGGACAGACAGGACAGACAGGACAGACAGGACAGACAGGACAGATAGGACAGACAGTACAGATAGGACAGACAGGACAGATAGGACAGACAGGACAAATTTAAATAGTGTTGCAAAGTTCACACTCCTGTGGTCTAATTTTCGCATACACTCGTTCTCGTTCTAACAAACACGCCGGCATGAGCATCTTTTTCTGACTCTCGCTCTTATTTTTCGCATTCCGAGCAGCTGATACCGATTGCTCGCATTTTCAACCGCGTATGTAAGCGAGGGCGTAAAATGAAAAGAAAAAGCATTGCAAAATCTGTGTTCATACACAGCCTTGTGTGTCTCATGGGCTGTTGGCTGCTCAAGAGTTACTGGCCACGTGAGTGAGGTATGCAGAAAAAACATTACGAGGCTGTGCGTTCGCGAGTGTGTAGATAGTAGAATGTATCCACACAGCACCGGCGGTTGTTTGTCGTACGATTGCGTTAGTGGCGTAAGCGTTGGCTGCTATGCTTCTCATTCTCTCTCTCGTATGTGAGTGGGCATCGTTTGCTACTCGTTTGAATTGCAACATTGGTTTTAATGCTGTTAGGATCGACTGAAGTACATATATTGTATTGCGGATTTTCGGCTTTCCAGTCAGTTTTATATTGAAAACGGTTTTTTTATACTGCCTGACGTTTCGGCCTTTGGTTTAGGCCTTTTTCAAAGGTAACTGCAATAGTTTATTAATTATAATAACAGGATATAACTTTAACACATTGAACATAAAAACATATTTTTTGACTTCTACTCACTACGGTTACGTTTTCTTGTCTAATCGTTGATTGCCAACGGAAGGAAGTTCGAATTTATACAGCTCCAATTGCATTGGTTTGGTGACAAAATAATGTACACACCTAAACCTTTTGACCATAGTGCACAACTGAATAGTTTTTAAAAAATGGTGCGCAAAAATCGATCAACTGCGGTGAGCTGAAACAGGGCTATTAGGGTTGTGGACTATGATAGACACTCATGAGAGTTGTATAGGAGACGGTAGACTTTGCTGTGCTCTTTTCGATTGCTTATTGTTTTTGATGGTATGTAAGATGCCAGCGTACGTACTGCTCAAATTGTCTACATCGCTACGATAATTAACAGTGTTGGGAGTGTTAGTAATGTGACACATCTCAAGTATTGGAAGAGCTGTGGTTCGATAACTGCGGTCAATTATTTTAGTTTTGCTTACATCGAAATTGTGTTGGTGTTGTATCATATGGTCAATTAAAGCTGTTCTGTCACCTAGTTTAGCTGCTTCTGTATTCGTTTCTACTAGTCTAGCATGTTTGCTTATATTAGATTTGTGTCCACTGAGACGGGTTTTCAGCTGATTTCTCGTCATTCCAATGTAGCACTTCTCGCAGTCGGCACACGGGATGCTGTAAATTACTTGGGACTGCTGCAACGGTGGTACTGGATCTTTTACAGGTGGTAGCAGGTGTTTTGTCGTTTTTATCGGTTTGCTGGCAAGTTTTACGTTAGGATAGCTGGCTTGGAAAGTTTTGTTTATTCCTGTGCTGAGTTGAGGAATATACGGAATTGCGCGATACGTGTATTGTTTTTGGCTGGACTGGTTAGCTGTGATGGGATATGCTGTTCGACTTCTGTACCGGCAGCTTCATCGGATTGGAGCGGTGGTGGTTCTGGCTGAGGAGTTTCGATGCGATTTTGAATACGGTTTAGCAGTCTGTTGATCAATGCTGTCGGATAATTATTCTGGCGTAGATGTTGAAAGATGACATGTTTTTGCTGATCGGATGATTTGTTGGTGGTGATCTTGATGACACGATTGATGAAATTGGTTGCAACATTGATTTTCATGTGCATAGGGTGGAACGAGTGGTAGTTGAGTAGCCGGCCGGAGGCGATACTTTTGGAATACCATTGAGTAGTGATGCTTTGGTTTTCATTCCGGATTACTAGTGTATCCAAAAACGGGAGGCGGTTTTCGAGCTCTGTTTCTTTTGTAAACTGTATGTGGGGGTTGTAGTTGTTGAATGCCGCTAGAGTGTTATCAACTTCGTCCTCTGGTAATGCAAGTATGAGGTCGTCAACATACTTTTTGAGCACTGGAATATTGTATTGTAGGTTTCTAGTAACAGTATTTAGTAGGGTTTCTAATACGAATTCGGCTAGAATGGGAGATAAACAACTTCCCATTGCGGTTCCGAATGTTTGGAGGTAAATTTTGTCACGAAATCGGAAGTAACTGGTGTCGATGCAAAACCCTATGATTTCCAGGAACAGATCGAGATTGATATTGGTGTTGCTGCGTATAGTGTCCCAACTCATGATTATGTCGTGCATAACCAAATCCTTAGGAATGTTTGTGAACAACGATACTACGTCGAAAGAAACCAATACGTAGTTGGTCGGAAGGGTTATTTTGTTTATGTACTGGACGAAATCGAAACTGTCGATGATGTTGTATTTGCTTTTCATGCTTTTGGAAAGGATGTTTGCAATAAACTTCGATAGGCTGTATGTTGGCGATGTTATAGTCGGTACTACGGGTCTAAGCGGAAGTTGTGGCTTGTGGGCTTTAGGTTGTCCATAAATCGATGGGCATACTGCTGTGGTTGTTTGTAATCTTTTGGCGGTGCTCTGATCGATAAGTTTTAAGTTGAGCAAGCGGGAAACTATTGCATTATTTTTTCTCTGGTACGTGGTGGTTGGATCTTTGGTAAGTATTTGGTACGTGGGGCTGTCGAGTAGTGCCAACATTTTTTGGTCGTAATCCGCATTATACATGATGACAGTACGTTTTCCTTTGTCCGATTCCAGGATGTATACGTCCTTGTGTTGTGTTAAGAACTGTTTTAAACTTGCGGTTGCACTGGTGCAAAAGTTTAGTAGCGGTTCCTTAGACTGGTTTTTGTTGTCACGACAGAGGTAATTTTGTATCTGATTCACTAGCGTACAGCGGGTTACGTTTTGAGTTTGTTTGTCGTCAGTGGTGTGTAGTATGGACTCTATATCTGCTATGATATGATACAGCGAAATTTGGTTGAGACTGTGTACGGGTAGTGCGAATTTGGGCCCCAAGCTTAGCAACACCTGGACCTCCTGTGGTATGGTGATTGGGGTTGCATTGAATATAGATCGGTCATTTAGCGTGGGTGTTGTATCTTCATTGTTGATGGTTTTTGCGAGTAACCTGGTGAGTTTATCATTTGTTTTACGTTTCTGTGAACTCGTTTTTTTTTCGTTTTTGGTTTTAATAAAATGAACAAATAACATGAAACCCGACTGATAGTTACTTCCTTTCTGCAGTCGATACTTTGCTTTAATAAATTTTTGCTCACAATTAAAAAATACTGAATATAAAAATATGGTGTAGCATAAAAATGCTTTCCGTGTTAAACTTTGGCATTCTTCCCAATAGTAGTAATAAATCTGTTTAGTCAGGGTGTTGCCATTTTAATACCACTATAAAACTAACAGATTTAATATAGTTCGACAAACAATCACAGTGTTGCATTGCAACACTTTCTTGTTCTCGTAGAAACACTTATGATAAGTTTGTAACTTACCTTCGCTACCGCCCCGCTCAGTCACACAAGCCTCGGCTGAAGAACACAAGGTCGGCTGAAGAATGCCGGAGGAAAAGCAAGGGGTTGAGTAATAAAATCACTTGTTCAGTTACTAGTGTATTTGGCACGGTAATATCCTGTCCTAACGTCCCTAATTCCCTACTATGATTTTTACAAAGATTCAACATACGGTTTGGTTATGTGTATGGGTGTCAGTGTGGGACCGTAGACTGCCGCCGTATCACTGCCAAGGTAATCCGCTCGCTGTTGTTGGGAGGGTCGAGGTTCACCACGTGCTGGAATCTGCCTACTGGAACTTATCCGGCCCCTGGCTAATTGTGTCCGCACATCGGGTTTACTGGTAACTGGTATATCGGCTGTCGGCTGTCCGTGGAATGTCCAACCGCACTCGTTGAATTCACTTTTTCCACCAAAACGTGGTTTTTATGATACCAATGGTAAAACACGTCTAAGCCGTACTACGGTCTGAAGTCCTCTGCCGTTCGACTCCTCAGGGATCAGCCTACAACCTCTCTCCTTTAACGAGCTTAGCGGAACTACCCATCCGAACTTTTTTAAGGCGAAATTTCAGTTCAGTGTGTTTGTTGTTTATGAGTGTATAACTGGTGTAACAGTGTCAGGGCTGGGGTATAATTCCCAACTAGTTCATTTTAATTAACTTAAGAATTGTGTCATAGTCCCTAGGTAGCTAGCTTTTATCTTAATATTTTATGTTCATTTTATTACTTTGTTTTTTGTATTTCATTTCATCAATAATAACGGGAAAATATTTTAATGTTTGATTTTAGCATATCTAGCTAGCTAGGTTAAGTGATTTTAAACCACAATTTTATTTATTTATTCGTATGCCGATTTTTGGGACGAGCTAGAAAATAGCAGAAGGTCACAAGTTTATAAGAGACTAGCCGACCCGACAAACTTCGTATTGTCACAAATTAAATTGTGTTGTACATAAATCATGAATCTCGGATGACCTTTGTCACAATCTTGAGTTTTGCAAGTTTCTGGGGAGTTCATGGGTGTTTTAATATACAAATTTTGCTCACAATGAAGTAGAAAACAACACCCCCATTGCTTAGCCTGATGAAATAAAGCGGATAGCATTTAAATATTCGCCATCATTACAAACCATTACGCCGAATACCATTTTGCGGAACACCAATTCTCGGTTGACCATAATGCGGAATATAGAGTTTCGCAGAATACCATTTCGCGAAAACCCTTACGCGAAATGTACCATTTCACGGAAAATCTTTTCGTAGAAAGTACCATTTCGCAGGGGTGACCCAACTGAAGGAAAGTAATAGAGGTCAGTAGATCTAAGAAAATAAATAAACCTAGATAGAGGTGATCCCTACGAGGGCTGCCCCCCCGCAGTGGCCAGCGCTTCCGACGGCAGGTCGCTGGCAACAATCGCATGTTACTATTGATAGTTTTTGGTGGTCTTGTTATTGATTAATGTTTTATGAACTCAGAACTCAGTTCTCTCAGAACGAACAAACAGCCAACCTCTGACCAGTCGATTGATATTCAATGATAGTGCAGTCACGCTCCGACGACATAGGATTTTTGACCAACCTTTTAGGTCTAGAAACTACTCACAGCACGAACCGACTTCCCGATTCATGAACGCCTTCAGTGCATTGCAACATGTTATAACCATTGGCATGAGCTCGGATGTAATAAGACATAGACTTAGTTTATACTTTAGAGGACAATTACGATAAATCGAATACTTTTAATTTTAAGACAATTGTAATTTTGTGCGGGTTGAAAATGATTTATTTGTAATCCTATGTTGTAGTATAGATTTAAGAATGGGTAAAGGGCTTAAAGCCTATATTCGAAATACAAATCAAAATCAAACAAATCAAACAAATGAAAAAGTCTGAAATTTCTCGAGTTCGATTAGTTTTTTAGTTACGCAAAAATTTCTGTTTTATATGTATTATAGTCTTTATCCCCCTACCACAGGGATGAGGGGTCTCAAACCATCATTTAAAAAAATCCTATCTCCAAAACCCCCCACATGCCAAATTTGGTTCCATTTGCTTGATTACTTTTCGAGTTATGAGGAAATTTGTATTTCATTTGTATGGGAGCCTTTCCCCCCTCCTAAAAAGGGAGAGGGGCCCTAATTCATCATAGAAAAAATTCATGGCTCCAAAAACACCCACATGCCAAATATGGTTCCATTTGATTAATTAGTTCTCGAGTTATGAGAAAATTTGTATTTCATTCGTATAGGAGCCCCCCTCCTAAAGTAGGGAAAGGTTTCAATTCACCATAGGAAAATTCTTGTCTCCAAAAACACCCACATGTCAAATTTTGTTCCATTTGCTTGATTAGTTCTCGAGTTATGAGGAAATTCGTATTTCATTTGTACGGGAGCCCCCCCTCCTAAAAAGGTAAGGGGTCCTAATTCATCATAGAAAAAACTCATGCCTTTAAAAACTCCCACATGCCAAATATGGTTCCATTTGATTAATTAGTTTTCGAGTTATGAGGAAATTTGTATTACATTAGTATAGGAGCCCCCCCCTCCTAAAGTGGGGAGGGGTGTCAATTCACCATAGAAAAAAATTTTGTCTCCAAAAACACCCACTTGTAAAATTTTGTTCCATTTGCTTATTAATTCTCGAGTTATGCAGAAATTTGTTTGTATGGGAGCCCCCCCTCTTAGTGGGAGGAGGGTCTCTAACCATCATAAGAACCTTCCCTGGCACCAAATCCACGCCACCACGCCGATCGGTTCAATAGTTTTCGATTCTATAAGGAACATACAGCAGACAGAAATCCATTTTTTAGGCATAGATTTGTATGGGAGCCCCCCCTCTTAGTGGGGGGAGGGGATTTTCGCCATCGAGAGAACCTTCCCTGGCCCCAAAAACCCCTACATGCAAATTTTCGCGCCGATCGGTTCAGTAGTTTTCGATTCTAAAAGGAACATAGGGACGGACAGACAGACAGACAGAAATCCTTTTTTATAGGTATAGATGTGGTGCAGCCAATAAGTTTTATTAAGGTAATATAAGCAACCAAAATAAATTTGTTTTATTAACAGTTTTATTTTGTAGCCAACTACAGTGTAACACATATGTGTTCGAACAAAAACAAAGTCATATATTTTTGTAAATAAAGGCTTTTTATTTCGTATTTTAGTTTTAGAAGTTGTTTACCCATAGATAAACAGGTCGGACTCGATTATCCGGGTGAAAAAGAAGTTTCCTATTTTTTAATTTTTAAATGCCTCCCCATACTATGACCGCTGATGAATTTTGGTATCGTGGTGCATTCTGTTTGGGCTTTGGAACGTTCATGATCGAAGCCGACCACTAGGGACCGAAAAGATTTCAGCTTTTCTATACATTTACCAGCATGCAATGCCATGTCAGACTCTTAACCAGAACCATCGCTCAGTACTGTTTCTGTATCGACAGGGCCTAACTCTTGTAAGTGTCGAGACTGGCCCGAAGACGTACATGATAATAAGCAAACATTTTTGTACGTGGGCTGATCATTCATCAAAATGTCGTGTAGAAATGACATGCATTTGCCGCTTTTTGCTTACAGTTATAGTGTGAATAGTATGGAGAAGTGATAGAGAATAAGGTGTATGGGGAACCTTCTGATTTGAAACCGTGTTGTTTAGGGGAAACCTGTACGTGCCCAACAGCAAAAGAGAATACAAAAGAGTGTCTTCAAGATTGGTGACATTTTCTTCCGCATATCGAAAAGTGTACGTCACGTAGAACATAGATGTTTTCATTGTTCTTGCATTTCTTTTCGGTGCTTGTGTACCAGTAACATGTCGCAAGACTGCCCAAGGAACAACGTGAGTTTTATTGTACTCTTATGACAAATTTTGGTCTTGAATGCCATCATAAGAGTGTAATAAAACCTAAATTTTTACTTGGGTGGTAGCTAGAAAAAATGGTAATTGTCTTCAAATATTTGTCACCAACCAGTACATTTCTGGCTTTAGTTTTCAAAAGGTCTTTCAAAAGGCATTTTGAGCATGATGCGAGGTTTGAAGAACAAATAACTTTTCATCAGAAAAGATCACTTCGGAATCACCGTGCCGACGGAGCAGCAGTTTACATCTTTCCTGTCGTTTTTGTTTTGTTGCGCTTTTCCGGTGAATTTAGCAAGCACCCAAGGGAAGTGGCATAAAAAAGGCTTTTGCTTTTATTACAGTGGCCGTGTAGTGTTTCTGAATAGGTTTGAATACATTCCTAGGAAATGCTGAAACGTTAATGGTTTAACTTAAATCGCTAATTTCCGTTCGAATATTACCTATCAATTGATCAAATTTATTTATGCTGCTCATATGAATGATTACTTTATCAATCAATATTCAAACATAAATTGGCAGTTAAAGGCAAAATATAAAATTTTTTTATATTTTATTTTTTTATTTCGGTGCATAAAGTTCTCTTCCGTAATCTGTTTTTTAGATTGACACCATTGACAGTGGCTTTTTCATCATATTGGTTTTCGAGACGGTTGCTTCACAATGGCACAAATGTTTAACCTGAAAAAACTGTGGAACTAATTGACTCAGTCCTCACGAAAATAAAACAGGGACATTGAAGAAAGCAGCTTTAATGATATTTGATATTTGTGTATTTGTGTACAAAGGTTAGTAACACTAGTTAATAAGTACCCAAATACCACCTTTAAAATGCCACAAATAAAGTGCTATGTTTCATAATTTCTTTTCGATGATTTGTTTATTTATGGTGCGATCAAAAAACCATCTTAACGATTCAAACCATTAACACCAATCGTTATGCTGCATTCACCAGGCCAAATCTCGTTAATTGTCTGATTTACTTTCATGATCATGTTATCATTAATTTTGACCGCTGCTGTTGCTGCTGCTGCTGCCGAATTCAAAGCAGCCAGCAGTACACGAATGAAACCAGTGCTGAACCATTCCGAAGGAGTTTGTATTTTTTCCTCCATCGACGAACCTGTCCAACCAGCAGCTTTTGAACTGCGCACCTCGTTTTATCTTCATCTGCCTCGGCCGCACCGCTCGAGGTTAACTTTCTTTTTCATTATCTCTGAGCGAGCGTGCGCGGCGTTACCGCATCGATCCTCAGCCAACCAGCCAGCCAGTCAGCCGGTGCGGTGTGTGTTCTGGAGAGCCCGCTTAACCTGAATACTTTTCCCCGTACGAACAGGCGCAACGTAGACACTCGTTCCGACTATTATTTAACAGCGTTTACTGAATTCGGTGGCGGCGCGGCGGTAGCGACGGACTGACTCGACGAATGAACCACGTGTGCGCGGCTGGCTGGCGAAGCGTGGTTTGGTGAGTTCGTCGCTTATTCACCACATCTCTCTTAAGTCTCTTGTGATGAACTCTTGGTTGCACCAGCCAGCAGCAGTAGCAGCGAAAGCCATGTGCGCAGTCCATGGATCGCGGATGGATGAGCCTTCCGTTCGCGCTCGATCTGCCTGCACTCTCCGGTTTTGGGTCTCTCCGAGACCGCAGAAAGGTATACCTACAACCGGCAACAATGCGCAGCCGGAGTGGGATCTCTTCGGGTGTCGCGCTGCAAAGGTTTGGGGAAAAATAACGTTCAAACTTGATCTGTATAATAGCATTGTGGGGTTAAATTTTGACGGCATTTAGCGAATTAACGTTGAGCTCGTCAGGTGGTTGCGCGTTTTGTTTTTTATTTTGCTGGTTGGTGATTTCAAGTTTTTCTTTTCGGACCGGTAGAGCAGCCTGGGTGAAAGGTTGCACCGCCGTGTGTTCAATCACGGGCGAACGATTGTGCCATTCGGCTGCTGCTCAAGGAAGCTGACGCGTACGGAGGGAAAATCCCGAACGGTCCTGTGCTTGGACGGAACGTGAAAAAAATACAAGCAAAAAAATATAAAGTGGAAACGTGCGTGACTGGAATACGAATAGAGGGTTAACAAGCGAAGCGGTGTTTAAAAACGATTACCTGTTGTTCTTTTTTTCGGGAAATCTGTGCCAATCGTGTATTTCGACTGATAAAGTGGAAGGAAGACTATTCCAAGCTCAGTGCAAACGATTAGAAGAAAGCAACCAAAAGTGCTGACTGGAAGGGGCGACAATTTTCCTAAAAGGTGTTTCTGCCAGAAAGTGAGAATACGAAAAAAATAAAACGTGACAACAGTTGGACAGTTGTTGGAGAAAACCTTCTCCGTGCGGATTATTGACCCAGTATCCAGGATATTCCTCCTCTAAAGCTAAGCAGCGGAACGCTGTTTAGCCACAGACCAAGCTGTTTGAAACGAGACACACGTCGACGCGCAAGGATAAAATTTGCAATTCGAAAATGGTAAGTGAAAAACTGTCTTTCCTGCAGCGTGGGGGGATGGTTCATTCCCGATCGTCGTTTCTTTGTTGGCTTCGGGCAAATGGCCGACCGTGATGAACTTCCCAGTTGCTTTTGGCTGCTGGCTGGCTGGCTGGCAGGGAAAATAAGAAAGTGCTAACGACCGACTGCTCGCCAGCAGCGCTCCGTAAAGATTTGTGAATCGAATCTCTGTGTGGTTGCGTGTTCTACCGAGGAATGGCTGCAATTTATCACCGCCTAACGAGGTGCTCTCTAGTTATTTTTTTGTGTTTTTTTGCACACACAGATAAACAACACTGGGTACGGTTGAGCATCGAACCAGAGAAAAATATTGGTTGATGAAGAAATAAAAAAAATCTTTCCTAATCGACATTTAATATATAAAAGAGAAAAAAACTTGTGTTTCTTTCGCTGGGAGTGGTTCTTAGGAAGAGTTTGCACTCGTTTTTATTGAATGTGCTGTGTTCGGTGCATTCTTATGAGAAGATTGATTTAGTGATATTTTCTTCCTGTTCAGTTCATTTTCGATGGATCAATTGTGACAGGATCTAAGAGTTTTTAAGATATCTCAAAAGTCTTTATTTTTAGTATAGCAACTAGCAGTGCCAGCAAAAAATTATAGTTATAGACCATACTGTGAAAAATTATAATTAAAAAAACAAAACGATCTTTAGTCAACTTTTTCATTTGATTATAGTCACCTAGCTTGGGTCATTCGTGACTTCTGCTTCTGAGTTGGGATTTGAGAAGTCGGGTCATCGGCGTGAGAGGCCTGAATGCTAACCACTACACCGGGATTGACCCTCACCGGTTTGGTCAATGCAAATGATCAGACAACAACTATTACATTGTGGCTGACTAACATCTCACCTCAAACAAGACAAGAGTCTGCAATTTAAAACTAGGGTTGCAGATAAGCAACATTATTAGGCAGGTTTTTGGCCTGAGGATACAAAAAATCATTGTAGGATACACAAATAATTTTCACAACAATTTTACACCAGCGCACCACGCTGGCATGCCAGCCACCGGACTTTTCTTAGTCTGGAAATCTCCGGTCACGACTTGCCTGGTGGGTTTGCAAATGATGGAGTATGCACCCGTTGGCCCAAAGTGAGCTGCCTTATTATAGGTGCAGATGCAGAGGTACAATTTTAACGACTGTCTTTAACAAAGAGACGAGTTCTCGAGGTAAATTTGAAATATTGACTTTCATTTGCTTTATTTCATATACCCAACTCAGACTGTTTTGTTTTGACTTGTCATACACTATTTCAATACTTTTGAGGTTTTGCATACCGAACACTTGAGATAGGAGGATAGTAGTGAACCTAATGTTTAGATTACAATCTAAGCTTGAAGCTTGGCCGTGTAACGGAAGGATGGAAAACTATTGTACAGGCAGCAAATAGTCATGAATACAAGAGTATATTTTTCATTTGTTCTTGCTACGACGCTTTTGCTTATCTGTATGATAAAGGAACAAAAACAAGCGGCTGATACTTTGTGTTTCCTACTTACTGTCCTTATTCATAGTCAAGAGTACCGCAAGGACCTAATCATTTGCTAAGTTGTTTTAATCCTAATTTGGTCCTCGTTGTTATTAGTTTTTACTGTTTTATTTATTCAAGAATTTGGTTTTGTAAAAATAAATACTTTAAGACAATAGTTTAGGTCATAATTTTAACAAAATATCAACTTAGTCTACTTAGCATATGGGAATGGACTTAATTGGTCCAACATGGAATAACTCGTGATTCTGACTGTATAGAACGTTGGTGTCTTCGACAAAGTTGTTCAGTAGATCAAGGGTTTTTTGTTGGATTCTAGTATTTTGGAAAGGTCTCACTACGTAGCGCTAGCGTATATATAATCCTCTTATGTAGGCTGTACCTTACACTGCTGACTATCTAGCAAGTTACAGTCTTCGGGGAGGTTATAAACATGACTGGTCCCTTCAACAAGGAATGGCAAAAAGTGAAAAATTGACTTACTACTACAAAACTATGAGAAATAACTAACATCAAGGCTGAGATTTTTCTCTCACTGCTTGCAAAAAAATCCATCGTGCTAATCTACTAACTATTAATGCTACTTCCTCAATGGCCAAAAAATCTCACCAAGTCGCTTATTCCTTGGATCTTAGTCACGTGAACGCATTTCCAGCTACTTTCTAAACATTCTAAAGGATTCATGAAAAATTATATAAGGCCATTGCAAATTATTTTCTGTTGCAATGTAGTCGATTCTGCACTTTTTCCATCCCTTCTTGAAGGTGGCAGTCATGTGAATAACCTTCCCGAAGACTTATTCGCATCTATGTGGTCAGGATCACGAGTTATTCCATGTTGGAACCAATTAAGTCAAATCCCATATGCTGTGTAGACTCCAATAATGACGTTCGACCGCCATAGTGGAATCATTCCAGACCGTCCTTATTAGAAACATTCTTAAGCGAAACCGACTTATTCCAAGAACTGCTGTATAACGGGTGGCAGTAGTTTAGTTAGTAAAACATTCGGATATCAATCGAAATGATCCCACCTGCCTTTGCCCCGATATATTTTTGGTCTATATTGAAAATGCTCAGTTCATTCAATTAATCATTCTTTACATCAGACACTTCCTCATTTTGTACTTTAGGTCATTAGTCATTGTCGCGCATAGTCACTTACACGGAAATAAAAAAAATCAACTTGCCGATAAGAGTTGACCATGAACTGAGGTCTCACTCGCTACTCTGACGCTTGATTTTGAACCTTTCAAAAATGCTTTGGGCTTAAACGTCTTGCTAAGGCTTGACCCTTCTTTATCGACACAGACTTCACGGCCGGCTGTTAGAGTACAGAACGGTTACGGCTTAGTGCAAAAATCCTTCTGACTGTATCTAGCAGCACCGTTTACCCCGGATTTGAACATACAACGACTGGCTTTGGCCTGTTAGACCAGCTACGTACCTCGAATCCAACTGGACGGTTCGAACCTTTCAGTGTTGTTTGAATTAGTTTAACCATGTTCTAGTATTATATGTCACAGCCAGGGATTGCGATTTATCGCCACTCGCACAGATCGTGATCTGTACAATTCATGGCAAACAGTGGACCTTTCGCTATAATCACAAGATTTTGTTCTTATTAATTCTCAGCAATCAATAATAGTATTAGAATTCACTTAGTTGCAAGAAAAAGGATTACTCGTGCTGTCTGTATTGAGCTTCACGCACTGCACGTAGCACAGTGATGGCCAAACCGTGGCCCGCGGGTCGCATGCGGCCCTTCGAGATGATTTGTGCGGGCCGCGGACTGATTTAAGGGATTGCGGACTTATGAATAAATTTTTTTAAGACACAAGGGTCACTCAATTCAGCCATAATACCTCGTGCATGTTGTGGATATGAATGCTTTCCGGCCTAAATCTTGTGGTGATTCCTAGAAATCGGGTTTTGTTGCTGCCCATTTTACATTTGGTTATGCGCAGGAATGGCGAGAGCTCATTGCGGCCTTCGGCACTTATGGGGTGATCTGACTTGGCCCGCACCACTGACGTAGCCGATCGTCTGTATTTATTATATTTCTCAACACAATCTGGCAATGAACAGGGTATGACATGATGTTTGTCATAATCTGTACAGAATGAGACAAAGGATTTGTCGTTTACGAGTAGTGTTGTTAATGAATCTGAATCTGATCGCTCCTATGTTCTTGACTTTTTCCATCCCTGTTTACAGCTCATTTCGTTTGACTGAATCGTACGTTACCTTGAAGTCCACAAACAGACGATGAGTCTACAAGTTTTTCTCTCGGAACTTACACACATAAATAATCCTCAACAAATTTAAAATGGAGCTCTCTTTGGTTCACAATAATTTCCTGAAAGTTTACTCAAACATTTTTCATTTTATGCGTTAAGATCGTTTCAGTGATTCAAAAGTTAAGATTTTTTATATGTCGTCCGGTTAGCTTCAAGATACGATGCTGGTCTAACAAGTCAGTCGTCGTATGTTTGAATCTCGGCTAGGTCAGAGTCAGTGAGATGCACTAGCCCTGTAATTGTTCTGTACTCTTAGAACCCGAGCAGGAGCGAAGAGCAAAATAATATGAAAATGTGTTATTGGAAATCGAATAACTCATATCAAAATTTGGTTTTGTTTTCTCTCTCGATAAAGAAGGATCAAGTTTTAAAGACCTTATTATAACCCAAGGCATGACTGATGAGCAGAAAAATCTGTATTTAAATAACACGTTACAGTGGATGACAACTTAGATATGAGTAATTCTCGTTAAAACGGGGTCATTAATGACACGAAGTCTTCAAATATTAGGACTTTTGTACATGATTGGTTGAAAATGGTTGAAAAATGAGAATTACGCTTTTAATACCTAGAAACAGCGGACTCCTCGTTCGTCAAGGGACCCGATAGTTATAAAAAATGCGAAATTTTTAGCAAACCTTGAGATCTATATCATGGAATATTTTCTAAATTTGCAGTGAAACAACTATCAAATGGCACGGTTCTGTAAAGAGGAAGAATTGGGCTTTAAAATGGAATTTTTTTTTATAGCGACCATCTGGGATTTGGTCGCCATTAGATTTTATCAAAAAATCGCTATGAGCCTTCAACTGATTTTTATTTTAAGTCCACCATTGGGTAGCTGAGAAAAAATACTTCAAGAAACATACATAAAATTAGGTTTGCGTCGGAATCAACTAAATAAAACATTTAATTATCTGTGGAAAGCTTTACATTTGTCATGCAATGTTAAGCCTTGCTACAGAAAGTTAAATGTCTAATCAGGTTTGTTTCACTGCACACTTAATTTGATACATGTTACGTGGAGTATTTTTTCTCAGCTTTGCAATAGTAGTAGTAGTAGTAGTAGTAGTAGTAGTAGTAGTAGTAGTAGTAGTAGTAGTAGTAGTAGTAGTAGTAGTAGTAGTAGTAGTAGTAGTAGTAGTAGTAGTAGTAGTAGTAGTAGTAGTAGTAGTAGTAGTAGTAGTAGTAGTAGTAGTAGTAGTAGTAGTAGTAGTAGTAGTAGTAGTAGTAGTAGTAGTAGTAGTAGTAGTAGTAGTAGTAGTAGTAGTAGTAGTAGTAGTAGTAGTAGTAGTAGTAGTAGTAGTAGTAGTAGTAGTAGTAGTAGTAGTAGTAGTAGTAGTAGTAGTAGTAGTAGTAGTAGTAGTAGTAGTAGTAGTAGTAGTAGTAGTAGTAGTAGTAGTAGTAGTAGTAGTAGTAGTAGTAGTAGTAGTAGTAGTAGTAGTAGTAGTAGTAGTAGTAGTAGTAGTAGTAGTAGTAGTAGTAGTAGTAGTAGTAGTAGTAGTAGTAGTAGTAGTAGTAGTAGTAGTAGTAGTAGTAGTAGTAGTAGTAGTAGTAGTAGTAGTAGTAGTAGTAGTAGTAGTAGTAGTAGTAGTAGTAGTAGTAGTAGTAGTAGTAGTAGTAGTAGTAGTAGTAGTAGTAGTAGTAGTAGTAGTAGTAGTAGTAGTAGTAGTAGTAGTAGTAGTAGTAGTAGTAGTAGTAGTAGTAGTAGTAGTAGTAGTAGTAGTAGTAGTAGTAGTAGTAGTAGTAGTAGTAGTAGTAGTAGTAGTAGTAGTAGTAGTAGTAGTAGTAGTAGTAGTAGTAGTAGTAGTAGTAGTAGTAGTAGTAGTAGTAGTAGTAGTAGTAGTAGTAGTAGTAGTAGTAGTAGTAGTAGTAGTAGTAGTAGTAGTAGTAGTAGTAGTAGTAGTAGTAGTAGTAGTAGTAGTAGGGGAAAGCCACCATCAGTTCAAGGACTTGCCATTGTATGTGGTTAGAATTACAGTAGCTCCAAATTTGATTATGAAATGAATTTCACACTAATGATGTTACAGAAGGGCCAAAAGGGATTGGGCGGAACCTCAAGCAGAGGCACTTGTGTGCATTCCGGGGTTATAAGAGTAGCCTTCCAGCATTAGGATCCTTCCATGTAATAATCAATTTCGCTGTACCAACTTTAACCCACGTGATGATTTGTTTGTTTTGAATTGAGGAGTGCCATATTTGCTTCAGACCTTAAGGATTCAGGTTGGCAATCCACTCCAGCATTCAGCCTTCCACATTTATGATATCAATAATAATACTGTTTATAATATGATATTAAGATGAAATGTGGTATATATGATAAAAATAGAACAATCTCACCAGCAGTCCTTCGTATGGAATAGAGTAGCGTCCTTTGAGGTTCCATAAGTGCTTCTAATAGTTAATTTAATTTTTCATTCTGGTATCCATGTGCAGTATTAAGACTCGTTTTGGCCAAAGTTTTTACTATATAGCAACGAAAAAAATAATTAAAATAACTTATTAGGCTTACTTATTAGCTAGGCCGTATGGCTCCGTCGTCTGCCCAAAACCGCGGTTTTGAGACCAGGCAGCCGGGAACCACCCAGCATCGCACCTCCTAGCTAGGCTACTCAATAGAGCATTACCAGGTGTGGCCACGGGGAGGCGCTAGGTAGGGGCTTGGGATAGCTAGAGCTATGTTGGACGCTCCTCATTTGCCTTCTCCATTTCATACTCTTTTTTCTCAGCTCTGCAATAGTGGTCTTAAAATCAAAATCGGTTGGGGGGCTACGGCGAAAACGGCGATTTTTGATTAAATCCAATATGATTTAAAGATGGCGCAAAAAAAATCCATTTGAAAACCCAGTTGTTTTTCTTTACAGAACCGTACTGTTCGTTAGTTATTTTATTGCAAATTTAGGAAACATCACATGATATAGATCTCAAGGTTTGCTAAAAATTTCACATTTTTTTTCAAATTGTCGGGTCCCTTGACTAACAAGGGATAGAGGGCCACATTTGACGAAAAGAATCCTTCTACGCATGTGGTCAAGAAGGTTTGGGTTTAAACGTCTTTTCTAAAACTTGACCTTCCCTTATCGACAAACTTTACAGCCGGCCACTATTCGAGCACAGGACATTCACGAGGCTAGTGCACCGTTGCTACTGACTCTATCTAGCAGCACCGTCTAGCCGAGATTCGAACATATGCTTATTAGACCAGCATCGTTCCTCGAAAATAACTAAGCAGTTCCGCATATAGTAAAATCTGAATTATCCAACATTTTTAGTTTTCGTTTCTGGTTGCCTTAAAGCTCTAGTACAAAAAATATGTTGGCTAGCTCAATTCTGTTACTTGCATATGAAAGCTGGGAAACTTTTGAACTGAAAATTGCTCTTGAACCACCTACTTCATGAAATTAAGTAACTTTTCAGAAGCAAAAAGCTTTGAAATATTGAAATGCATTCTCAATGCATTTTTATTCAATTTATCCTGAAAAGGTGTGATAAAACAAAAATATCTACCAGTTTGAAGCTCTGGTATCGTTCTACAGTTCGTTTATCTCTTCTAGCTTCGTTGCTATCCAATTTCAAACGTATCGAATTGAGTCTTGAATTAGTATTTGAAAACTGTACGAATTCATACATCACGCATAGCACACTAAATCATCGCGTGCGACGGACATAATCTGACACGTTTGAAGAACAACAACAGCAACAACAGTGTTTTTCGTAAATTGAGGATTCCCTTCCACTTTTATTTGCTTAACCCTGTAAAACTCAAGCCGCTTAGGTTTATCCGCAGGCAGCAACTCTTGAATCTGTAATGTGGAAAGGATGCATTTTTACCCGGTTCAGCACACTCCATACCTTCCAGTGTCACGGTGTTAAAAATACTGTTATTGAAGAATAAAATAGGCCATTTAAACGGCAAATGCCAGTTGGTTTGTATTGTCATCCTACAGCTCTGAGCCAATTTTTAAAAAAATCGTTCGGCGAATTTTTGAGTTACGCCGTTTTAAAGTTTTCAAGGACAGATTGCTCATATAAAGTAAATAAAAATCTTCAATGACACTTCCAAACATGTCCAGATATGACCAAACCTGACCCTAGATAGCATATTTGGCTTCCATTGATCTAGTCATTGAATTCTAGTGTGATTCAAGGTGTTGCACGATAAGTTTATGCTCATAGACGAACCTGGCCACTTGTCTGGGTGATCCCGGAAGTCCCTGGAACATGCCTAGATATAACCAACAGGGTGCTAGATAGTTGATCTGATTTCGATTTATCTAGTTCAAATTCTGGAAAATTTAAAGTGTCGAAAGATAAGTTTTTATTCATGTTCGATACTGGCCATTTGCCACTGCGATAATTTAATCCGGAATATTTCCGATTAGTCCCAATATAGCGTAATACTCCTAAAATGGTCGCCGATAGGCATATATTGCATAAAAAATCAAGACCGGCTGTGATTTACGTTCTTTTTTTAAATGTCATTGAAGATTTTTATTTACTTTGTAACACGGGACAAGTAATATTTCAATAATTCTAAAATGTGGTAATGCTACAAATTTATATAAGCAATCTGCCCTTTAAAACTTCAAAAGGGTGTAACTCAAAAATTCACCGGACGATTTGTTTAAAAATTGGCTCAGAGGTGTAGGATGACAATACAAATCAACTGGCATTTACCGTTTAAATCGCCTATTTTATTTTTTAAAAAGTGGTATTTTGAACACCGTCAGTGTGACATGGGGCTATGCCAGAGCTTGTCTTAGGTAGCTGATGGTCGGAAAATCAACAATCATGCTTCTGCTGGGCTGTCGTTGCTACACAATTAGCGAAACAATCCCGAAGGTGACTGTCCGCAAGTTTTTCCGGAAAATACATTTTGTTGCTGCAATCGTTTTATGACATGTCCTAAAAGGACCTGAGAAGCCTGTTTCGTTGTTGTTTTCCATACGCATCAAACCGTGTCCGTCGCACGAAGTGTTCTTGTGTGCTATGCGTGATGTTTAAATTTGTGTAGTTTTTAGATACTAATTTAACACTCAACATTATCATTTCATTAACTAGAAGGTGTAACTGAAATTTTTAGGGTAAATCATTTTCTCATCTTTCGGATAAAAGCAACAGAAATAATCAAGAGAAGTCTTCGAAGTTAAATAAATGGGTATCTAAAAATTTCATCAACAACTTTACTCGCATAGAGAGTTAATTTATAGACTTAATAAACTTTTTATTTTCTGACTTTCGAAATTTGATCAATAATTTTTTGCTTGTTGGTCAACATTATGTCGAGTTTACAGCTATGCCAGTTTTTTTAAAGTTACACGTTAAATTTCAATTTTAGCTCTTGATCCTTGTGATAAAATTCCCATTTTTTGCATATAATTTTTTTAAATTTCGTACTCTTTAATCTGCCACAAGCCGAACCGTTAAGCTCGACTACGTAGAGCAACATATGTGTTCAAAGCGTTAATATTTTGCCCACAGCGACTTGGTGAAATGATTTGTGTACGAGAGAAAAAAAGTTACGGCCGGGATAGGCTAAACTACGAATCGATTGACCGTCCGACCGACCGACCGACCGACTAAAGCTGACGCCGGATAGTAGGTATAGATATCGAAAGTGAGAGTTTTCTATAGTCCGCGGCGAATCCAAGCGTAGCGGAGTTGTCGCGCTGTTTAGCATATAAATCATTTTCATAAGCCCGCTTCACAGTCTAGTTGAATAGTGTTTTCGAAAATATTTTTATATTTGTATAATTTTATTTTGATGCTCATTTCTGGTGGTCTGGTGAGTTCCGAAGATAGTGATGCTGATTCAATTTCACCTCACGATTTCCGACTAAGAAACCGGTCACCAAGAGAAGACTATCAATCAGGTGCTGATCGAATGGCGGAAAAATAATGTCTTTCAGTGGAAGATTTTGGGCTTATTCGGAGATTTATAGCAAATGGAATTTGGTGATAATCGAGTTCGGATGTGATGACTTCGAAAATTTGGCTGTGAATAAAAATTTTATTTCTCAATGTTTTGACCGAGTAAATTTAAAGTTGCTTTCTTTTTATTGTTGGAAATGAATTCAGAACGAAAATATCAGTTTTATTATCCATAAGAAAAGCAAGCTGTCTGCGGCTCCGGTCACACTGATACCTTTTCATAGCACTGGCTTCCTATGCCCCACTGAAGTCCAAACAAGCTTCGGAAGCTTGCCAGCTTAAATCAATAACAGCGCCAATTAAAACTCATTATCCACAATAACATCTCTTTCCATCAGGACGGCAAATTGAGTCAACACAAGACTAGCAATCAATGAACGTCAACAATAAAGAGCCAACCGTCGCACGGTGCACAGAGCATAAAGACCGCAGAACGAACCGGCGGGGAGGACAGCATTATCCAAGAGCCACCACTGTCACTGCCGCCGCCCCGCGGCCGTTGCCGTTGTGTCTTCATCGTCTCCGTCACCGACAACGTCGCCTGTATTATCGTGAGGGGTCACGCCCCACAGGAATTTTATCGTCGTGAAACTTAATTGAATAATCAAATTAAAATAAATACCCTGGCAGCCGGCACTCGCTGCGGAGCCCACCCGGGCACCGAGCAGACAAGAAGACCAAGCGAGCGCTTCCTCATTCACGGAAATAGTTTTGTACACGCCCCAAACCAGAGTACCTACCCTCTTCTCTGTGACGGGAATAGAAGAGTGAGAAGAAAAAACAGAGCAGAGGAAGTGCGCTCATACTGCTGCTTACCCTACAGGACCACACCGGAATAGGTCACTCCAGATTGGTTAAGTTTATTTATCTAATTTGATGGCGGTGGCGCCAGTTGTGTGACCTTAGTGGCTATTCTACCGACACCGACGCCACCGCCGCATCGTCGTCGGGAAGCATCCGATGATTCTGCTCTGGATATCGATAATTTCGGTTGCGACCGCGTACGGGGAAGTTGTTCCGAGCGGATGGTGGACGTTCGCTGGTTCTGCGGTAGGCATTTAAATATACCGCATAAACATTATTCAGTTAGCTATCGGATCTGTTTGGTTGTTGTTAGCTCGCTGCTCTTAGTGCAAATGAATGGTGCAAATTTGTTAGAGTAAATTGTTTCACTTGTTGAGTTATCTTCTAGTGGAATTAATTTGACTGATGAGACTTGCGTCGGGTGAAAGAGATTAATTGTTTATATTGAAATTTTATTGTTTAGTTTAATGCGTATAATCTTAAAGCTTTTTTTTTATAAAAGCAGTCTGAACATGAATTCACCACTCAACCACCACACAACACAACATGAATTTCACTTTCTCACACCGTACTTTCCACTTCTCAATTCTGACATATCATTTTTCACTTTTGACTCCTTACTCCTTCCTTCGCTTCTCACTCCTAATTTTTCACTTCTCATTCCTCATTCCTCACTTTTCGTTTCTTATTTCTTATTTTTAGACAGTATCTGGTGCAAAGAATGATTAATTGGATGAACTAATTTTTTTGGTATATCCAAAAATATATCGGGGTGATATCTGCCGTCATCTAAGATCTTTCGGTTGGTACCCGACTGTTTTGCTATCTAAACTACCGACACCCGGTATGTTAAGTAGTCTACCACCTACTTTTGTTTTATTCTCCCAATTCTCTCGCTTCCCGTATACCCGTCACACACTTTCCCGTGCGACGAAGGTATTTGTATGACTGCTCTTTGTTTTTACCACCAGCCAGATTGACTGTTATCTACTCGGTCAGTGTGATAGAAGCAAAGCAGTATGTTTCCAATGATCGCACGGCAAGTTTCGGATTAAATCCTCCACCGGGTGTGTTTCTAATTTATTTCTCATTTCTCGCTTCTCCTTTTTCCTATCTTTCCACTTTTGACTCCCTACTTTTCGCTTCTCACTCTTCACGCCTCACTTTACCCTTTTCAATTTTTAGCGGGGATTTCTCAAAATTATCGCACAGGCACGAGCCGAAGGGTTTCACTTAAAGTTATAGTTTATGAGCTTACTAATGAAAACATTCGATGTCTCTTGTTTTCCCAGAAAATTCTAAGAGAAAGTTTTTCAGTTTTCCCGGACGTCGCTTATTTTAAAAATTCGTATCTTTTCTACTTAACATCGTGGAACATTTTTTTTATTAAGATGTTAGAAAATTGTCTCAGCAATTTAGAGAAAAATACCCGACGGAAAGCCTCCCTGCTGGCCTCGAGGTATGATGCTGGCCCAATAAGCCAGTAGTCGTATTACAATTGTACTGTACTCTAACAGCTGGCTGCGAAGTCTGTTGTATAAAAACAGAAGGTCAAGTATCGATAACGGAATGTAGCACCTAGGCTCTGCTTTTTTTAACCGACGGAAAAAGTCTTACACATAATTTTCCACGACAGCGTAAAATTCTGAAAAATGTCGCAGAAACCATGTTTCAATTCTTAGAAATTTTTTAAAATATGTTTGTCTTGTCAACCAATTTATTATCTTTTAATAATAAACATTTTACGATAGCGTTTTCTTCTATTCTAAAATTATGTCCGGAAAACTGGAAACTTGTGAGGATGTTAGTAAACTTTCTGAGCTTTAAAAAATATCTGAGAAAATCGGAAAATTTCTATGGGAGTTTTTCAGAAAAATAGAAAAAAAACATCACGTGGCATTTTTCACTTCTCATTTATCATTTATTCTTCACATCTCCTTGAAACTTCCAACTACTCAATTCTTACAGCTCACTTGTCCCTTGTCCCTTGTGCCCTGTCCCCTGTCCCTTGTCCCTTGTCATTTGTCACTTGTCGTTTGACACTTGTCATTTGACACTTGTCATTTGTCACTTATCCGCCTTGTCCCTTGACTCTTGTCCCTTATCTCTTGTTCCGTGTACTTGTTCCGTGTTCCGTCCCTTATCATTGGTCTTTTATGTCCTTTTTTTCTTATCTCTTGTTATTTGTAGTTTGTCACTTGTCATTGATTATTTATCACTTGCCACTTGTAAGTTGTCACTTGTCGTTAATCCCGTATCCCTTGTCACTGGTCACTTGTCCCTTCTCCCTTGTCATTTGTCACTTGTCACTTGTCACTTGTCACTTGTCACTTTTCACTTCTCTCCTCTAACTTCTCATTTCTCACTTCTCACTTCTCACTTCTCTTTGTCACTTCTAACTACTCCATTTTCTCTACTCACTTGTCCCTTATCACTGGTCACCTGTCCCTTGTCCATTGTCATTTGTACCTTGACATTTTTTACCTGTCGCTTGTCCCTTGTCCTTTGTCCCTTGTCCCTTGTCCCTTCCTCCCTGGTCCCTTGTCCCTTGTCCCTTGTCCCTTGTCCCTTGTCCCTTGTCCTTTGTCCCTTGTCCCTTGTCCCTTGTCCCATGTCCCTTGTCCCTTGTCCCTTGTCCCTTTTCCCGTGTCCCTTGACCCTTGTTCCTTGTCCCTTGTCCCTTGTTCCTTGTCCGTTGTTCCTTGTCCCCTCTTCCCTGTCCTTTGTACCTTGTCCCTTGTCATTTGTCCCTTATCCTTTGTTCCGTGTCCCTTGTACCTTGTCCCTTGTCATTTGAAACATGTCCCTTGTCATTTGACATTTGTCACTTGTCACTTATCACTTATCACTTGTCACTTGTCACTTGTCACTTGTCACTTGTCCGCCTTGACCCTTGTCCCTTGTCTCTTGTCCCTTATCTCTTGTCCCTTGTCCCTTGTCCCTTGTCATTGGTCCCTTTACCCTTGTTCCTTTTTTCTTATCTCTTGTCATTTGTAGTTTGTCACTTGTCGTTGATCATTTATCACTTGCCACTTGTCACTGGTCACTTGTCGTTGGTCCCGTGTCCTTTGTCACTGGTCACTGGTCACTTCTCCCTTGTAATTTGTCACTTGTCACTTGTCACTTGTCACTTGTCACTTCTCTCCCCTAACTTCTCATTTCTCACTTCTTTTTTGTCAGTTATAATTACTCCATTTTTGCTACTCACTTATCATTTATCACTTGGCACTTGTCTATTGTCCCTTGTCATTTGTCACTGGTCACTTGGCATTTGTCACTTGACATTTGTCGCTTGTCACTTGTCATTCGTCACTGGTCTTATATCTTGTCTCTTTTCTTAACTCATGCTAACTTCTCATTTCTCACTTCTCATTTCTCCTTGTCACTTTTAACTACTCATTTTTTACTACTCACTTATCACTGCAACTTGTCACTTATCCTTTGACCTTAGCCCCTTTTTCCTTGTCCTTTGCCCGTTGTCACTTGTAAGTTGTCATTTTTCACTTGTCATTAGTCAATTGTCGCTTGTCATTTGTCACTTGTCACTTGGTGCTTGTTATTTGTTACTTGTCATTCCTCATTTCTCACTTCTGCCGCTTTTATTGGTACATCTTTGCAGTAATGAGACAGATAGATCTTTCTCTCACAGTAATTCAGTGTTTTCAGTATTTTATTCAAATTCATGCTTTTTCCCCGATTGATATAGGGTTGCACTCATTACCTTACTAGCAGAGTTGTTATGAACTAGTTGTGGTACCCGATTAATAACTAATTTCAGTCATAAATAGGTTGCAGCAACCAGAAATGACCAAAGTATGCTACATGGGTAAAATAATTATAATAATTATAATTATACAATTCTTTGCAAATTCTACAGACAATTTTTTTGCACCGTATGCTAAAAAGAATGCAGGTCGTAATGACCATAGGAGCATGCATTCTGTAGTGTTCTAGTAACAGCAAGAAAACAGAGTGGAAAAAAAGTATAGCGGTCTGTGCCTAGGAGCACGAACGAGAGGCTCACGTAGGACTGCGAATACAGGAACAATTCGTCAAAGTTTGACAATTTGCAAATTTCAGTTACGCAAATTTTTAATTTTTAATAAAGGCTCTGAGACATTTCCATTCATTTGATACAAAAAGACAAGTTTAAATTTCCCACCTGTGCTCTGTATATTAGTTTTATTCGTTTCTTAAAGTTTGTAGTTCGACTAAGAGCTTCATTAGGCCACAATCACATTTATTTCTGGTGATTGGCGACGATATCACATTTTGAAAATTTTTGAGTAACTTGTAGCACTAACTGCCTTTAGGATCTTTCTCAAAACATAAAAAATTTGTCACTGAACGTACAACTTACATTTGAATGGGGTAACCCAGATTATTATTTACCACGCATTCGTCAACTTCCTAGAAAATAATTTATATGTAGCACCATTTATTGAGACAGGTTGATTTGAAATATAATTGCCCTTCAACTAAAATACGAACAACGAGTCAGTTCTTTTTTACACTCTGTTTATTGGTTATTTCATACCTTACAGCAATATAATCGGAAGCATGTAAACGTTTGCCTGCAACAAATTAAGCACCTCAAACCTATTTTCGGATCGGACAGTCTCTAATTCTTCTCCACTTTGGAAATTTCTGCATCACGTCAAACGTGTGAATATTCCGTCAACTTCTTTTTCATATAAGACATCAGATTTAAATAGATTCTTGCAATATGTTGATACAATCCGGCGAAAGATAAGGTTGGTCGCTCACTTTTTATAACTGTTCATTTTCAAGACATCATTTAATGCGGTCCAGAGAATTCTTGTTGGGATGAAGAGACTTTGTCACTTTTTTTGCCACACTTCCCTAACGCAGACATCAAATTGGACTAGGTTTATAGCGATTGCAAGAAATCTTGTTAGAACGAGAGGACTTTGTCACTTTTTCTGGCGTAGTTCCCAAGCACAGATATCGAATTAGTATAAGTCTAAACGTCGTAAAGAATCTTCGATCTGCGTGGACGAGGGGACTCTGTCCCTTTTGTTTTCTAAAAATAAAGTGATCAAAATCACAGTAAACAAATGGTGTGTTGTCTGTCTGTCTAACTGTCTTCCCTGCCTATGACGCAAGGTGATCACGAAGAAAATGTATGGGAATATTTGACTTTGAAACTTTTCCTTAAGTTTCACTCATTCATGATTGAAAAAGAACATTATAAAAGAAACCACATCATTGCAACGTCTGTTATGGATCGATCGGTATTCGAGTATTGAGTAATTAGTACTGGAGGTTCGAATTTCAACATTTCAAATTCTACTGAAATGTTTGTGAACGGAGATTGTTCTCCCATGAGAGTATTGCCTACGGTCGTAACATCTTTGTAGATAATAATGTTCTGCCAGCAATTTCCAAACTCGATATGTTTACCCCATCATTACGAAACGATCCGATCAGAATATTGCCTTTAACATGATGACTTTCGATACATCATCACATCAATCCGCGTTCACTACCATTACGTGAACGTCATTAGCCCGTGTTTTCGGATCCACTGCAAGCCACTCGCTGAGTGACCCTTCCGTAACAGCAATAGCAATTGCTCGATTAGCTTCGCCGTCGCTCCAAAGCCTAGCTGCTGCTGCTGGTGCAACGGGCTAGGGGCAACAATTTCACGCTAATTTTAACCAGAACATATACCTACAGATTTTCAAATCGGTTTGCCGTGGTGGTCAAGCCGTATATTTTTCGCCTGATTCACCGCTTTTAGACGGATAAACTTTGCCTTCAAACATCATCAAATGTGGATAGCCAAAACCATCGGCCACGGTAAGCGTGAGTCCTACCGGGGACCCAGCCAGCCTGGGAGTTACGTAACCATATCACGTGGAAAATCGCTGCTGCTTTTTTACATACCTACTACTAAGGTAGGTATCCGAACTGGCAGTTGGAGGGTCCGAGCAAAAAATATGGAAACACCAAAAGCAGAGTGCTCGGGAAAAGATGCGGTGAGAAGCGGTGCTACGCTTCTTCTGCACTGCTGTGCTACTAAACACGCAGGTAATGATGATTACGACGATGATGGTGATGATGATGATGATAAATAATCTGTCTTAAGAGAGTGTACAGTTAAAACAACCCCTAAATGAAAGGTTTCTCAAGTAAGAAGGAGGGAAATATCTTAGATGATGGTTGAGATTGGAAACAAGTGGCTAGACCCCAGAGGGAGAACGTAGCAGACGGTAGGTCAGGCCGGCAGCTAAAGATGATCGATTGAGGAAGACAAGTAAGGCAGTGAATGTACGGCTTAGTAATAGATCCTCCGGAGTGGGCTTACTCTGTTGCGATTCGATGGAAAAAGGGTCGTTTCAGATTGTGGGTGAACTTCGAGTGTAGTTATTTCGTTCGCAGAGAGGTTTGTTCAGGATGGTTTTAGACTCGGCACATCAAAGATTTTTGCTGTTTGTTGATGCATGATAATATGTTGCACGCGTGGGAAATCATGTGAGATAAGTTCTGTCGAGATAACATTCAGACACAACCTCAGTGGTTATACTGCCGGGATGTGCAAATCGAATGCTTTTATTGGAAATGGAATAACCGAGAATAGATTATTCAACTGATCCCGAAGCTCTGACAGTTCGCAAGAGTAAACACAGGTGCAACGTTGAATTACATTTTCCAACGTTAATCCATCATCAACAAAAGAAACACAAGCCTTCCATCTTTCCTCACTAATTGATAACCATGATGTAAGGAAAGTCTGTCTCTCACCACACTCATAACCATTCGGTTTCATTCGTTATAGGTAGAACGAACGGAAGAACAGAACAAACAAGTAAACCTCATGCACTAACTACATTAAATGCACTTGTAGGAAAATAGTAATTAACGCCGTGTACCGAACCTCCGACCGGGGGAGAATTCCTAATTACTTTGCTCGGTGCTCCATTTTTTTCTCTCCTCCGTTTCGCCATGGGAAGCGATTTTGATAAGACCATTCACTCACCACACCGCTCGCTTTGAACGGGTCCGTCCCGTCCCGGCCCGGCTTCGGGGCACGTAAAAGACATGATAATTGAAAAACGAATTCCGAATCAATTATGTTGTTAATGGGAATGCTTCTGCTCAGTTGTTCGTTCAGCGCGCGTTCTCGAAAGGGAGGATACTGAATGGATCACCAATTTTTTTTTTGCTCCTCAACTCACCTTCTGCTCATCCTCTCTGGTCAAACAGAACAAAAAACGCTGGGGCGCCTCACTCCACAATACCATATATTGATTCAGTTATGGCTAAACGGAACGGACGATAGAATACCTTGAAACTGTGAGCCCCTCGCCCGCCTCGGCCGGGTCGGCTAATGCCTTATGAAGGCCAAAAAAATGAAAAGCCGACGAAAGTGCTGCTGCTTTTCCCAGCCGAGTACAACTTTCACTCCCCACACCACCGAATGCACGAAAAAGAGGAGTTATCTTAAATATTTCGATTCGATTCAACTTGCCTTGTTTCGTTCGTTTGGAGATTCTGAATTTTTTTTCGATTATGCTCCAACCTCCTGCCTCATGTTCAGCAGACACCGCTGGCTATGGGTTGGAACTTTGCCATCTCATGCTTAGTTGGATTTTAACTTCTGATAGCGAGTTGACTTGATTTTAAGCTGTTTATTTTTCTCGGCTAGACAGAGGCGTACTGTATCCTCCCCTACTGGCCAGTGGAAAAACCTCACAGTTACGGTTGATTTGGCAGTAAACGGAATATAATTTTTCGATCGCTATGGAGCGTGCTTTCTAGCGGGTTTCTAGAAAGAGTCATTCCTTCGTTGAATGTTGATTGAGGTAATCTATGGTCAAAAGCTAACCGTGCCTTGTTAATGAACTCAATCTTGTACATGAGGTTGATATCTACTGTTTAGATACCTTTTGAGATCGAAAAACGTACAAAGCGTTATTCAAACTAAGCTTGAAGGGCTTTTCCATGAAGTAGAATGTAATTTTTCAATTTTGCTTTTTGAAAATTTTATGAAAAATATTTTTCAGGTTATATTTTTCTCAATTGCTCAGAAAATTGGAGACCAGGAGTTTTTAAATTTAATTCTGTTACCTTTCTGCACCCGGTTTGGAGATACCCTGTTTGGTATAAAATTCAACCTACATAATGGTCGTTTGACATAATAGCTTTTTGGCTAATTAACCAATTTAACCAGATTTTGGTGTTTAGTGCTTACTTACAAGTGCCAGTTCTTGTTATTTGCAAGAAACTCGATGTGAGAACTAAGAAAAATTACTCGTAGTCAGTTAAAGTAGTAGAAAAGGAAATTAATGCGAAGGGGAGACAGCTCATCTGGGCTGATTCTCTTCTGTCAAGAAACGTGTATGCCAAGTTTGAGGAAGGCGCTACCCTATATGGCATAAAGTCATTTGGCATAATGCTGATTGGCATAAATCAATTTGGCGTAACAGTCTTTTGGCATAATGATCATTTAGCATAATGGTCATTTGGCATAATGACGTTTTAGCATAATTGCTAATTTAGCCAGATTATGTTGCTAGGTGCTTAATTCAAGAAGCAGCAATTGACAGTTATTCTTAAGAAACGAATCAATGCGAAGACAAATGGAAAAATAGCCCCTCTGCGGATCTCCGACAGACTCTTAAGGCCTGCGACCGTCTCGCCCTGCGTCCGTCTCGCCCTGAATTATCTAGAAAATCTACTATTTGGTCACGAGAAGATGTTCGAGGAATTATGTCAAGTGGCCATTATGCTAAATTGGCCCTTATGATTACGCCAAATGGTTTATGCCAGTTGGCGTTATACCAAAAGGGCGGCTCCCTCGAATAGCACCTTCCGGCGCCCTCGAATAGCAGTTGAACCGCAAATTTAATAGCTTGTCAGTTTGCTTCAAACTATCTAACATTAGAAACGAGTCCGATGTCTCAACGGCTATTCAGACGCTTGATTTTGAACCGTCAGCATTAAAACAACTAACCAACGTCAGCAATCCAGTTACAAATTATCTGTTAGAAAACCATGTTCAAGCATAATCCGACTCAGCTCATTTTGTTTAACTGAATCGTATGCTGCCTTGAAATCTATAAAGAAATGGTGAGAAGACAATTTGAATTCCCGGAATATATCGAGGGTCTGTCCTAAGCTGAACATTTAGTCGCTCATGGAGGGTTCCTCTCGAAAACCTCACTGGTATTCGTCACAAAGGAATGCATGAATGCAAAACACTGCTATTAAGCTACAACCATATTAAATATTACATTTTTTCTGTTGCTGATGAAGTCGAAATGGTATGTTCAGATGAAAGAAATTTCAATTCTATCTTCATTTATTACTTGGTGGCCTTTAAAGAGGCCGAATATTTACGTGGAACTCGAATGTCTTAATAATTATGTGCCTTTTGACATAGCATTTTGGCTCAGTCACTCAGGAACAAGAAACACATAGTCCTACGTCATTCTTTCGTACAACTCTTAGGGCTGTATATCTTATACTTTTAACGTTTTCCTCTTTGTCCCCAAATCGGGATATCTCCCACGGTAAAAGTTTGTCGCCCAGCGTCTGTCCGACGCTAGCAAAATGTTTGTTTGTGTCGGTAGGCGTCCGACCGACTTTTTCCATGCATGCACTCATTAGTTGTTTTTTTTTCATAGAATTGAATTATATAATAGAGCGGTTGCTTTTCGTTAATGTGGTAACTGCCAATCCATTGACTGTTTTGCAGTCATTCGCTGCTCCAAATGGCAAAGGAAACTTGAGCGAAACGAAAATGTATAAACAAAATCAGAACGCATTCGTTCTGCTGTATGATCGGAGGTATGACTGAGCGAACTGCTGTTTGTGTAATGCATAGCGTTCGGTTCGAATTCCGCCACTAAACGGACGGTGTGAATCTGAATCTGATCGGTTAAAACCCTTACTATCGATCCTGGGCTAATATTCTCCAAATCCCTCGAACATCAGCTGACCGATCCATTATGTGCGGGCTCTGCCCCGAAGGCTACGGCCTCTTCCTGGTTCTCTGCTAAAAATAGTTTTGGCTTCACTTTCGTTGCCCATCCGGCTCCACCTCGGTACCAATATAATTTGGACTTCCACGTTCCTTGCCAGCAACCATGTACTTCGTTTTGGCGGTGTTAACGGCAAGTCCTAATCTCGCTATTTCTCATTTAAAAGGTCTTAATTTCGATGATAATCAAGAAGCATGTGAGATTTCGTGATAATAATCCCGTTTCTTTCCACGTTTGCTCTTTGTATTGCACCTTCCAAGGCAATGTCGAATAGCATGTCAGACAGTGCATCCCCTTGTTTCAGTCAATCCAACGTCGCGAAAGCGGCCCTGTTCTCACTCGCTATTCTGACGTGTGGTTTTGACTCATCCAACGTCACACGAATCAGCGTAATTAGTTTCGTCGAAAAGTTATGTTCTAGCATCGTCTGCCACAGCTCATTTCGTTTGACTGCATCGTACGCCACCTTAAAGTCCACAAATAGATGATAAGTCTGCAAGTTGTACTCCTGGAACTTGTCTAGTAACTGAGGCAGTGCAAACATCTGATCCGTCGTGACGCGGCTTGGTACTCGCCGACACAGGATTCCGCTAACGATCTCAGTCTACAGAACAGGATACGGGAAAGCACCTTATAGGCAGAAATGAGCAATCCCTTGATAGCTTTTACACTCGAGTCAATATTCCTTTTTGAAATTAAGGCAAATGAGGCCATCCAACCATTCCTCCGGTATTTGTTCTTTCTCCCAGATCACTGAAAATTATCCACTTAAAATGATTCCTTCGTACAGCCGCTCACTCTCCGCTTTTAGAAGTTCAGTTGGGGTACCATCTTTCCATCTGCCATACCGGTTTGCAGCTCAATGATTGCATAGGAGATAAACAATCATTAAATCATTGGGCCACTAAAGGGGGGGGGGGGGGGTTGAAAAAAAACAAAGTGAATTTTTTAATCGAGCAAAAAAAATTTGGATTTTAGGCATTTATTTTAAGTTCAAACGTGAAAACCAAATCTATTCTTGCTTTTAATATATACGTTATTAATTTCCATGCAAAAATATACGAAAAAAAGACAAAAACGAAAGATAATTTTTTTTCGGTCGATTTTCGGAAATTCCGCTGTTTGAATTTTCATTTCTATTTCATGCTAGAAGCGTTAACTCAACTCGTATACTCATTTTTCAAGTTTTTCAGGCTGTAGAGCCCACAGGCAACTGATTTAATAAAAAAAATTAACTCATATCCTATAAATTATTTTTTTGCCCCCGATTTTTCAAACCAATTTCCAAGGGGGATGGGGGGGGGGTGACAAAAACTTAGAAAATGATTTGCAATGGCCTTATATCCTCCCATTATAAATCATCAATCGGTGTGCGTTTTCAATCATTTCCGGCGGAGGAATATTATTTTGAAAACCGCAGTTGAATCAAATTCAACGGGTTTTATTACACGTTTATCGTGGCTTTTATGGCCAAAATTGGTCACGAAAACCACAATAAGAGTACAATAAAACTCACATTGTTACTTAGTTCCTCTGATCTGTCTTCTCAGTCAGTTATACTTATATTACATTATTAATAGGATACTGATATTAGCTCGCTCTACTGGCATGCATCTGTGTCAGTGAGTGCTAAGAGAAGCGCTGCCTATAGTAACATTTGATGTTTATTTGGAAAAATAACAAAGGTACCAGTTTGAACTTTTTATTTTTAATCACCGTAACGTTGTTACCTATTAACATGTATGACTGATTTTTCTTGGTTCTTTTTTTTTCTGCATAACGTTTCAGGCTAGTATGCTTCGGTTATCGTCGGATGCATTTTTCCTTAATTCCTTTCTACCCAACATCACTAACGCTGAGGTTCACTCCCAAACTCCCTCGATAAATGATCATTCATTTATCTACTTACACTAAAGTCGCTTTTTACGCGGTTTGGTTTTTACGCGATTATTTTTACGCGAATTTCGGAATTTACGCAGTCTTTTTAAGCGAATTTCGGAATTTGATTTACGCGGGACGTATCCTTCGCGTAAAAAGCGACTTGAGTGCATTTACTTCATCATTTAACATCGAAGTAAACATTTAAACGAACATAGAATTCACAAATGAAGATAGAAAATTCGTGTGTTAAATTAGATCTTATTCTAGCTTTAAAAGTGTTCGTCGTAATAGAACTCAAGTCATAGAACGTACAGTGGTCCTCATAGCGAGGAGGATTAGGAGGGACCAACCAGGACATAAATCTCGATCAATTGTAGCTGGCCAAATATTTGTATACGGGCTCCACACCACAGAGCCTGATGTGTCCAGAATTGAGCATAAATACAAGCGAGATGTAAAGAGGAATCAAATAAAATGGGTCAAGGAAATCAATCACTATACGCATGATAAGACCCGAGTTGCGATTCACTCTAGAAATGATGTACGAGTAAAGTTTATAAAAGGTCAATTTAGCAACTCCTAGGTCTGTACCAACAGTGACGCATTCCAGATTAGCGCCATCGATTTGATAAATATACGCGATCGGAGTTTTGCTGTGAGTAAAGGTGATAATTGAACATTTAGAAACGCTGATGATAAGCTGGTTAAAGCGGCACCATTTTGTAAACTTGTCGATAAGATCTTGCAGTTGTGATAGTTTTCAACGATGAAGCGATGAATATTTTAAGATCGTCAACGTATAACAACTTGCAGCCAAGAGGCATCACAAAATACAGGGATACCTCGATATAAGACAACCTCGTTATAAAACAACCTCGATATAAGACAATTCGATATAAGACAATTTGTACCTCGATGTAAGACAAATCCCTTTGACATAGTTGGTAACGACACTTTCCATTCCAAAAGCGGCGCCATAAATTTGTTCATTATTTCGAAATAATCCCAAAAATTGTAAACAACTAATAGCTCAAACAATATTAAATAGTTCAAAAAACATAAACTCACAACACAGAGCAAAATTGGTGACTGCTAATGCTAAATTTTTGTGAAAAAATCATGTTTCGATATAAGACAATTTCGATATAAAACAACTTTTTGAAATTATAAATTGTCTTATATCGAGGTATCCCTGTAGACGTCATTACCAAATATTAGGAATAGTAACGATTCTAAGTTACTTCCCAGTGGAACTTCGGACTGATTGTCGAAACTGTCCGATTCAACAGAGCCTAACTTTACTGAAAGCTGACGATCTGTAAGGCACGTTTGATGCCATCAGACGAAGCCATCAGATGCGCCTCCACCATCCATCACCTCAAGGGTTAGCCACCATCACCTCAAGGGTTTCCCATTGTATGCAAGTAGAATTACTGCAGAATCGAATTTATCTATCTAGCGACTTTCATGTCAATGCTGTTCGTGAAGGACCAAAAGGGGCTGGGTGGATCTATAAGCAATGTCGCTTATATGATTCCACGGGAATATAAGACACTCCTTCCAGCATAGACTTCCGGTTTCTAGATACATAACTTCGCCGTGCAAACTTATCTTGCGTGATGATTTGTGTACTAGAAGGGCGCGTCAAAATCCTCTCCGATCTTATATGACTTGGGCTGGTTACCACATCTCTCATCCAGTTTTAGATTCATTCAATACCCTAATTCTCCTTCCCCGTTACGATAATGATGGTATATGGCAATGCAATAAGATATGTGTTATACCAATATACATTATATGAAGATATATGGATAACAATAGAACAATCTCACCAGCAGTCCTTCGAATGGAATAGAGCTGCATCATATGAGTTTACATGAGTGCTTCCATTATTAATTAAATTTTTCTTCTAGTATCCATGAGCATTATTTAAACTTTCTTCGGCCCGAGTTTTTACTGTGGTGCTTGCTCCATGAGCTAAAACGAAACAAGTAATTAAAATAACTTATGTTAAGCTTACCTACTAATAAGGTCGTGTGACTCAGTGTGTCATCCAAACCCGCAGTTTTGAGATCAGGCAGCCGGAAACCACCCATCATCGCACCTTCTAGCTTGGCTACTCAAAAGAGCATTACCGGGTAAGGCCACGTGGAGGCCCTAGGTATGGGCTTGGGAATGGCTGGAGCTATGTTGGATGCTTTCTCATTTGCCTTCCCCATTTCATACCCATAGCACGGTAGTTTAATATATCACCCTTAACTCTTCTTCTATTGATAGAAAAGATGCAGGATTTTTTCTAAGACTCCGAAAACCTGCGTTATTCAAGCGCCATGTTGCATAGCTTTTGCAATGGTTTACATAATGCTTCAGCATATTCTTTAAATACAACAGACGAGATTCCATCAGGACCCACACTATAACTGGTTTTTAGCTTCAGATGTCCCCCTTTAATGTCAACTGGAGAGAACTTTCGGAAGCCCAAAGTCTAAAATATCTCCAATAACAACACGTACCGCTTCGTCAATTTGAGAAATTGACGCAGCTGTCGTACTAAATATACTAGATAAGTGTCTAGCAAACATGTTGCAAATGGTTTGAATATTATCGGACACTAGGTCAACGAAACTCATACTAGAAGGAAGGTCATTCTGTTTGCGTTTATCATTAACAAACGACCATCGGCTGCCGTGTTTGCACTGTCAGTTTGCTTGCTAGGTCTTCGATTAAACACGGCTCCCCGTACCTTGAAACGGAGGAAGTTCCTTCGTTGTTTGGAGAGCTAATTCTGCTGCGTTCAGTAAATTTTTGAGTCATTTTTCAATTCTTTTTTACTTTTTATATTTTTTCAAATCTCGTTTTACGTTCACTGGAGAAACGTAAAAAAATCGGTTGTAAAACAAAGAACCTTAATTCAAATTTTGGACTTTGGACGACCGTTAATTAAAATTTCAGACGTAAAATGCAATCGTAAAAAGAAATTACGTAAAATGAATGGATCTAAAAAGTGATTTTATTGTATCTATTTCATTTTTGCCTATATTTTTTGGTGTCTTTAAACAGCATTTTGCCATTTTTGTGCCTCTTTGTATTATTCGTGTATCAACATTGAATTGCAAACCATATTACATATCCAAACATTTTGGCACAGAAAAACAGACGAGACACTCGCATCGTCCATCCAAAAATAACTCATTTGTCAAAAAAGCATGTTTCGCCATACGGCCACACTGTGGCGTTCGAGTATTGCTTCGAGGTTTCAGTTTGAAACTGTACAAATGTAAAAAGCCTACATTATAAAACCCTACAAATATAAGCTACTACGCAACATGCATAACAGAAGGTGCAAGTGTGTATATGACGATGGTTTTTAAAAGATTTCCTTCCATGTGTCATATCAGCTCGTCAGTGGTTTTGGTATAGTGGCTAGCCACGACGAGTCAGCCTAATTAATTAATAATAAATATACATATAGTTTCCATGCCTCTAAAGGTAACGCCAGCATGCAATCTATTACATGCAAGCGACTAATCCAAGGTTGCTGTTGACCTTTTACCTTTTATCTTTAAAACTTGAACATTAAACAACGCACTTTAATCAGCTTATTACGCGAAGCTCAGCTTAAGATTAGAAGCACTTCAACATTAGATGTGCCATAACATTAATTACGTGCGCCCAGAACTTAAAACTGTTTAACTCAAAGCATCACATTTCGACAACAAACCGACCCCCTGCTTTACGTAGTTACATCATAGAGCGCGTTATGATTAACAGCTCCTTATGGTGTACCGCACTGGTAGTGCTCCGCTCCGCTGGATGGAGTGGACCGTGCGTCGCTTTTTTGCATCTTCTCGATGGTTGGTTGGTTTCACAGTCTGCTAAACTGCCGGCCAGCCAAGAAGCACACTTCACTTTAAAATTGCCCTCCAGCCTCCTCCGTGGCAAAATAGGCGCCAGCAAAACCCGAGCAGCAATTTGTAATCAATGAATGTTACGAATCAGCACCTTTTGCAAAACTTTGAACGCATACGGTAAGACTCGCAGGTGAAAAATTCGTACGGCACGGCGCGGTGGTCGAATGGTAGACCTTCTGAAGAAGCATCATCGCTGTTTGATCATGTAGGAGGCGCATAAAAGGATCATCCTTTCAGTTTTCTGCGATTTCAGATCTGGCTGGTTTGGGTTTAGCTAAAAGTGAACGGTCCTACTCTAGGTTTCAATAGCAGACAAATCTGCCGTTCTAGAGCTTCATGATGGTTTCGGAAACTGGGCAAATTGAATGGCCAATTATGAAAAAAAACCTTCAACGAATGACGACAAGTGACGCGAAAAATTTACCACTCAATCAATGTTGTTATGTGCGTTGCAGCCGGACTCCGCTCATTTTGATTTAGCAATGATATGCATAAAGTCTTGTTTAACGTTTCGATGATCAATCATGTGAACAGTTTTGTTTTTATTTCGAAAAATAAGAAACTTAATTACCTTGGTGGACAGCCTGACCTAGATTTGCTAGGTTTGATATGAAATAAAGTTATTGTAGAAATGTCATCAAATTCCCACTGCATATATTTTAAAAAGCTAAAAAGTCAAGTCACGTGATTTAAAGGCAAGTGCTGACTATGGAATTAATAGCATTTCAAAACATGAAATCGAAATGTTTTTTAATCCTCTTTTAGGCTACGAAAGGTGAGATCGGAAAAAGTTAGCCCAAAATTATGTTTTCGACTCTTGGCCGAATTTACCATCCATTTCAAGTCAATCCCTTTCGTAACAAACCCAACGTATAGAGTTTAAGACCAACAGCGATTTGCAGTCTTGCGCCAACATGTGCTAGTACTGTCTGTCACTGACTAATCCCTTCTTTGCTCTGTGAAGTGCATAAAGGCGGACAAAAGACTTTTACTTTCATCGTCACCTTCATCATCATCATCATCATCATCATCATCATAATCATTATCATCAACATGTTTGTAACGCCTGTCAGCAGTCCGTGGAACAAAGCTAAGAAACGTCCAAACACTTCAATTATAACGACCCGCGGCCCCACGGTACATACCTTTCTCCAGCTTTTGATAGCTTTCGATGGCTGCTGCCGACGGACGACGAAGGCAAATTCGTTTGAACGACTCTTCCGCCCTTTGTCAATGCTGGCTGACTGGGAAAATTATCACAGTATACCATTAAGTTAGTTCCCGGTCGGATTTTATTCGCGAACTGATAATGAAGTAACATACTTGTTAATTTTTAATTTACTGCACAGTAGCTGTAAAATTTGATATCACATCTCACAACCAAATCTTCATAGAAAAAGCCAGCGATTATCAGGTGTTGAAACTATGCATACCAATCTGGGAAGTTACATATCGAGTATTAAAATCAAACAAATGAACAACAGAATTGAAAAGTTTCATGCAATACAACTGACGCCGGTCGTTAAGGAGGATAAATCGTTAAAATGCGAATCAAATATTTTCACAATCACAATGAAATGAATTACGGAAATGATTTTTCCAACTTTCATTGTGATTCCTCAGATTGTATTCGCTTTGGCATTATTACTGGACCATTGTCTTGAAAGGGATTGAAGGGCCGACTACTAAACCTTGTGCAACAAGAGCACCGCGCTCCAGATCCAGTTTCGAAAAGGATTATGCACGTCAATCACCTCTATGTCCTCAATTCCATTCGAAGCACATTAAAATCGTGATTGCTGGTTTATTTTCAAAATTCAGCGAATAAATCGATGTGTTTTCTCATTATCGTAATGCAATCGCACTCATAACAGACAACGGACACAAACAAACAGCGGGGCACCCTACCTTTCAGAGGAATGTTTTAGCCTGGAAAATAGAGTAATCGTAGGATGGTGAATCTATTATTACCGATCACAAAAGTGCCGGCCGATTGCGTTGAAAACTTCGGACTTTAGTGCGCACTTGGATTTAAAATCAAAGTTGAAATTGGACTAGAAATTAGAGATGAAATTTGACTTGAAATCGGAACTTGAATTTTTACTAAATTGGACTTGAAGTTTTATTTCAAATTGAATTGAAAACTGGACTTGAATTGGAATTGGACTTATATTTGTAGTAATTCCTTGCAGTCTGAATTACTTGGAATTACTTTTGCTTGGAATTAGACATGAAATCGGAGTTAAAAGCAAATTTAACGTTGTTATTTGAAATTAGACTTAAACATTTTCCTTGCAAATAGAATTAAATTAGACATGAAATTGTAATTTAAATTGGATTTAAAAATAAATTTGAAATTGGATTTAAAATTACGCTTGTAATTGAACTTAAAACTCGAAATGAAATTAAACACAAATTGGATTTAAATCGACCTTGAGATTAGACTTGGAATTACGTACGAAATTTAACTTGAAATTGGAGTTCAAATTGAACTTGAAATCACAGTTTGGATTTGACTTGAAATTAAACTTTAAATTAGAATTAAACTAGATTTGTAATTGAGCTTAAAATCGGACATGTTGCAATTGGACTTGAATTTGGACAAGAACCTAATATTAGGACATCAAATTTTACTAGAAAATATAAATGACATTTTTAGTCCCTTTTACTCTTTACTGTTCTTTTTTTCCAGTCCTGTTTTCTACTTTTACGTTCTTATTTTCTTCTTTTCTTTGCCACTTTCTTGGTTTTTGGTAGCTCTCCTTTTTTCGGTTTTACCTTTTTTCTGCCGTTTTTCGTTTTTTCCGTTTCATTTTTCTTCGTTGATTATTTAACCTGGACATTGTTCATATTTTCAGTCCTGTTTTACCTCTTGTTTTTTACATATTTTTTGTATTTTTCTTTCAACGATTTCCATTCAAGACTTCTTTTTTTTCGTTGCCGGTTTTCGTCTTTTTCAATCTCTTTTTATCTCTTTTCCTTCTTGTTTTCAGAGTTTGTCCGCTCCTTTTTGATTCTTTTAGATGCTGCGTTTTTTATTTTTTTCTATCATGTTTATTCTGTTTAGGCTCCCTTTTATCCAGTTGCTTTTTCTTTTCCTTTTCCTTTTAACATTTTTCGTTTGGTCCATTCACTCTGATTTTCTTTTTGACTTTTTCTATTCAATATTCTCAGTTCACATTCCCATTTTTTCCGTCTTTCTTCTTTTAGATCCCGTTTTTCGTTATCTTCGTTTATAACTTTTCTTTTATCGCTCTTGCTGTATTACCTGTTTTATTTTCTATTTCTGTCCCATCTTCACTCTATTTGTCTCGTTTTCCTTTTTTCTGCTTACTGTTTTCTCTTTCTCTTCTCATCCTGTCTCGTTTTTCGCCCTTTTCAGTCCTCATGTTCCTCTTATTTTTCTTTTTTCTGCACTGTTTCTCGTCTTTTTCATACGTTTTTGCTCTTTTTCTGCCCCGTTTTTTGTTGTTTCTCCCATTGATTACTATTTCCTATTTTTTCTTCTTCCTTTTATTATGTCGTGCTTCTCCTTCATTTCTACCTCGTGTTGTCTTTTTCGCTCCCTGTTCTCCTTTGCCCTTGTTACCTGGTTTTTGCTTCATTTTTCCTGTTTTTCTTTTCGTCTTTTTCTGTCCCATCCCATTTTTGTTTCTCATTCTTATTTTGCTCTATCTGTCTCTCTTCTCATTTCAAACGGGTTATGACCTCTTTTTCCCGTTCTTCTCGTTTCCTCTATTGCACTATTCTTCTTTGGGAATATCAAGAAAACTAATCCAATTTAATCCTACTATATATATATTCATTCTTGACAGATACGTATTTCGCCTACGACTTGTAGGCTTCCTCGGTGTCTGTTTTCGAACACAGTATAAAACCGCAAGAACGGTTTGACAAGTAACCGCGATAAGATCATTACTGATTGGTGCACCATTTTGTATTGCTACGCCACACTCATGGTAAGTTTATAAGAGACGTAGTGCAGCCAACAAGTTTTAACGTGGTAATATAAGCAACCATAATAAATTTGCTTTATTAACAGTTTTATTGTGGTTTCCTAGCTAGCTATTAGTGTGTTTAGTTTCGTAACCTCTTGGTACCAGAGGTAATGATTAATACCGCAATAAAACCTTTATAAAATTTAAGTAAAACCAGGTGACATCAGAATTGTTACTTGGGTTTCCTCCCATTCAGTCACATTCTGTTTTTTGCGTTTTATTCCATATTATTCCGTATTTTTGTCTCTCGTGATAATTTTTTCCTTTTATATTTCTCCTTTTCTATTCTAGTTTCTTAATTTTCCTGCTCCCGTATTTTCACCTTTCCCTTTTCTTCTTTTCTATGTCGATTTTCTCCTTATTTTGATCCTTCGTTTCTTCGTTTTCTTTATCGTTTTTCCTTTTTTTTCTCATTTTGCTACTTTTCCACTCTTGAATCATTTTAGGTTCTGTTTTCCCTCTCATTTTGTATGTTCGTATGATGGAAGAGGTTGAAAGTTGACCAACCTAAGACAAATTGTTTTTGAACTGATTCTATTATTTCTTCTTGCGTGGTTGAAGAAGGTGACCATGCAATGCTGCAGTATTCCAGTATCGTCTTTACACAGACAATATATAGTGTTTTGATAGTGTATAGATCCTACAAATTATTGTAGCAAAAGCGTTTAATAAAACCTAGCATGTTATTTGCCATGTGTATTATCTTAATTATATAAGAGGCTTATGTCTGTACTGAAAACCAGGTCTCTGACAGGAGGCTTATCGGTAACTAAAAACAAGTCCCTGACAGGACGTCATGTTTTCGCAGCAATGGGTTATATTTTCAGTCACCTCACTGGTCGACTGCTGGACTGCTCGATTGCTCAACTGGTTGACTAGACTGTTCGACTCAACTGGTCGATTAGACTGCTCGATTTGAATGCTCGACTGGACTACTTAACTGAACTGCTCGATTGAACTGTTCGATTCAACTGCTCGACTCAACTGCTTGATTGGACAGATCGACTGGACTGCTTGACTGAGCAGCTCGAGTGGACTACTCGACTTAACACTACTTGACTCAACCCGATTGCTCGATTCAACTCCTCGACTAGACTACTCGATTTGATTGCTCGACTCAACTGACAGCTTGTTTCAACAGCTCGACTAGACTGCTCGATTTAGCCACTCAACCCGACTGCTCGACCCAACTTAACTTGACTTGACCTAACTGTTTGATTCGACAGCTTGACTTAACTACTCGATTCAACTGCTCGACTGGGCTACTCGACTGAACTGCTCGATCTAACTGCTCGACTGAACCGCTTGACACGACTGCTCGACTGGACTGCTTGACTAAACTGTTACCTTCGAGTGCTCGACTCAACTGCTCGACTAGACTACTCGATTCAACTGCTTGACTGGGCTACTCGGCTTAACTGCTCGATTAAGCGCGACTGTACTGCTCGATTAAACTGCTCGACTCAACCGCTTGACTTCTGTTTGATTCGACAGCTCAACTTAACTGCTCGATTCAACTGTTAGACTGGACTACTCGGCTCAACTGGTCGACTGGACTACTCGACTCAACTGCTCGACTGGACTACTCGACTCAACTGCTCGACTCGACTGCTCGATTCAATTGATCGACTCGACTGCTCGACTCAGCTGCTCAACTGGACTACTCGACTCAACTGCTCAAATAAACTGTTCGACTGGGCTACTCGACTCAACTGCTCGACTCAAGTGCCCGACTGAACTGCTCGCACGAACTGCTCGACTCAATTGTTCGACTTAACCGATAGACCCGACTGCTTGACTAAACCATTCGATTCGACTGCTCGACTCAAGTGCTCGACTAGACTGCTCGATTCATCTGCTCGAATGGACTGCTCGATTAAACTGTTCAACTTGACTGCTCAACTCGACAACTCGATTCAACTGCTCGACTTGATTATTCTACTCAACTGCTCGACCGGACTGCTTGACTGAACAGCTTGATTTTACTACTCGATTAGACTGCTTGATTTGACTGCTCGATTTGACTGTTCGACTCGACTGCTCGACCCAAATGCTTGACTCGATTGCTTGATTCGACTGCTCGATCCACCTGCTCAACTCGATTGCTTGTCGCGATATCATATGGTCGGTGTTAAATCAGACCGGATCAAGTCGCAAAATTTTAAAAAATGAGTTCATGATACCATACGATCCAGAATTTCCTAAGCAACATTTTACTCTAATCAGACTACATAAATGTTGCAAACAGCCAGATGTTTTTGTTGAGTTAAATAAAATGCAATACGACCATAACAAAAATTGTTTCAGTTTCCGACTATGACTCTTTTATGTACAATATCTTAGAGCTGTGTTATGCAATATAAGAACTCAAAGAACTAATACAAAGATTAAACATCTTCGCAAACACTGGCCAATGGAATGTATCCGCAGTTTTTTGAATTCTGAACAGACATTTATATTTTCCGGATCGTAAGATTCGGGCTCAACTAGTTGTGTTATAGTGGTCGATGAAAGTTAGTTTTGAGCCTTAGATAATTCCTAAGTCCTTCACCTTTTCAAATTTTTATGCTGTTTGATTTTCTTATCTTATTCAGATTTTGGGTGTGATTCTTTTTCTACTGAATGATAGGGAGTTGCATCTTTTACATTATGCTGGAAAACATTGATATCTTGTTCAGTTTCTATTTTCGAAAAGAAAGTTAATGTCGTCGACATACACTTTAAGTTCCTTGAGAACGAGGAAAATGTCGTTTAGATCCAAAGTAAAATGAAGAAATCCCAAATGAGAACCTTGAAAGACACGAAAAGTATTGAATTGGATTCGAGTTCTTTCCGTTATATTCAATCATTTGTTAGCGATTAATTAAATGCGATTCAAGCCATTTCAGGAGCCCCCGCTCAATTCCAATATTTTGCAATTTTAAATGCAACATTCTGCAGAATGCGAGAGAATATGTCAATCCACGGTAATTACGTGCGTCATATTTCCGACCCGATTCAAAGGTAGGCACTAGAAATGAGCAATTCCCTATTTTTGGGAAGATTCCTGCTTTCAGTGACAACTTAAAAAGCCTAAACAAAAGAGCAGTGAGATGTATTGCAAGATTTTTTTATGAAAATTTGAAGGATTCCGTCAGGCCTGCAAACCCAAGCAGCAGTGTGAGTTTTATTGTACTCTTATGGTGGTCTTCATGACCAATTTTGGTCTTAAATGCCATCATAAGAGTATAATAAAACCCAATTTGTTGCTTGAAAAATATCCTGAGCATGAAGTTGGTTAATACCAATATCCACTGAAGATTCCAGATAATATGCAAAATAATCACGATCGCGATTTTCTTCAGAAAACGTTGTATAGATTTTTTGAAAAAAATTTGCAAAAAGATTACAAATCTTTTCCGAGCTATCCCCAACATTTTCATCAAGATTCATTACGAAATTTTTACCTTTAAGCTTAGTTTTCAAGTAATTAACGAAGTTTTTAGGATTGGACTTAACTTCAAGTTCAATGGCTTTTCGTTGGATTGTAGTATTTCGGAATTGTCTCACTACATTACGCTACCGTATATGTAATATTTTTGTATAGGCTGTATCTTGCGCTGCTGACTATCTAGAAAGTTGCAGTCTTCGTGAAAGTTGTTCAAATGACTGCCACCTTCAAGATGGCAAGAAAAATAGTACAGAACTGACTCAACGGACGGCGCTAGTGTATTTGTGATTTTATTTGTATTTACCATAACTCATGATTTTGGCAATGCACGAAAAACCGGATTTTTGCGTTGCGGAATTTGTGTACCACCCCTTGCCTCTTTATCATCAAAAGGCGTCATTACTTCCAAAAATTCTGATTGGGAATTCAGGCGGGATTGTGAAATTTGTCACTTATTCATGATATTCCGGAGTGCGCATAATAATAACAAATTTGGCTTAGAATAAAGTTTCACAGTCAAATGGTAAGTTTCGGTGTCATTTACTACTTTCCTCACCGACCATTTGAGTTACACACATTTCCTTCCTGCTCATGCTGCACCGAAAAAAAGGTGTGAATCAATCAATTGATTAACACAATCATTTTTGAACTTTTCTCCTCTCGCTCGATGCGTTGATGTTGATCCAATTTCCGATAAACGCAGACAAAAGAATTGTGTGTCTTGTTCCCAGACATACCTATACCAGTCTGTCCGTTTGATGTTGCTCGGTGCGTTTCGATTTCCAATGTCGATGATGTTTCATCTTAGAATTGCTATGGTAAACAATCCATCACCGTCAGCTTTCTCACCGGCTGAACGCAGCACCAATGAACAGCACTTTCGGCTCGCTGGATTCTCTTCCTGCTAGAAAAAAAATGAAAACCGGTACTAATCACATGAAAATAATGAATGCTTACCGAATGTTTACAGAAAGTCAAGGTAACTTACACTCACATGTGAATTTAGTATTTAAATGTCATCAACTTTGGATTTAACAATGAAGTAAGATGTCAGCAGCAATACAGAAGTTTGCATGTATTTTCACGTGGAAGGAGTCTATGAGTGTATATTGATTTTATTTGAGTGCGCTTTGAAGTGTTAATTTGACCTTCAAATCTTGTCGGGTTTTACTGCTTCCTAAATTTTATTTTTGTTACTATTGGACTATATTTTCTATCAATGTTTTTGTCTCAAGAAATAAGGCAAAAGCGAGACCAATTGTTGATTTTATATTTATCAAACACATCTTTTCAGAATCTTGAAAACATGATGAAGTACATCGATTTAAAGCTCTTCGAACAATCTCGTATTTTAATGATGTAAGGCATGATTCATGAAATAGCTTGCTGTCCAGCTGAGTTAAACTTCATTAAATTAAATCTTGCATAATGTTGCGACGAAGACCGTCACCGTCAAGTAGGTTGGTCTCACCCTGTCCATTACTGCCATAATCTTCAAACTTCAGATATTCAGAGCAGCGATCCAGTGCCATCACGTGACCGGACGGACCACACCGGACTTGATTCGGTTTCGTTTAGGACCAAAATTTTCCCACTCACAAGTAGGCATTCCCGCTAATGCGGATCTGGCTTCGGATTTTTTGTTTTCGTTTTGGGACACAAAAAGTTATTCATTTCTGAGAACCCCTAACGAGAGGTATTTCGTCAAGTACTCGGCACACTCAGTCATGTACACCACATAATCGTAAGAGGCTCTCCGGTTTCGGCTCCACTCCGCTGTAATCGTTGTCGTAAGGTAAAAATGCAAAGACGTGCTTCTCAAGTGCTACATGCTTGTCTCCCGGACTGGCACCAGAGCACCAGCTCTGGTCGTTCAGCCAGCCGGTGGGTGTGTCGGTCGGACGGTCGGTCGGATGGTCCCGGGTTGGGGTCTCCTCGAATGCGTCTGCTTCGATGCTCCATTTTGCATGGTCGGTGAGCTTGTAGGTTATTATCGAGACACTAACTAGTGTTGCCCGCTGCTGGCGGTACGATCCGTCACGACACGATAAAAAGGGCTGATGAAATTTTGCTGACTAATTATAAAGATTGTCTTCGCGCGATCCCATCTCTCGGTGGGTCCTCTACGTCGCCGCTTCGAAGGGTCTCGGTTTTCCGAGAATAATGAAACACGAGAAAATAGTCGAGATTGGTAATTGCTACCTTCGTACCTATTTGATCTATGGCTAGATAATGGATAATGTGTTGGTTGTTGGTTTCTTTGACAAGCCGAAGAACGAGTTTAGTACCGTGGTTAGAGAGCAATTAATGGTGCCGTTTGTTCGTTACGTTAAGGACGCTTGAATGTCACCATCTGCATATGCATAAAAGATAATTACTTTACTACACATCTATTAACAAATGTGGCTATTGCGATAAATTCTTTTTTAGTTATTGTGCTAAATTATGCATTTATTTTCTTGTACAAAATCACAAAAAATAAACATCTGCGAATGATAAAAAATACGTACCATAAAATAAAGTTCATTCGCATTTACTTTCATTTTCACTGTACTACTTCATCTCAATTTTACATTCCTTGAGTTTCATTGCCCTTAGTTGCCCTTTGCAAATGGTCACATTCATCCAAGCCACACCAGAAACTCTTTTTGTTTCATCCGATATTATTAGTTATAGTTATTTCTGGTTGCGGAATTTCGTAGCCTCAATCAGCAACTCATCCAGTGATCAGGAAACATTAATCATTCATGAGCACTCATTGATCTTTTCATCATTTAAAGAGTGTCGTAAAGTTTTACATCTCGTACGCATGTGAATTCGTATCATTACGCATGCCTATCAATCCTGAAAGCAACTTCAATAACGATGAAACTTTGTTCAATGCAGGAATCAACATTTCTAAACATGAACAATACGAGCTTATGAGCAAATGCTTATGACTTATTTCGACCAGAAATTATTCATTGAACCAACGATTAAACTTACAAACTACAATCAATCTATTAGGACAGTTCACGACCGCTTGTTTTATAACCGAATGCATTTCGATCCTAGTTATAATTGCAGATCATTGCTTATACCATTGCTTAAGCATGTAAAAGAAATATCAAAGTATGCAATACGTGAAAACTGTGTTAATTTCCGGGCAAAGTTGTTAAATTTTAAGCGTTAATTGGAAGAATCGCGTTACTTTGCACCCTTTTGTATTTCTGTTGAGTTCTCGAAATCACCTGCCTAATCAACAGCTAAGTCCATATAAACGTATAGGACTATCTGTTGGTTATTGGGTTGAATGGTTTCACCAATTCTACGCTTACGGACGCGTAAACAAGTTGACCTAATAGTTACAGTATTCATTTCAGGCCATTATATCGGGTCGAAGAGCCATAAAAATCGTTGTCAGTATTTGACAGTCCTCCTTTGAAACCACACAACGGACGATTCGTAATAGTTAGCAATTAGAATTTTTTTTATGCTAGAGTCTTGCAATTGAGATTTACTCTATTCCAGTGAAATGGTTTGATTACGGGTTTTCTCTTCTTTTCATTCTTTGTTTTAAACTTTTATCGACTTTTATCGACTTTTATTTACTCTGACCACTTTCACAGTACATCTTTATGGGGCAGTAAGCGTGATACCTAATTTCAACCTCTATGCCGTTGCTTCGACAATATCGAAACTAATAAATGAAGCTGGTTTACTTTTCCATTCGCTTCATACATGACGCAACTGCAATTTCATTCATTCATCATTGATGAGTTGTTGAACAGAACCTTTCAAGTAAGCTTTAATCGAAGCTGGTTATTGCCTCACATGACGGCGATTGAAAGACAAGCACGGTTTATCGATTTTGGTTAGATTATATAATACGAACATGCGTTACATTATAAGAAATATTGTTCAATTTTAATCCATTTTTATTCAATGATCGTAGCATTTAAAACTGACCATAATGTTCAATTGAAATTCTCTGTACTGATGCTACTACCAGTAAGAGCAAAGTTGAGCACAATAACAGCCTATTATATACCTATAGAAGTCCGACTTAGACAGCTCGCCATTAGCAGTAATACTTCAAACGGCTGTACACCTTTAATATATTGATATGAAGTTTAGAAACACTAAAAATGCGATATTTTCGAATCTGTGTAGCTTGCTAATCATTCCTTCAACCGAATCAATTCCCAAGGATGAAACAGAGATAATTATGCAATATTTTATAAAAAAAACTGGAACATCGTTGTTTCGAAGAAATTCTGTCACCTTACATTTCATACCGCTTGATGCACATTTTCTTTAATTCCAGTCTTGGCCAGTCGGTTTCATGAATTCTTTTTGCTCCTTCCGTCTTTCTGAGCAATGTCACTTGTGATTGCTCCCATCATCTTGAGCTTTCGCTGTTGGGCTGTATTATGGATACACTGTTCTGTGAATCACATACTGCTTATAGCTAAGATAGAATGTATGGACGAAGCATTGAGCTTTGTGAACTACTTGAAAACGTACTTAGTCAATCGCTGCCTCTCAGTAAAAGTAGATAACGCAGCTTCTAGTAACTTTTGCCATTAATCTGGCGTCCCACAGGGAATTAATTTTGGATCCCTGCTATTTTCCTTATTTTTCAACGACATGTGCACTGTACTTCTTCGAGAATGCAGATTGCCCTACACTGATGGTCTTAAAATTTACGTACTGGTCAAATTGTTTAAAGATTGCCGTAACTTGCAAATACTCATAGATATCTTTGCAGACTGGTGTGGAAGGAATGAATTAGTTGGAATTATCACATCGGCAACCAGCCCTTGCAAAGTGAAGTATCTAAATACGAGCTCCAGTTTTCTGCAGCACTGCTCCTATGTTATATGTCGGATGATCTCCTTAGAGTTGAGCTACGCAGGGTCGGGCCATCGCAATTATTCAGTTTTAGTAGCCCCCCAGCAAACCACAAATCGTATAATAATGTGTGAAAATCATCTTAAATATCGCTAAACAAACCCGAAATCGTACACAAAGCTTAATAAAGTGAACCCTAGTTTACATTTATTCGTACAAAATGATAGTAACTGATTCACATACGATTTTCGACTCAGAATTGTATAGCATTATGGAACTAATCATGTTGAGTCGAATTTCATCGTATACAAATACTTATGAATGTGAATTGTTTTCATATAATTTGCAGTACGTATATCGCCTCCAAAACAGTACGCATTTGCTGGTTTCGTGCATCGAATGTGATTTTTCTAGATATATACATCAGTACATATATCATATTTGTTACTTTGATATGCGTACGAAAATGTTTGCTGGGCCCTGTTAGCAATGGACAAACATTGTAAAATATATCTCCATAATTGCTAACTTTCCATAATATTGTGACTTTTGGCAGTAGCTAAAACTATGCAAAAAAATATCATTGGAATTTGTTGATTCTTTTCGTTGAAAATGACGTTTGTGTGACGTGTGACGTTTCTGCCTACTGTTTTCCTTCGGCCATCATCAGACGTAATAACGCGTCAATTCTGCATCATCACTCACAATCGATTATTAATGATGCAGAATTGACGCGTTATTACGTCTGATGATGGCCGAAGGAAAACAGTAGGCAGAAACGTCACATCAAACCAATAGTTTTTTGATTTTCACCGAAAAGAATCAACAAGTTCTAATGATATTAGTGTCACGGTGATCTAAATAAGTAAATAAACTTTGCAAAAAAGTTTTCCTGGTGCAATGAACTCGTCTACAAATGGAATGGTCCCAGCCAAGTTCATAACGATTTAAGGTTAAAATTCAATTTTAACTTTGAGGCCGATTTCAATTCTAGGCTCAAGTCTACGGGGGTTGGGCACGTGGCCCGCTTTCTCTTCGAAATCGTCATGGTACATCCTGAAATTCCTGATTTTTTTTTCTAATCGGCTGGTATCTCGGAAAAATTACATTATTCATTTATTTATTTCGTCAAGCAAAAGTAGACTACATACAATATTACTTAATATTATACATTGATTGCTTACATACTTTATACATTATTTCTATTGGTGAGTCGTGTTTTAAGCTGTTTTCTGGACATGGTGATGTCAATACTTTCACAATGCTGATTGTAGAAATGCATCATGCGATTGACGGGACTATTCTTTGCGTAGCTAAAGCGTTTTATAAGGCCCAGCATGCTATTTGCTTTAATGATAGTTGTATTATAATGTTCAGTAAATGGTAATTTCGAGTCTAAAATTACACCTAGATCCCTCACGACTTTACATTTTCCTATGCGCTAGTTTCCTAAAAATTTGTCTGTTGAATATGTTTGTTTTTTCCTACTGAATTCAATTGAATAACATTTTTTGACGTTTAGTTGGAGCAAGCTTTTATTGCACCATGTGTAGAATACATTGCTTTCATTCTGGAATGTTTCGAAGTTTTCCGTATTAGTTATTTCCAGCTTTAGCTTTATGTCGTTTGCGTATACAATAACACGTATTGAATTAAGAAGGAAGGATAGGTCATCTACGTACAGGATGAAGAGAAGAGGGCCCTGATGAGAACCTTGTGGAACTCCAGAAGTGACTTGTATTGGTTTGGAGAAGTTGTTTTGAAAGCGAACTATTTGTTTCCGTCTTGTGAGATACGATAGTAACCATTTCAAAAGTGTTTCTTCTATTCCATATTTTTCCAATTTAAAGATTAGTAAAGGTATGTCAATTTTGTGACACGCTTTGATGAAGTCAGTGTAAAGAGCTTGGTTACCATTGTCCATTACATTCAGAGTGAATGTTACAAATTCCAAAAGATTTGAGGTAGTTGAACGGCCTTTCTAAAAACCACTGAGTTGTTGAGTTGTAATTTGGTATTTTACTTGCAAGAAAATTTTATTATTTACAATTGATTCAAATAGTTTCGGAATACATGAGGTAATGGCAATTCCACGATAATTACGTATGTCAGCTTTGGTACCAGATTTGAAAATTGGTACCAAGTAAGAAGATTTCCAGACTTCTGGAAAAATTCCTGGTTTCAGCGACATATTGAACAGTTGTTGTAGCGGAGCAGTTAATTCTTCTGCCAGGTTTTTCAATAACACAGGAGTAATTTTGTCTGGTCCGGATCCTTTGGATGCGTCCAGGTTCTTTAGTGCAGTGTAAATTTCATGTTCAGATATGTGGTCTACAGATGCATTTTTTAAGTGTTCACCAAAATAGGAGAAATAGTCGCGGTCGCGGTTTGTTTGTACAAATGTAATGTATACTTCTTCAAGAAAAATTGCAAAAAGATTTCAAATTTCGGTATTATTTTGTCTTATTCGCGTGTCGAGACGCATTGTAGATGAAAAGTTGGTGCTCCTTAATTTCGTTAATTTGCATGAAAGTATAGCCGCTATCCTTCGGTTACTTGATTTTTTCAGGCCAAAACATAAAGCTAAATGTAGAGCTGAACATCATCGGGGAATATATGACAATAACGCATCACAGATTTTGGATCGTTAATATACATTGAGAAAACAAAGGTCCAAGAATAGATCCTTGAGGGACTCCGCTCACAATATCAATACGATTCAACAGATATAACTTGAGTTCTATTTGATATAATTGTATAAGTTGAGTATAAGTTTTATGGTTTTATTAGCGAAGCAAACCTAGGTGCTATATTCCGTTATCAAAACTTGATCTTCTGTTTTTATACGACAGACTTCGCAGCCAGCTGTTAGAGTGCAGGACAATTGCAGGGCAAGTTGCTACGATCCTAGTGACTCCAACAGCCTCTCCCAGTCGAGATTCGAACATACGACGACTGGCTTATTAGGCCAGCGTTTTATCTCGGAACCAACTGGGAGGGACACACAATAATTTATCTGAACAATGTTCTTAATAAATAGATTAGCGTCAAATTCATTAATATTAGTTCTCTTCAGTTTCTTCACAAATTTCTGTGCAGTTTCATTAAAATCGCAAATTTCATCAGTCAATTCAAAAGTCCTAATGCAGGCGGTAATGAGTTCTTGATAACCACACAACGTACGATGATAGTTGGTTTGTAACAGGCCGGTAGAGCAAAGGGCACGTTGTGAAGCACGGAAATTTATGCGAGACAAAAGCGTCGGTGAGTCAATGTCACCATTCATCAGTTTCACAATAAAAATAGCCTGATGCAGTTTCCGACGGCGCAGGAGCATATCGATACCCAGTAGACGGTAACGGTCTGGATACGGTGGTAGGTTAACAGGATCGCGCCAAGAAAGCTCATGTAGCACAAGTCGGACAAATCTTTTCTGGATACGTTCAATCCGCAAATTTCAAGACAGCTGGTAAGGGCATCAAACCAAATTGCAGTTTTCCAGAATTGGACGAACCAAAGAGCAATAAAGAGCTTTCAGGCAGTGTGGATCCTCAAAGTCACGGGAAATTTTTGAGATAAAACCAAGTTGACGTGCGGCTTTCGATATCAGAGTGACGTGGTGTAAGTGAAAAGTGAGCTTAGAGTCAAGAACAACACCGAGATCAGTTACAGATACGACTCTCTTTAGCTTCAGTACGTCCACATGATAGTCAAACAACAACGTCAAACAACAGTTTCTCCGACACCAGCCAACGAAATCATTTATCAAAGTTTGCAGACGACGACAATCTTCCCTGTTTCAAACTTCTAAATACAATTTTAGATCATCAGCGTATACCAATTTGCAGTCAGATGGTAGTAACAGTGTGACGTCGTTGAAGAACAGCATGAATAACAAGGGACCCATGTTACTTCCTTGCGGCACTCCCGAATTATCGGTAAACTGCGAAGATATACATGCACCGACTTTAACGCGTAAGATTCTTCCACGTAGATATGAATTAACTATTCAGCGAATCGGCAAGAAGCTCCAAGTCGCGAAATTTTACGCAGAAGTATACCGTGATCGATACGATCGAAGGTAGTTTTTAGATCAGTGTAAATCACATCAATTTGTTCTTTTTGTTCCATTTTCGAGATACACGATGAAGTAAACTCCAGTAAATTGGTACATATAGAGCGACTCGGTACGAATCCATATTGGGAAGTAGAGATGTAGTTCTTCGTCCGGGAAATAATGACGCCGCTAATTATAATCTGAAATAGTTTAGAGCCAGCCGAAAGGCTAATGATGCCACGGTAATTTCTGACGTTCAAATGTAGCACCTAGGCTTTGCTTGGGTGTCTAGGATTAAAAATGTTAATGAGTTGATTTTCCCAAACAAATTCATACAAATTTCAAACAAATTTTGCGCACATGGAGCCGACTATGGAAAAAGACAAGCACTGAAAAACGATCATATTTCCCAACCTCAACCCATGCTTAACGGGAAACTAGCAGTCATTAACTTTTCATCGGAGAGCCCAATTTCAGAAGCAATTTTTGGGCGCAACAGCGGGGTTCTGTTTATAGAAATGTATTCACTGCATTCTTCTGGTCAATCTAATCAGAGCGAATATATTTTTATGAACAAAATTTTTGTTTCAAACAAAAAAACTGCTTTTGAAACTTGCAGAATCGATGACGACTAACTTCACCTTAAGGCGCTGCTTTTGCAGCATTTCTTTTACCTCATCTCGTTTCCTTAACCCTCAAATAGGCAACATCATAAATACGATGTGATCAAGCTAAAGACTATTTTTTCAATTTCTCTGTTTCGTTTTATATATCTAATGCTCTCTCCAGTTATGTTTTCATTTCAGATCTATTACATAATTGAAGTCAAGCATTTAAATCACTTGTAGTAAATTTTTGAGGTCAAACGTAAAAAGGGATATATTCGCGCAATAATTTATTTCGTAATTTTTCAGAACACTTGTTTTTGCAAGATGATAACTCTTGGGCGCATGATCATAATGTTGTGGTAAAAATATCAAGAAATCTGTACACACATTTTTCATATGAACATGTCACATTTCATATGAACACATTTTTCATACTGTCAATTCAAAATTCGCTTCGTATGCATGTATCTCTAAAAGCTTAGGCTGTCTATAGATCTTTTGTGTTTACATACATGTTTAAATCACTTAAACATTATAAAAAAGGTGTTGATAAATAAATTAAATGACGCTTACAGATATATACACACTCTAGAAAATAAAATAAAATTATTTTGCACGCAGTACGTTCTTGTCAATTTTACCGATGTATTCACCGAGGTTTCTTTTGAAATGGAAGTTATGAGCAAATGTCGCAAGGAAGGACCATGAGCCGCGCCGACATTCCCTTACATATGGGTTCCAAGGGCTTCTGAGCCAGGTCAGTAACTTTGGAAACTTAATCAAACTTCTTCAGCATTTTGCAGCAGAAAATCAAAGCTGGAAAATTTTAGCAGGATACGGTACTGACTGACAGCGCAAAATAATACTCAATTATTGAATCCCTATTCTACAACAGAATGATTAATAGCGGTTTATCTAGTGCCCATTTCCTGTTGGACGCTCACAGAGTTTAATCCTCCTTTCTCGTAGGCGGAGGGAAGCGTAGGTTGAACGTTATCCCGTAGAATTGCATTAGCACTGTTGATCGTATTGTCAACCAGACAGTGCGTAGGAATGTAAGAATCATTTATTTTCTCTTATCAGTTGATCAGCCGGAACTGTGTAATTACGCTGGAAATCCGATAAATTAATGATTAATAGATTCGAACCTCTAGTTGGCGTCGAGGCACAATTATAGTCTAAGAAGTCAGTCGTCACATGTTCGAATGTCAATCGACAGCAGCTATTAGTGTCAGTCCACTGTGAACTGTCACTTCTCACGTGCGTACATTAGCATGGCATTATATTAGAATTAGATGCAAAGCAGTGTATCAGAAACTTGACGTGCTCACTTCAGTGGAATGATTTTAAGATTGATGAACAGTTTGCTCGTTTCGTATTATTCTGAGGCATAAATGCGAAAGCACTAGGCCCATTATAGTCAGACATAATTCCAATTAAAATCAATCAAGTAAACGATTTTTATTATATTTTCCACATCATTTAACTAGAAAAATTACCCGTCCATTCCAATTTCTTCTAGTGAAGAGCAAAGCTCTACCAGACGATGGTCTCAGTTTTCACACAATTAACCACCTAAACAACCGCACAATCCGACCTTTTTTCCTCCGTTGCACAATCACAGTCACTCGACTAATCTAGCCTTTCTCGACGGTCACACCCAATGATTTCAATCTGCAAACTGACCTGACTCACCACAACTCGCCAGTCCATACGCCTTCAAACGCCTCGAAAACCCGTCCGATGGACGGATGGACGAACAGCCGGACGACGGTATGTGCTTACCGGTTAATCATAACGTTAGTTCTATGATACCGGCTCTTACCACGGGACTCTTACTTAATAAATATCATCATTTCCATCGCGTCATCCCCATGGGAAAGAAACCGGCAAAAGAAGCTCGTCATTCCAGCCCGGTCCGGCCCGGAGGTGGCTGTAGATATTCGGAACCCAAGCAGCACGAGACACTGGCACTGTCAGTGTCGAAGCTGTGGTACGTGGGCAAAGTACGGAAAAAATCAACTCAACCACAAGCAGAGCTCTCGAGAGAATCCTCTTCTGGCCGAAAACGTTCGTCCACTGACGGACGACCGACGACGGCTCGACGATGCGGTTGATTATCCAATTGACTAGCCGGTAATGAAGTCAGTTAATTCGGTTGAAAGTGAAATTATTACCGCACCGCACAAGTAAACGCTGGACAGTCTAAGCCCCGGTCAACGCCTGGAGGCTGCTGGGATGTTGTGTGTCGGTCGAGCGCAAGAGGTTGGTCCGTCTAAGAATGTACTTGAAGTGTTTACATCTAACTATTTATGAGTGTCGTAGGAATGATTCGGAACACGCAGTCTGTGACTGGGTTAAAGCGGACGGAACCATGCAAGGTTCGGTTAGGGTTGACTAAGGCGAAAGAAATCGAAAACGGAAAAAATTCCGAGAGAAATAGTGCAGACAAGACAGAAAAAGAAAGGACCCTATCAACTTCAGCTAGGGGCTCTGTGGTACGGTCGGTGGTATCGGGTGAATTGTGGGAATGTGATAGAGCGCACGTTTTTTCCTTCTACGTGAATGAGATTAACATAACGAGATGTGGGTCGAGAGAAGTACCTATATTTCTCAAGGTTTTTGTCGAGTGATGCGGAAAATAAGATTGCGTCATATTGAAAGGTCATTGTATGTGGTTAGTGTTTCGTGATCTTGAGCTTGTTATTCAACAACCGTTGTTGTAGTCAATTGCTTTGCGGAACTAATCATATTTCTAGAAGCATTGCCCAATTGTCCTTCTTACTAAAGATATATTTGTTTTCTTTTACTTTCAGGTGAGATATTTCTACATAATTCTTCTCGATGGTCAGAAACATTACCTGGTTTTTGAAGCCAAAGCCAACTTCAAAATATTTACAATGAGTTGGTTTCACCAACTCATTATAAATTCACCACAGCTGAACCATAGTAGTAATCATCCAAATTACCGTAGCAGAAACGAGTGAATGTAGGCAGGTACGATGTAATTATTATAATAGTTTCTTAAATTTCCCTTTGACTTCAAGAAGCAAGCAAATTAAATTGCAAATAGTCTCGCATGCCGGTAAGCTGTTTATGAAAAAATCGTCTTGAGCCATCTCACACAAAAATTTATTGTAAATCAACCAATAAGCAAACCTTGATTAAAACGAACGCTCTTTTAAAACGTTCCATCTCAAGGGTGCAGTAAATTCAATTTAAAACTAAAACATTTCCGCGCCTGTAAAAAGGTCAAATCAGGAAACATTAAATCCAGTAAACCCCAAATGGGGTCTTGAAGCGAGGTGATTTTCTATACAACAAAGGTGCCCTTTTTGGAGAACAACAAAAAAACCTCATCACCGCGCCCCAGTTCCGTGTAACATCCTGACCCAATGCCCGGCCCGGACCATCATCGCCATCGTCGTCGTCGTCGTCGATTCAATTGCTCCCATTCGATTGATACTGGAAGTTTTTTTTTTCTCTTCTGTTATTTACTGCTTTCGATGATGATCGACCACCACCAGACCGACCGACCCACCGTACCGTCAGAAAAGACCGAACACCGCCAGCCAGCTGGACCACTAATGAAGGCCTAATGAGCTTCGGAGCTTCGGAGTAGTAGCATCGGGCGGCGGCCGGCAGCCGGCGTGGCGGTGATTGACGATTCATTAGGTCATTTGTGAGTGGAGCGTCGGACAGAAGTCGTCACGATTACAGGTTCGTCACGTTCCGGTGTGCTACCAGCGGCGCACCGGACTGAAGGCACCGGCACCGGCTTCGCTTCGCGGTCACTTCAACTGTATCCATTTATGGTCAATTAATTTGAAAAATTGAATCGTTTGTGAGTGAAATGCAGGTGATGGATTGGTATTTTTCGAATTAAGAATAACCATAACTGTAATTTATGGTGTGGTTTTTGAAGTTTCATAATTAAGTTTGGTTAAATTATATGCAAAAGTGAACTAATGAAGTACAGTAATGTTCCGATTTTGTCAGCTCCCGATTTTGTCCACTCTCGACTTCATCAGCTTTTCATCCCAATTTTGTCAGCTTATACATTGTGTTTGACTTTTGTGCTTTTAAACATAATTTATAAAACTTTCAGCCTGCTTGAAACTATTTTGATTCTCTGGGGAGAGTTTTTGAATAAAATGATGCCTTTTTGCGAGTAATTCGGGGTCAAAATTAGGGTATTTTTAATAGTAAAAGTTCTGTAGTTCCTAAACAAGCAAAGATAGATGTATACTATATTCAGCAACGTTGTGTATTTTTACTATTTGTACTACTTTGTATAACATAAAAAAGTCATATAACAACTATAAAAACAGCTAAAATAGAAAAACTGATTTTAACGATTTTTTATTTATGAGAAATAGGATTTTTCAATCTTCGGTGAAGCGATAGAAGGTTACTGTCTTCAGCAAAATTTATTTAGTAATATGCTGTAAAACTTCGCAGAACACATTAATGTGTTAAATTGAAACTAAAGAAAAATAAATTTTTTATTTCATTTTTAGGGGGATTAGTCAAAATTTGAATCCCGCCTGACAATAATCTTTTAATTTTAAGAAAGTCTTCCAAAGGTTCCATTAACCTAAAACCACGTTTTCCCGCTCAAAGCTAATGGGCACCAAAAAAGGTTCTGGACCAGCGTGCTGTTCCCGGTTCATTGATCTTTCGGATGACCAATTGAGGGTTAAAATTTAATTTTTAGTAGAAGTCATCGATATTGTAAGGTCTTAAGTCTTGACATTTGAAAAAAAATTTCGAAAAGAAAATTTCCCGATTTTGTCAGTTTCTCCATTTTGTCAGCCCAAAATTCAACATGGGGCTGACAAAATCGGAACATTACTGTATTTGATGAGCGAAAAAGTCATTTAGGAACATAGAAAAGTTATGAAAAATGGGTTATTTCGAGGATTTGGGAGGAGGAAAAGCTACCGGAGGAATGGATGGAAGGAGTGGTTTGTCCCATCTACAAAAAGGGTGATCGGGCTAGACTGCTGCAACTATCACGGTATTACGCTGGTAAACGCCGCCTACAAGGTACTCTTCTAGATCTTGTTACGCCGGTTGGCACCGATAGCACAAGGTTTCGTAGGGAATTATCAGGCGGGTTTCATAGGGGCTCGCGAAACTGCGGACCAAATTTTTACTATCCGACAGATCTTGCAGAAATGTCGGGAGTACAACGTGCCCACGCATCACATCTTTATTGATTTCAAAGCAGTATACGACACAGTCGATCGAGACAAGCTATGGCAGCTAATGCACGAATACGGTTTTCCGGACAAACTGACGCGGTTGATCAGAGCTACATTGGATTGAGTGATGTGTTTTGTACGCATCTCTGGGACACTCTCGAGTCCTTTCGAGATGCAGCGAGGGTTGAGACAAGGTGACGGTTTATCCTGCATGCTGTTCAATATCGCTCTTGAGCGGACATCGAAATGAGATGCACGATTTTTACTAAGGATAGACCACTTTTAGGCTTTGCAGATGACTTCGATATCATAGCCAGGAACTTTGCGACGGCGGAGGTAATCTACGCCAGACTGAAAACGGAGTCTAGGAGAATTGGGCTAAAAATAAATGCGTCGAAGACGAAATACATGAAAGGAAGAGGCTCAAAGGAAACAAATGCGCCTCTCCCACAGACAGTAACCATTGATGACGACGAGCTAGAAGTGGTAGAGGAGTTCGTGTATTTGGGATCGCTGGTGACCGAGGACAACAACACTAGTAAGGAGATCCAGCGGCGCATCCCAGCGGGAAATCGGACCTACTTTTCCCTTCGTAAAACGCTACGATCATGAAGCATATGCCGCCGCACGAAGCTAACAATGTACAAACCCCTTATTAGACCGGTAGTACTTTATGGATTTGAAGCCGTGACGCTGCTCACGGAGGACATACGCGCCCAGCGGAAAGTGCTGCGGACGATATTTGGCGGAGTACAAACTGAAAGCGGAGAGTGGCGGAGGCGTATGAATCACGAGCTACAGACATTACTTGGGGAGACTCCCATCGTACATCTAGCAAAAGTTAGCAGGCTACGGTGGGCCGGACACGTCGTAAGGATGCCGGACGACAGTGCGACGAAAATAGTCCTCTTCAACAACCCCACTGGCACCAGGAACAGGGAGGCCCAACGTGCACGATGGCTCGACCAGATCGAAAGCAATTTGCGACTTCTGAGACGACTAGGAAATTGGTGATGAGTGGCCCAAGACCGAGATGAATGGAGACGAGTGCTTGAAACGAGTCAGCCCGGCTCTGTGCTGAAGAAGAAGAAGATATGCCAGAAATGCAGTTCACATTAATCTTTGATCTAATGATCTGATATAGTCTTACGTCACCCATTCGCACAACCCTTGGGGCTGTACACCTTGTAGGTTTTTGTTTTTTTTTTTGAAGAAAACTACTGTGTGACACTATCTTGTCATCATACCTTGGAGTCATTCTATGCAAAGCGAACGAAAAAAGATCAACCAACCTTCTTGGAATTGATCAAGAGCAAAGCGACATCTTTCGGAAGCATGTAGTTCCCACGCAATGTAAAGGTCACTGGCCACTGGATTTATTGACATTAAATTTTATAAAGAAGACTAGAAGTGGATTTGTTTTGTCGACTGTAGAATTTAATATTCTCGTTTTAATTGGCTGTCAGTCTATTGATAGTCGAACAGATTTTGTAATCTTTCCAACGTTTCAACTGTTTATTTCAGTCTTCTTCAGGGATTGCTACAATGTGTTACATATTAGGTCTGTCGTAAAATGTTTTTAAGTTATACGTACAATACTGTCTGCTCTTTGTCAAGTATCTGTGTCTCGTAGAAATTACTTGTCGTTAAAATTGTTTTTGTCGCACATCTGTTATTTTGTCTAATTAACTGGATCATTGCACCTGTTTTTCCTGTATGTACACTGACGGTCTTACGTCCACTAACTGTATTGTATGTTTTATGTTTAACTGATCTAGTCTAACTGATATGGGTGTGGGTGTTGGTATGTTTTAGGCTGGCTAACAATCCTGCATATGTATGGTTAAGGCCATCTACATCATTTCGTTTGTTGATAGAATTGCTAGTGTTTGAAATGTGGCACATTTCTAGTATCGGTAGTGTGGATTTTTTGAAGCTGCGATCGATAATTTTGGTGTTGGTCAGATCGAATCGATGATTCTGATCTATGCAGTGGGCTATTAGAGCTGTTTTTTCTCTGAGAGAAATAATCTGGTGGTCGTTTACTGAGAGGCCGTCGTGCAACAGTTTTTCCAGCTGATTGACAGTGGTTTGATGTCCAGAGAGTCTCGTTTTTAAGTGGTTAGTGGTCATACCAATATACACTGAATCACAACTTTGACACTTAGTGCTGTATATTACGTTGTGTTGTTGTAGCGGTGGGACGATATCTTTTACTGGAGGGAGAAAGGCTCTTACATTGTTGGTAGTGGTGTATGCTAGCTTTACGTTGTCAAATTCTCTTTTGAGAATCTTGGCAATCCGAGGCGACAGGTCGGCTATGTGTGGGATGGATCTGTAGATCGGTTCAGCTGGTAGATCTGTGAATGGGTTCCTCTCTGACGGTTGTATAGGCTTCGGTGTCGTGTGCGAAGTGGGGTTGCTCGATGCTGGGGTGTTTGTTTGGTGATCGGTTAGTTGGCTGGTTGCTGGTGGCTGTCCTGCGGTGAGTGTATTGTTTTGATTTGTATATCGAGTCCAACATCTGTTGATCAGTTTGGCTGGATAGTCGTTGCGTTGGAGGTGTGTTCGTATGATGGAGTATTTCTCGGCTTTGGTATGTGCTGTGGACAATCTATCGACGCGTGTAATGAAATTGATAGCGGTGTTCATTTTTTGGTTGAGGAGATGTGCGACAAAAACAATTTTAACGACAAGTAATTTCTACGAGACACAGATACTTGACAAAGAGCAGACAGTATTGTACGTATAACTTAAAAACATTTTACGACAGACCTAATATGTAACACATTGTAGCAATCCCTGAAGAAGACTGAAATAAACAGTTGAAACGTTGGAAAGATTACAAAATCTGTTCGACTATCAATAGACTGACAGCCAATTAAAACGAGAAGACTAGAAGGGTGCCCCAGTTAGGACCCACCCGTGAACTTCAAATTGTACTAAAAATTGAACTTCGAACTGGCCTTGGACTCAAAATAAAATTGTTGGAATTGTGTTTACATTCATACATGGAATTGAAGTTGACGTTGACCATTACAAATATTTAAAAAAGTTTTTGTCCCTCCGGTGTAGGGCCAATGAAGGGGGGGGGGAGGGTGGTGCGAAAAAAAACAAAGAGAATTTTTTAACCGAACAAAAAAATATGGATTTTAGGCATTTTTACTTAAAGTTTAAGCGTGAAAATCTAATTTATTCTTGCTTTTAATAAATACGTTGTTATTTTCCATGCAAAAATCAACGAACAAAAAGACAAAAACGAAAGAAAATCTTTTTTGCCGAGTTTTGAAAATTCCACTGTTTGAATTTCTATTTATTCCATTTCTATTTCGTGCCAGAAGCGTTAACTCAACTCGTACACTCATTCATTTTTCAAGTTTTTCAGGCTATAGAGCCCACAGACAATTGATTTTATAAAAAAAAATTTTCCTGCAATTAATTTTTTTGGGACAACTAGGGTTGAACTATTTACTTGAACCCAAAGAAACAAATAAAGAGTAGGAAAATATCTAATCGACCTATTTTTGCACAAAGCTTAGATGTTACATATATCAAAATTACAGCCGTGTAAACATAACAAGTCGCGCTTTCAACTTTCAACCAGTAACTTTGTACGGTTGGTAACTTTGTCCCTGAAAATGAAACTTGAAATTGTAATAATTTTAATTTTTGAAATTAGACTTGGGACTTTATTTTAAACTGAAATCAAATTCGACATGAAATTGGACTTAAAATGGGACATAAAATTAGACTTGAAATTGACATAAAATTGTACTTGAAATTTGATTGAAGTTTGGGTTAGGAATAGGACATGAAATTGGACTTGAACTGGGAGATTGGACTTGGAATTTTGCTAGAAATCAAAACTAAATTTGAGCTTACAGTCGGACACTAAATATGACTTCAACTGGACTTGAAATGCGCCGAAAATAAGATTTGAACATAATTTTGGCTTGAAACTTAGTTAAAATTGGGACTAATAATTAAGCTTAAAATCAGACCAAAATTGGTTTAAATTTGATTTGAAATTAGGCTTGAAATTAGACATGAGATTGGACCTTAATTGGGCTCCTGAAGCTTGAAAATAAACCTCAGATCGGGTTGAAATTGCTTAATATTGGAATTTTAGTTTGAACTTGAAATTGGACTTAAAATGGGACACTAAATTGCACTTAAAGCAGACATAAAATTGAACATAAAATTTCATTGGAAATTAGACTTAGAATAGGACATGCAATTACACCTCAATTCGACTTGAAATTGCACTTAAAAATTAACTTGAAATCCGATTTGTGACCGGAGACTGTCGTGGAATCATATTAGGCTTGTACTCGGGACAGTTATTTTAATTTAAACTTGACTCAAAATTAGACTTCAAATGAGATTAAAATTTCACTTGAAATTGGATTTGAGATCAGAGATGAGAGTGAAATTGAATTAGACTCAAATTGGGACATTAGGTCGGATAGGACTTCAAAGTACACTTGAAATTATACTAAAAATTTACCCTAAAAAGGAACAATAAATTAGAATAGAAATTTGACTTGAAAATAAATCTCAGAAGGGTTTGAACTATATGGAATGGAACATCAAACTAAGCATAAGCATAAGCATAGGATACCGTCCGTGTGCTGCTACTCCGTGTTTGACCAGGAGCGATGAAAATTGCAAAATTATTGGTGAAAAAAGTATACTTGGGACAGCACGTTATTCCTCATTGTACATTCTTATCAAGTCCCAGCATGCTGATCAATACCGACGCCGGCCACGTCCGAATGCGGGTCCTGCTGGGATGGGAAGGAATGTTAGTCCAATATTTGTTGCTACTAAAGACCAGGGAATCCTCTGCATCTTCACAAGTATTTCGGGAAAGGAATTGTTAGTAGGACGAAAAACTTCTTGTAGAGCCGGTAATTACGAAAATTAAGAAATAAAATATATCCTTTTGATTATAAATCCAATATAATGGTAACGGTACTCATAAACAACCATGATTTGTTAATTTATATCAAAAAATACTATGCACATGCGAAATTTACGGCTCGAAAACCGTATGACAACTTGAACTTATTATACCTGAGAACAAAAATCAGGCATAATGAAACGAGCCAATATAGTCCCTTGAAGTTGATAAGCATTTCCTCTTACCAACGCTAATATGCAAAAATATAGCGCCCTACACGCTATGGAATGGATCATTAAATTGAACTTAAAGTAGACTTGAAATTGAAATCTGGCCTTGACTAGGAACGTGATATTGGTGTTTAATAGGGCTTAAAACTGCATTTAAAATTCAACTTGAAAGTGGATTTGATATCGGAGGCGAAATTACTATTAAATCAGACTTCAAACTGGACAGTTAATTGAAATTGAAACTGGATTCGAAAGTGGACCTCAAATGGATGAGAGTGAAACTGAATTAGGCTTGAAATTGGACTTAAGTTGGGACATTACATCAGACTTGATTTGAGATCGGAGTCGGAATTGGATTTCAATTAGACTTGAAATTGACTCTAAAATGGGACATTAACTTGGAATTGGAAATGGACCTCCTTTGAGCTTGAAATTTCACTTAAAATCACTACTGTAGCGCAATGATGCCAAATCTACGGATTAAGCAATTTTCTACGGACCAACGGATCAAACTGGACTTTAAATCAGAGCAAGAATTAAAATAAAACGTGAATTGAAATTGGCTTTAAGATGGGACATTAAATTCGACATGAAATTATGCCCGAACTTGTGTTCAAAGTGCACTTAAAATTATACTTGAAATTTATCTTAATACGGAACAACAAATTGGAATAGAAATTGAACTTGAAAATAAATCTAAGTTGGGCTCGAAATTGGGTTGAATTTTGACTTAAAATGGGACATTAAATTTGACTGAAAGTGGACATGAAATTAAACTTGAAATTTGATTGGAAATTATACTTGGAACAGAAAATGAAATTGGTCTTTAATTGGATTTAAAATTGCACTTCAACTTGAAACCTCCCTCGTAGTTCTAGATCGTTATCTAGAACCAACTCTGACCGGCTTGTGCTTCTAAATATTAGGTTCAATTCCTAATCAAGTCCAGATAATTTTCGGGTTGGAAACGTTTTGGACGAGCCTTGGACATTTTTTGAGAATGTTGATATTCACTTGAAAGTTTGATATGTCTGCATTAAAAGCTAGTTCGTTATTTGCTTTTGCACCTGGCTACATTGTCATTACATAAATATCTTAATAGATAAATCGTCTCGCTCAAACCGTTGTAGGGGTATGAGGTGGGACCATCATCATCATCATCATCATCATCAATTGAATTTGAGATCGGACGCGAAATTGCATTAGGTTAGACTTGAAATTGAGACAATTTATTCAAATTGAAACGGCATTTGAAATTGGACCTCAAATTAGAGCTTCACTCGAAATTGGACCTGAAACCGGAGCTGATAGTGAAACTGAATTAGGCTTGAAATTGGACTTAAGTTGGGACTTTAAATCGGACTTGAAATATTATTTGAGATCGGAGGCCTTATTGGAATGAATTTGGACTTGGAATAGACTCTAAAATGGGACATCAAATAGGAATTTAAATTGGACCTTATTTGGGCTTCAAACTAAGAAACTATAAAAGCAGCTAACAAACAAATCTTTAAGCTTCTTTAAGCAGATCCCTGCTACGCACCATTTCATAATCGATTTCGAAGCTGTGTATGATATTATCGTCCTCCAACAGTTATGGAAAATCATGGACGAGAACAGCTTTCCCGCAAGCTGATCAATCTTATTGAGGCAACGCAGTGCTAAAAACGAAATTAGACTTGAAATGGAAGCTGAAATTGGAATTAAGTTGGATATGATATTGGACTTAAACTGGAAGATAGAAATTAAATTTAACGGACGTATATTTGGACAATAAATTTGACTTAAATTAGACTTAGAGGTGCATTACCTGGAACTGGACTGGAAATCAGAGGTACTTAAGATTGGAATCTATTTTGGCTTGAAATTGGAACAAAAAATAGGGTTGAAATAAAATCTAAATTTAAATTAAATTCGATTTCAATTTGAAATTTATAATTGATTAGAAATTAGGTTGTGTATTGAACATGAAACCGGGTCTTATATGAAAATCGAAAGTAAGATTGGCATTAATTATAGCTTGAAGTTGATCTTGAATTTCGACATTAAACTGGAATTGAAATTTGAATTGAAATTAAATTGAGATGAGTTTTAAGTTGCGCTTAAATTGCACTTGGAATTTTAATTGAAATTGAAATTAAAATGGGCTTGAAATTGAACTCAAAATGGGACACCAAATTGATCTTAAAGTAGAATTGAAATTGAACTTTGAAATTGATAGGAAATTAGGCTTGGAATAGGATATTAAATTAAACCTTAATTTGACCTGAAATTACACTTAAATTTCAACTTGCAATTTAATTGGAGTTCGGAGGCGAATTTGGAATTTAATTAGACAATTAGAAATTGGGACAGGACAGTCACTTTAAATTAAAAATGGACTCGAAAATTGACCACTTATGGGATTAAAATTTTATTTGAAATTGTAGTTGAAATCGGAGCTGAGTGAAAATTAAATTAAATTAGACTTGAAATTGAACTTAAATTGGCACATTTAATGGGGCTTGTAATTTGGTTTGAGATCCGAGGCAAAATTGAAATTAAATTGGACATGAAATTGACTCTGAAATGGGACATTAATTTGGAATTGAAATTGAAACTCGTTTGAGTTCGAAATCCCAAGCAACAATTCGAGTTTTATTGTACTCTTATGGTGGTCTTCAAGACTAATTTTGGGCTTAAATGCCATCATAAGAGTGTAATAAAACCCAAATTGTTACTTGGGATTCCACCTAAAATCTCTACTATATGAGATAATTTCATGACTTGACGTTCCCGAAGCCTAGGGTCAAGTTAACGCAAACACTCTACACAACGAAACGAGCACATCACCGCTATCATTTAAAACTTCTGGAATCGTTGGCAAACAGCAAATTTTGCGTCGCTGTTAGTACGATACTACCGGCGTAAGAAAGTAGAAATCGATGTAGACTAACTTTTGCTTATTAAAAGTGACATGCAATCCAGATGTTGAGGATGTTATCAATCAGCAGAAAAATAATAATACATAGGTTGGCAAGGATGGTATCGGAGAGGAGGTCATGAAGATGGGCCCATAAGAGCTAGCTGGTTGATAGTAAAAAATTGGGTTACTGAACAACTACCAGAGGCATGGAGTGATCTATAGGAAAGGCCAAAAGCTGGACCGTGAAAACTATCGGACGATCACCAATCTCAAAGTTGACTACAAAATACTCTCCCAAATTAATTATTAACGACTCTCATCAATTGCGCAGCATATTTGTGGCAAATTATCAGGTTGGCTTTGATGAGAAACGGCAAACGGCGGACCAAATATTTATGTTTTGGCATCAGATCCTCTCAAAAGCCGTAAACACGGCGTATGGACGCACCATTTGTTTACCGACTACAAAGCTGCGTATGATACCATCAACTGCAATGAGCTTTGGAAAATAATGTCCAAGAACAGCTTTCCCAGGAAGCTGATTAAGACTACGAAGGATAATGGTTCGCAGTGCTGTGTCCTGATTCTATGTGGATGGTTAAGTTCATACGAATCCCATAAGGAACTTTGTCAAGTTAATGGTCTCTCATACCAGCTGTTCAACGTAGCGCTGAATCCAGTTGATATCCACACTCGGAGGCCGTCAACATCTTCTAGTGATTCTAGCCAATTCGACTACTACTACCGATGACATGGATATTTGTGGCTGAACAGTATCACCAGACTACAGCGGAACTGCGGAAGCGGTCGAACCAACTAAGTATACGTAAATTTCTACCCGGATAGAATACGACAGTTGAATGTTATGAACAAACCAACGGTGCACCCATGGGACATCCTCTTACATTTTCTCACCTTTTGCATATGCATATCATTTCACGCGAAGAGTCCAAGAAAAAATTCAAACGGGTAATCGAGCTTCCCGGATTTAAACCAAATTTTGTTCCAAAATCTGGTGTCAGGTTGGATTTAGCGTTGCTAGACTTTGCTGAAGAAAAATTCATAGTTTTATTGCGACATTTGCCCCTATTTAGACTACCCTGATTTACACGATTATCACAGTCGAATCTCGCACACGATTTCGCTCAAAGAATATGAAGTGAAAAAGAAGGGGAAGAAGGAAAAAGAAGTCAAACTCATTAGAAGATCAAACTAAAAGCTACTTTAGTGTCAGATTAACAGTGCAAAATGCGGTACGTTGCATTAAATGATTATCACAGTAGTCTAAATAGTCATAAAAGGGGCAATATCATCTTTGTTTTTATCATCGAAGAAAGGATTTCAATAATTAAGAACTTGGTGGCAAAATTTAACGAACGTTAAAATTTTGTGATTTTTAATGTCTGCACGGCACTGTGGGTTCGTGGTCTCGTTTTTTTTGACAATGTGGATCTTAAATGGAATCAGACCGAGGCTTAAATGCAAAACTTTTTATACAGGACATGCATACAGGATGCGCGAAATTCGCGATTAAAAATTATCAAGATTATTCTCCGGGACTCGATATAATGCCACATATAATCCTGAAATAGGATTGTATAGTACGAACAGTTGTTCATAGGCTATTTACACGCATTCAATAATTCAATAATGATATCATACTCATGAAATTTCAAAAATCAGTTCCTGTTCAGTCTGATATAAATCATCTAATCGAGAGATCATAAAATGCCAATGCAAATGCAAAATTAAAAACATTGTTCAATATCAAACGACGTTTAATGACTGATCTGTAAAAGCTGAGTAAATGCAATTGAACGCTTATCATCTAGCTAACCCTCCACAAAGCGGATATTGTGTGCTATGCGAAGCCTGGCGCATTTAACCACAAGCCGGGAAACTGCCCAGACATCGAGCGTTCATCCACTGGCACTAAAAGCTGCTCCTCCGCTCAACTTGATTCACCCCGCCACTGGTCATCGCCGTACCAGTCAACTAGTCTGTGTCTCTCTCTCTGTCTGTGGTCAATCCGGCAATGAACGATTGCCTCCCGCATATTGGTTTGCCACATTGTCCGTGAAAGTGGATCATTTCATCCGGTAAATCGGTCTCAGCGCCACTGCAGCAGCCGCATCATTATGACAACCTCGGGAAAACTCGACCTCGACGTCGGAGCGCAAGCCCACTCAGTGGCGGTCGAGCCCTTCGCTTTCATAAGCAGCATAATGGGTGGCGTGTAGGTCGATGTGAATTTTCCTCTTCCACCCCGCTTTTGGTGCATCTTTCGGTTTTGTTTGTTTTTTATTTCATGCGATAGGCCAGCTCCAGCCGGTCGTCGGTTCATGGTGTAATTACCACCCGACGAAGCGCTTCAAGAGCTTCAGTCCGGAACCGAAATTTTTCAACAGCTCGAAGCCGTACTTGCCTATTCATAGCTGGAGCAATCATCGAGCGAATCCCAAACTGAAAACCGTCCGACCGAAGGGCCGTCAATTTAATGAATTGCCTTCATGGCTTGTTGGAGACGTTTTCAATCGGATTCGACTAGTTCGAGGGAGGTTTTTAAAGTCGTTTGCATTGAGCTTTCGGGTCAATTATTGGATAGGATTTTGTACGCGTTGGAAGGTAAACTATTGTTTGTTTATTATGAAATCTACCTCTGAAAGCTACCCATCCTAGCAGAAAACAAATGTTTGCTTCCATTATAGTCTCCACGCTAAATCTGCCTACTAAATCTAAGCAAAAAGTTAAAAATATCGTGCATTCACCTCTATCACGGATTTTTCCATTACATCAGCTGATACACCGTAATTTGTTTGACCTACACCCTCAGCATTAAAAAATTGGTGCATCGACGGCGCACTTCCCGTTGCACGTGAGCGTAGCTTAGTTCCCGCGCGCAGGGATTATGTCACAAAACAAGCGCTACTTTCCGGCATCCCATTGTTTCCACGGTTATCATAACTGGCAAACACCTGTGCGTTGGTATGTGCGGTGGAATGGTCGGTAGTAGTAGAGCAGCATCAGCAGCTGGCCGGGCTGGCACCCGCACACATAATGGTCGCGGCAGTCAGTGGTGCAGTAGGAAAAATAATGATAGCCTTCACCATCATCCGTTGTGCCCATTAATCTTGCGTAGGTTTTGCGCCTCACCGTCGACGTCGCTCGTGCTTTTACCTGGGCTCTGGTGCGACCTGGAGACCGTTGTGTGTTAGAAAGGTGGCCACCAGGAAGGCCACCGCCGGCGCCAGAAGCTCTGTCACTGCTGAGCTGACTTTTGCCACCATTAATGTTTTATTAGATTTTTTATTTTGATGCATTTTATAGAAAATAGGATAAGGCAGAAGGCAGTTGCACTTTAAGCCGATTCGATCATCATTTTGAACATCGGATAATTTCCTGTAAAGTTTAAACAACTAATTACTTTCCACCTGACGCTATAGTGTTATAATAAAATGGTGGAGCAATTAGGAAGTACCCATGGTACCGAACAAATATGTCAATTACCTTCTTTTCTAATGTACTAACTGAGTTAAAGTTTATTAGCAAACTGGATTACTTTAGAAAAGATAGCGTGGGACTGTCGGTGCAGATTCCCGTAACATTTCATTTATTGTGCTATTATTTTTATAAGTGCTTTTATTTGTAAATTGTGAAAATAAGTGTTTTTTTTATTTACGATAATTACTTGACACGGCTGATGTTAATCGTTTTTCAGAGTGAATTTCCTATACTAAGGAGAAACTGGAATATTGAATATTTTATAACTATTTTATAACCCTTGTTTAAAAGTCACCAAATGACATAATTTATGATTGAGGAAGTTGGAATCGACATTCTGAAAAATTTAATTCGTGCAAAATAACGGGTGTCCACTAGAAAATGTGCCTGTAAAAAATGGGTCCGGATAAAACTCAAGAGAAGTGTTAAATTGCTTTATTGCATACGAAGACTTGACATAAGTCATCAAACTTACGTTAGTCATCACATTGGAATATGACCGTTAGACGGCTGCCGCATCGATATTCCGAATACAGCTTTTAAATCTGTTGGTGAACTCCTTGATGTACTCGGCCTTTTAATAACCCTTGCATACCATGGGACTTAATAGACAGAAAAATCCTCGATAGGACAACATTGCGGCAGATTTGTCGAATTCGGAGAATCATTATCCAGCGAGTTTATTGTTACGTCCGGTATTCCACAAGACAGTCATCTAGGTCCGCTCATCTTCATGCTATACTTCAACGATGTAAACTTTTCACTACGAAGATCCAGGCTTTCTTTTGCTGATAATCTTAAGATCTATTACGAGGTCAAAAAAGTAGAAGACGCCATGTTTCTGCAACAGCAACTGGAGAACTTTTCTAGGTGGTGTAACGAAAATAGAATGGTGCTCAACATTAGCATATGTTCAGTTGTGTCGTTTAAGGCGATCAAGAGTACAAGATTTTTCGAAAACAGACACTGATAAAACTAGCAAGTCGTAGGAGAAATACGTATCTGTCACCAATAAATATAAATAGCAGAATTTAATTGGAAAGTTTTTAATTTCAGAATATTCCCGTTCAATTCCCGAAAGATGACGACATGCGTTTTTAATTAGCTTGCATTCACGAATTCAAGTTATTCGAAATTTAAAATATAGCTTATGACGCCATAGCAAAATAAATATGACGCGTTCCTTTTTTTTTAAATTTAAAAATAGGTTATTTTTTGGCTGCATAAAGGTTGATGAAACGTTGATTAAGTGACTGAAAAAGCATCGCAAAACTATTTCTCGTTCTAAAAATAGAATTGACAGCATTGCGCAAATTGGTTATTTAAAAACACGCAAAAGCCTCTATTAAGCTCCATTGCAGCTTTGAAAGCAACTACCCAAGTAACAATGTCAGGCTGATCAAACGCTTTTATAGCTGAATTTATTCAACCTGTGGCTGAACTGTGGTTTAGTTTTAGAAATAAAAAACCTTTTTTCAGCTCTTAAACATGTAAATTTGGCGATTTTTTCAAGCTTTGGGCTTGCTAATAGCTGCTTTCGAAGCTGGCTTTTGCGCGTTTTTAAATAACCAATTTGCGCAAAGCTGGAAACAAGGCTCACAGAGGTTTTTTTTTTTCATGTGTGGACTCATTACTGCGACCAGTATAGTTGATCCATTGTAATATCGCCCGGGTGTTTGCTGTATGACCTGCACTGCATTTCTTTTTGCTATAATCGCTATTGAATGAGCGACATACTTATTAAATTTTATGCGTGCTTGTGTGTATTGAGGTTTACCCTTCCTTCAAAGCTTGATCTACTTTACCCACTTATTCCTCGCTGCCAGTACTATCCCATATTATAGCCGTCCCTGGCGAGGACTTATTCGTACCTCTGACCAGTACACTTAAACTGTAGGAGGGACATTTGCACTGTCAAGAGACTTCAGAGGGTAAATATAGAATTCAGCTTGAAGGAAGGGTAAATGGAGGGGCCTGAGAATAAACCCATGCTAAAGTCACTTGACATCGAATGGTTTGATTCTACTAAGATTCGAACCCACGACCACTCGCTTGTCAAGCAGACTCGGTAACCTTGCGGCTACGGAGCCCCCCTCGGCTCACAGAGGTTATACAAAAGGCGATATAATTGCTTAACAAGTGTTTTTTCTCCCTCAAACGAAATAGGTTGTATAAGTTCTCCAATTTCGGCTGAATAAGTATTGTAAAATTGTTTACATAAATTTTATTCGATGAATATTCAGCTATGGCTATGGCTGCTAAAATGTTTAATCAGGGCATAAATGTGTCGTGGGAGGGCTGTTTATTAAGATGACAAATCGTTTACACAGCTAGTATAGCACAATTATTGAGAATATTGACGGATTGTGGAGAGGTTGAAGATGTGCCTAATCTGCTTGTGACACTATTATGTGAAGCAGCTGATTTACAGCGCATTCGTTGGCTGCTTAAACACTTATAGAATACAGAGGTCTTTGCCTAAATGCGTATTCACCGTCTACCACCTGTATTCAGAGTTAAATCAGCTGTAACCAAATCAGTAGCATTTTAATTCAGCTTCGGTGTTTGTTGGGCAGCTACCAAGATACGAAGCGCGCCTGATGCTAATTGGACTGGATACCCTAGCAACCAGGAGAAATCTGTGCCTAGCAATCCTTGTAGCTGACTTCCTAATGGCGAGGGCTGATTGTCCATGGCGTCTCAACCATATCAGTCTACGGGACCAACCACGTTGCACCTCTTCGTAGCAGAATGTTCCTCCAAGTACCGTTTAGAAGCACAAATTATGCAGCAAACGGGGCCATCGCCGGGCTACAACGAGTTTACAGCCAAGTGTCAGCTGGGTTCGACTTTCACCTAAATCGTAGGACTTTTCGTAGGAACTTTTTAAATATTTTACATACTAATTAGACCAAATTATCATTAGGACAACTATGTGTCTGTTAGTATAAACAATAAATGTATTTGATCGTAAATGTATTTGGTCTTTTGGAAAATATGGTATTTTGGCTACCTAGAAACTTAAGCGCTTTTTTAGCGTAGTGCGGTGATGCCTCGTCCAACCAAAACACGTATTCTCCATACGAATGACGTTTTCGAAGAAATAGAATCAATATTGCTCTCTTGATCGTCAGCGTAAACAAGTTTACAGCCACCATCGAGCAAAGACGCAACATCGTTGAAATAAATAGTGAACAGCAGGGATCCCAAATTGCTCCCCTGGGGTACTCCACTGAGGCTACCAAACGGCGATGAAATACATATACCCACTTTTACGCGTAATGATCTATCGCCTAGTTACGAGTTAAACCATTCAATGTTGCAATGTAGAGATCCCAGGATGACGTAGTTTTTGTAAAAGTATGCGATGATCCTTAAGGTCAGTATAAACCACGCAATCTGAACACTAGATTCAATTTGTGTTAAAAAAGTAAGCGTGAAATCTAATAAATTCGTAGTAACCGAACTGCCAGGCATGAATCCTATTGGCTATTGGTCTACGGAGAAATAATATTTCACGCCACAGAAGATGCTTTGCGAAACAATTTATTCGAATAATTTCGATGCTGCCGAAAGACTGGTAATTCTACGATAACAATGCTTCTATCATCGTTTTTGAACACGGGGAACATGAGTGATTGCTTCCAGAGTTTAGAAAATTTACGCTGTTCCAAAGAGCTTGAATCATTGTCACGTTAAGTAGGTAGATAAGCAGCTGGAATTACGTCATTAATTACCTCAGTGAAATGTTTTAGCAGGAACGACAATACTTCAACCTCTTGGTCAGAAGCTCTGGACGATGGAAAGAGAGAAGCAAAGAATCTAGCAAATTGCTCGCAGGTTTCAGACTTGGAAGATAATTATTCTTTGTCAAGAAACATGAGTGAAAGTTAGTGTTTTGATAGAAAAGTACTGAAATTATTTTCATTTTTAAGTGGAGATCCGTTAGCATGCAATCATTTAATAGTTATTACAAACAATTGACTGTTTATATTGATCCTGGAGAGTTTTGATTCCAACCTAATGGCACTACAGCCAACCGTCGCGATTGAAACTTATGACCGATGATCGTATTATTCTACTTTTTGGACCGATCAAATGGTCGCCTATATCGTATGATTGCACGTCGTTGTATGGTCGTCATCGATGAAATGAGGCATAAAAAGTTGTCCAAAGGTGGACTAAACGTATGGCCCTAACCATGTATACCCGAGATCATTTTAAAACAGAGACGGGACACACGAGGCAAAATAGACTTGAGAACAAATAGATGTGAGGAACAACGGATTCGAGGCCAATAAGACTCAAGGTTTAATGTGAGATCAAGTGGTATTGATCTACCGATGAACCACTTACTTCTTACTGTCTACTTTTACCGTTGTACTTATTGATTTCCAATTTTTACTTTTCACTTTTTACTTTTATCTTTTAACTTTTAACTTTTCATTTTTCACTTTTCACCTTGAACTTTGTATTTCAAGCTTTATAGCTTCAAGTTGCTGACTGTTCAATTCTCACCTTTCCCATTCACATTTCACTTTTGTATCTCACTTCACACATCTCGGTTTTTGGCTTTTAAATTTTCACTCTTAACTTTTCAATTTTAGCTTTTCACTCAACACCCTTCCGTTTTTTATGCACGCATTTCGTTTTTTATTTTTACTTGTTATTTCTTTACTCCCCACTTTTCGCTCTTAAGTTTTGACTTTTCACTTTTCAGCTTTTACTTCTAAAATATAACTTTTGCTTTTCATTTTTCACCTTTCATTTTTTACTTTTTACATTTTGTTTTTCACTTTCACCTTACGCACTTTTAACTGCTCACTATGGACTTTAAGCATTTTAATTTTCACTTTTCACCATTCGCTCTACATTTTTCACTTTGCACTTTTCACTCTTCACTTTTCGCTTTTTAATCTTCACCCTTTTTTCTCCATCTCGCTTTTTCTTTTCACTTGTTACTTTTCACTTTTATCCTTTTGCTGTTCTCTTTTAAGGCCGTTGCAAATTACTTTTAAAGTTTTTGTCACACACCCCCCCGCCTTTTGAAATTGTGTGTGTGTGTGTGTGTGTGTGATACAATCCATCGCCCGCTGACCGGCAGCGCTTTTATGTAAAAAAATTACTTGCATCTTTTAGTTAGAAAGTTTGTCTTCCTAAATGCAAATAATTTTTGTCCTGGAGATAAAAGGTGATAGCTCTATTGTTCATCCAACGACCCATTTCTAGAATGCCTGGATATACACGCACATTCCGAAGTCGCCTTCATAAACAATAAGCCCCGCATGGATACTTTTACATATCCACACTTCCAAAATAATTTTCATTATTCTGGCGCGTATTTAATTTGACAAAATCATAGTTATAATTTGAAACAAGCAGCATGCGAAGCTGATTTGAAATAGTTCTCTTCCATACATATACCGTTTAAGTTCTATTTTGAAGATATTGCATTAAAAACGAAATTTCATTCATTCAAATTATCCGCTTTTATAATTTTAATCAAAAAACAGCCGAAGAGAACATTTCAGTTGCTCAGCTACACATTTCAAAACTCTGCTTAACTATTTTAATGTTGATGTATAACAGCATCATCTGTACCGTAGCGCCAACTACATGTCAAACGAAACCCATATTCGTCAATAAATATCGAAAACAATTGGCATCTCGAATTATTTTTTATGGGGTGTCTATGACATGTCATAGGAAACTACTTTAAGTTTGAAAATGTACTTATCCGCGCTTATCCTTAAATCGTAAATCAGCGGGATTAGGAAGCCATCAGCACTAAACAACACACTCGCGCAAACTGCAGAAATAAATACTGAGTTTTAATTCTGAAAATTTCGAAAGCAACGGAGCGATAAAATAAAAACAACAATTCTGAACCGGGCTGCCAGAACTCCTCCCTCCCCCCCTTTTGAAATTGGCATCAAAAATCGGGGGGCAAAACATAATTTGTCGAATATATATCAAAATATTTTTATAAAATCAATTATCTGTGGGCTCTACAGCCAGAAATTCTAAAAATGAGTATTAACGCTTCTAACACGGAACAGAAATGGAAATTTCGAACAACGGAATTTTCGAAAATCGGTAAAAAAACTTTCATTCGATTTTGTCTTTCTATTCGTATTTTTTTTGCATGGAAAATAATAATGCCATTACAAATATTTTGAAAAGCTTTTGTCCCTCCCTTTTCCCTTTTTGATTTTCGCTTTTCTATTCTTGCTTTTCAATTTTCACTATTCACTTGCCGTTCTTCGCTTTTCCATTTTTCGCTTTTTACTTTTTAGCTTCCAGTTTACTTTGTATCTTTCACTTTTCATCTTTAACTTTTCACTTTTTACTTTCCACTTTTTACTTTCCACTTTTCAATTTTTGCTGTTTTCTTCTTTGCCTTTCCCTTTTCACCTTTTGCTGTTCACTTTTCACTTTCCGCTTTTGACTTTTGACTTTTCACTTTTCATTTTCTATTTTTCACTTTTCATTTTTAGTAGTGTTTTTACTCTGGTGCGAACAGACTGGGGCAAGCTTGGGTATGAGCCCCATCTTCTCTTTAACATTTACTTTAATACAAAAAATCTTAAGATGTAGCCGGCCCAATTTCAAATTCGATTTCCTATTCGATTTTAAGCTCACTTTGGAGTTCGATTTGTAGTCGTGTGCCAAGTAAAATTTCAAAATTGTTTAAAATCTTTTTTAATTCCAAGTAATCTTTTGTGTCTTTTTTATGTCAAATTTACATTTCAATTTCCATTCAACTTTTAGGAGAAATTTGGTTTTTCGACTTTTGAATACTGACGTACAACTTTTGACTTACAAGTTTTGATAATTAAATTTCGGCGTTTGACATTTATCAGGTATCAGGTATCAGCATCTTTGGCTCGAGCAGCACGTTCCTCACAATCATGTGGAAGATTTGTGCCTTGCCCATCTTGCCCGTGTCATCATTTACCTGATGAGGACGGGAAGGAAAACAGGAGGAATAGGAAGGGGTGGATGAGGAATTTGGACAAGCACAAACATATATATACCGAGAGATTTTTGTACCCCCGAGGGGATACTGCAATCCTTGGTAGTTAACTTATCAAAAGTACACCCCCTGGGGGGTATACTCATGATAAATAAGAGCTTATAGCTCAATACCGCTTTCGGTAAGGAACATCAAAATGTCTCGTAATTTTAGTTTCCTAAAATCCGATTCATTTAAGACGTAGTATCCAAAGATCCTATGACGCAATTGTGCTACTGCAGGACAGTTGCAAATTACGTGATATGGTGTACCGTAGTCGGATTCACATAAATTACAATGAAACGATTCAGCTCGCTGAATCGTAGCCATATGATAATTTAGTCTGCAGTGACCAGTCAGTGATCTGACAAGAATACTGCAATTTACCTTTGAGTGTTGCAAAAGAAATTTCGCAACCTTCTCACAAGGCTTAACAATGAAACTTTTCGTTTGACGACAAGTTTCAAGATTTTCCCAATAACGTACATGTTCAGATGAAAACCAAGATCGAATCTTTTGTTTTATCCAACATGCCGCAATTGGTAATGCAGGTTCCGGTCCGAAAACCGACTTTTCTGCTCCAGATCTTGCTAGTTCATCAGCCCATTCATTTCCGGTTATACCAGAATGGCCAGGAACCCAAACCAGATGAACGGCATTTAGAATGCTTAGTTCTTCTAATTGGGTGTGGCAGGCGATGACTGTTTTAGATTTGGAATTAGCCGCACAAAGGGCTTTTATAGCGGCTTGACTGTCAGAACAGAAGTAGATAATCTTGCCTATCAGTTCTTTCTGAAGTGCAAACTGAGCTCCGCACATAATTGCAAAGATTTCAGCTTGAAAAACGGTGCAGTAACTACCCAACGAATAGGATTCCTCCAATTCCAGCTCACGGCAGTAAACACCAGCACCCGCGCGACCTTCGTACAAGGAACCATCGGTATAACAGACCACATAGTCGGAAATTTTCCTTTCCATGTAGCCTGACATCCAATCCTCTCTAGGAGGAAAGTCACTTGAGAAAGTCCTATACGGGAAAGTACGCATGAGCGTTACATCGCTAGGAGCAAGGGCAAACTTGTCCTCAGCAACAATTTGCGACCACAGTCGAGTATGACCAGTGGAACCGTCCACAGACTGCCAAAGGCCAATCGCGTGTAGTCGATAAGCACATATTAGTGCCTCTTGCTTCAGGTGGAAGTGTAGAGGTTTAATATTGAAAATAGCTTCTAGGGCGGCAGTAGGAGTTGTAGTAAATGCACCAGACATTGCCATTAAACACATCCTTTGAAGATGGTTTAGCTTTGTCTGGACAGTCACAACTTCCCCTCTCTGCCACCATACAAGACAACCATACGCCAGTATTGGTCTGACAACGACCGTGTATAACCAGTGTATGTATTTGGGTTTAAGCCCCCAAGAGTTGCCAATTGCTCGTCTACATTGCCCAAAGGCCATGCACGCTTTTTTAATTCGGAAATCAATATTTGTGGACCAGTCAAGCTTGGAGTTGAGAATCAACCCCACGTACTTCACTTCGTTCACAACATCAACATCCGAATCGTAAAAGCGCAGAGCGCGAGCTCCATTGGTATTTCTACGTCTTGAAAATAAGACGATAGATGTTTTGCTCGGATTTACCGAAAGTGCAGTTTCTCGGCACCACGTTTCTACGACACGTAGTGCCTGCTGCATTAAGTCAAATAATGTGCTTATGCACTTTCCAACTACTAGGATGAGATAGTCATCCGCAAAACCATATGACGGATAGCCTAGACCATTGAGTTTCCTCAATAGGCCGTCCGCCACAAGGTTCCATAAAAGAGGCGAGAGAACGCCCCCTTGTGGACATCCACAAACACTTTGCTTCCAAATGCTTGCTTGCCGTAAGGACGAAAAAAGCAATCGGTTACTAAGCATTTGTTCTATCCACTTTATGATTATTGAAGGCACATTATGATAACGAGCAGCCTCCAAAATGGAAGCGAAAGATACGTTATCAAACGCGCCTTCAATATCCAAAAAAGTTCCTAAGCAAGATTCCTTTTGTGAAAAAGCAACCTCAATTTTATCCACCACATCATGTAATAAAGTGGTTGTAGACTTGCCACTTTGATAAGCATGCTGTGCTGAATGAAGAGGAACTTCTACTAAGCTTGTTTCGCGGATGTGGTGATCAACAATCCGCTCAAGTGATTTAAGCAAGAAAGACGTTAGACTGATTGGTCTAAAACTTTTGGCTTGCTCGTATGTCGCGCGTCCACCTTTAGGAATAAACTTAATGGTTATTTCACGCCATTGAGTTGGGATGTACCCAATAGCAATACTACACACAAACATCCTTCTCAGAATGTGTTTGAAGTACTTGAATCCTTTTTGCAGTAGAATAGGGTATATTCCATCTGTTCCAGGAGATTTGTATGGAGAGAAGCTGTTCACGGCCCACTCAATCGCTTCAGTTGTGACAAGTCTCCGAGCAAAAGCCCATGAGTCTAAGCCACCTAAAACGATTTCTGGATCGTTTCGAACTTCAGGTTCCACACAGCCCGGAAAGTGACTATAAAAGAGACATTCCAGGATTTCATTGTCATTCGAACAGTATTCACCGTTCGAACTTCGAATGTTATTAACCTGATAATCTTTCGATTTTGACAGTATTTTATTAAGTCGACTTGCCTCGCCGAAACTGGAAACGTTGCTACAGAACCTGTGCCAGCTCGTGCGTGCTGAAGATCGTAAAGCCTTTGCATAGGCTTTCCGGGCCTGCTTGAAAGGCTCCACGCCATCCCTCCGACGTCTATTCCAGGCTCTCCTGCATCGTTTCTTTAGTTCCGCGAGATGAGAGTTCCACCATGGTGTTCCTCTAGTCGTTTTAATAGTTTTTAGTGGGCAAGCTACTTCAAAAGCTTCCGCAATAAAAGATGTTGTGACATCTACAGCCACATCCAAGTCGATCGATGACTCAATCGTCGGTTCGAATCCTTGAAATTTCGTCGCCAGTTCCTCCTCAAAGAGTTCCCAGTCAGAAAATCTCGGATTGCGAAATGTTGCAGCGTTCAAGGAGACACCCAAATGATCAAAATATATAAAGCAATGATCAGATATTGGTGTCTCATTTGAAACATGCCATTGTGCCAACTCATGACTGATCCTGTTAGAGCAGAGTGTTATATCTAACACTTCCTCTCTACCAGCTCGTATGAAAGTTGGACAATTGCCAATGTTGAGTATTCCAAGGTTGGTACCACTCAAATATTCCATCAAATCAGAGCCTCTCAGATTGATATCCGAGCTGCCCCAAATGATGTGATGGGCATTGGCATCACTGCCTACAATGAGCGGAAGCCCACTAGATTGGCAGTATCTCACCACATTTCTGAAATCGTCGCTGGGAGACGGTTCATCGTGTGGTAAGTATGCAGAACAGTAGACATAGCGCCTATGGACATCATCCACGACGAGTTCTACTGTGACTGCACAAATATCTCGAGTAGTCAACTCAGAGATAAGGCATGCACTAATTGACCTATGCAACAATATGCATGCCCTGGGCATCAAACGAGGATTTGTCATACCAGTTTTGCTGAAAACAGCAAAGTTCTGGTTTCCAATATCCGTCGAATGAAAGTACCCCTTGCGAAAATATGGCTCCTGGACCAATGCGATGGTGACAGAGCCATTAAAAAGTTTTTCGCATAAATACAAATTTGCTGCCCGTTTGTGTTGAAGATTTATTTGTGCGACTCTAACTATTTGACTAGCGGAGTATATGCACAAACAATCTCCAACACAGATCAGACAGCAAATTGTAAGCGAAGCCAATTAAGTTGGCCAGAACGCACTTGGCGTAAAACCCATAAGGGAAATTGGGCAGGACTACTATGCTGTTCCCACGAAACGCAAGGGACAACAAAGATCGACCGTACCAGAGCCCCGCATGGCACAGTAGGGGCAAGATGCCCAAAGCACTCCGTTCGCGACTGGCATGTTTTCACCCCTCCAGCCATTCAGTCATCGGCACGGAGATAGACCTTGACTTAGGGGCACCTGATTTGCCGACTCCCGGCAGGATCAGGTCCCGTGGCTCAATTTTTGCCCAAACGTACAATTCGGCACCAACCGCCAAAGGGCGTAAGTGCAGATTGTGTAAAACAGACCGATTAAGAGTCTCTCTCTCTGTGCTAAGCCAGCTAAGAAAATAACTCTCTCCCGGTGTGCTCACACCCCGCAGCCGCGCCCTCCGAAAATCCTGCGCCGAACTGCATGATTAGGTAGCCGGAAACCACACGGCGAGTGTTCCACCTTCTCTGTCTGCATACGACAACCAAAGTTGCGTACCACCAGGTGCGCAACTTTGGCTACCGTACCCCAGCCGGCACCTCGTGGAGGTAGAGATAGGAGTTAGAAAACAGAGGTGATATATTTGCACATGTTCACTCATTTGCCAGCCTTACAACCTGACGTACAACTTTTGACTTACAAGTTTTGATAATTAAATTTCGGCGTTTGACATTTAGTTCTCCTTTACTAGTATATGACTATACGCGGTCATGACGCAAACTATTTTGGAAAGTGAGGAAATGTCTCATACGAAGAATGATCAATTGGATGAACTAGAAACTTTCTTTATAGACCAAAGTATGGCAGGTAGAGTTCACACCCACATTCTTTCGGTTGGTATCTGACTGTTTTACTAACTAAACTACTGCCACCCCCTGTATTCCCAAGTAACAATGTGAGTTTTATTGCACTCTTATGGTGGTCTTCAAGACTAATTTTGATCTTCAATGCCATCATAAGACTCTAATAAAACCCAAATTGTTACTTGGGTTAGGTAGTCCAATACCTCTAATTTTGTTTTATTCCCCAATTTCATCACTTCCCGTATATACGTCGCACACTTCCCCGTGTCACGATAATATTTGTATGCCTGCTCTTTACAAAATTTGTGTTTTAATTAATTTTCGTAATTTGACTTTCAATTTGAACTTTTGACCTTCCCGATGATTCTTACACCGATCGATTGGAAAATCTTCTAAGAATTGACCCAAATGCCGCAGCCGTTTTAATTTTAATAATCGCCACACTGAAAAATTGTCTGCCGTGAACAAGTGATAGCAATTAAAACCAAGTTAACACCAATTTAAACACTTGATCGCAACAAATGCGCAAGAAAACGGATTAAAACTAAGTTTCAATAATTATTACTGGCCCAATAAACTGTATTGTGATCAGCGGAGAACAACAATCTTTTATATCCTCATGTAACCAGTATTAGTATTAGCAATTTTAGTGACATCTTTTGCATAGAATTTGCTTAAGAATTTGCTCGTTCTTAAAAGAACTGTTTTTAATGAAACTCAGGAAACTTGGAACTAAGGGCTTTTCACCCGATTTTTTTTAGCAGCACAATTCTATCCATCACCAATGCTAGAGTATAATAATTTTTCTTTGGCAGCAAAAGGTGAACGGCTCACTGGTAACTTTGCTCTTTTGTTCAGATTGAAATTGAAATGCTCCAGTTTGTTCAATTTAGATGATGGAAGGATGGACCATGAACAATAGGTGGGACTGATTCTTATCGCTTGCTCTCGTGTATAACACGAGGTAAACCGGCGAACAGCATTATTCAAGCGCTAGCTGAGCTAGTGCCAATATCTTATTGGAATGTCTGGATGCGACAAAAGAAAGTCTCGCTCGAGTCGTGCACGTCTTCAGTTCCCGGTTGGTCGTATTTATCGGCTGCTGAGGAAAGGAAAGTATACTGAGCTGCAGCTGGATCTGGAGCGCTCGTCTCGCTGTCGTGATTGAATATCCGGCTGCTAAAGTTCTGGAATTGGCAGGAAATATGCTGCTCACAACAACAAAACGACCAGAATTGTCGTCACGAAGTGTTGAAAAATTGCTGTCCGGTGTCACCATGTCCGGGGAAGTGTCCTTACGAACATCCAACCTGCTTTGTTGCTGCCCCAGAAGACGGAAAAGACGGCTTAAATTTCCAACATATCACGTCGATAAAACGTTCTTTTAAGGACGAAACATATGTTCATGAAGATTTAAGGAATTTTCGCTCACTGATTTTAACTGAACTTAATTTGATTGATTCCACCTTCATATCAAATATGCTGCTCGCGACAACAAAAAGAAAAAGACCAGAATTATCCCACGTCACTTGCAGCTGGCCACCTGTACTGGTATTTCATCGTGACTCATGAGCATGACCATACACGAACGGCTTCGTCGATCGCATAGCTGCTGTGGCTATCCTGTTGGTTCGTTGCAACAAGCCGTGCCTGGTTTGCGGTTATCAGTACTCCAATTTACCGAAAAGAAAATTACGTTAAGTGCGTTAGAGCAAGTTTATTGCAAACTGGAGTTATGATAATCAAACAATCGGTCCTTTTAAGGGCCACACAACGATTGAAGAGTTTATTATATTTTCATGTCCAGTTACGAGGGAAAAGTTGAATTTTTCGCCATTGTGGACGACCAACAAATGGTGGGAATAAGTTTTTTGGTCACAGGCGACATTTTCTGCCACTTCCAAAACATCTGCAGCTCGTCGGCCTCTGTCAAATTATCAACTGGTATCCTTGCTGAGTGGCCAGCCCACAGTATCCTGCCGTGTTTTAGTCATCTCGCAATATCCGCATCTCTATATACTCGGTACTTTCGTGATTTATGCGCCTGCGTCATACTCTTTCATCTAATATACCGTCAAGAATTGATCGCTGGATTGTATGCTCAGAAACACCAAAACCAAAAAAGAAGCTCGTCGGTCGCTCTCTTTCAACGTCCACGCCTCGTGGTCTTAGAGTACCACCGGGAGAATCAGCGTCTTATAGAGCGCTAGTTTCGTACGGAGTTGCAGGCTACGAGATACATAATCCGTAGAAGGCCCTGTTGTCAGCCGCTATCCATCTTTTTACTTCACGGCTCACATCGTTATCACATGTCACTAACGTACCAAGGTAAACAAGTTCGTCGACCACTTCAAAAGGATCACCATCTATCAACGCTGCAGTTGCAACACCCGATGGGATATTACGCTTTCTACCAGCCACCATATACTATGTTTTGGAAGAATTTATAATCAGCCCTGTCCTCGCAGCTTCCTTCTTAGAATGCGAGTACACCTCTTTCACAGCTCTACGGTGTGCAATCGGTTTCGTTGGAAAACAATGTTCAAGCATAGTCCTCTACAGCTCATTTCGTTTGGTTGAATCATACGCCGCCTTGAAGTCTATAGACAAATGATGAGTCTGCAAGTTAAATTACCAAAATTTAACGATAATTTGTTGCAAGGTGAACCATCCCTGGGGAATAATATTCCATTTTATGTTATCTATGTTTGTATCAACTTTACCAGTCAAGTTATTTTTATTTTTTGAAGTTGAGAAGTACGTGTTCAGTTCTCACCCCAGGTAAAGTCAATTATTTATTCCCCAGTTCATTCAATTCTCGAACTTCACAAAAATATATTCCTTCTATGTGTAGAAGAAATTTGGCATTTTCACTTCACTAGCTCATCAATTTATAATTTGAACTTTTGACAATTTTTCAAATTTCAATATTGTGCCTTCTAAGTAAGTAATGAAATTACATAAGTAAGTAATCGTAGAACAAATATCGCCGACAGAAGCGGCAGTTACTAAACAACAGTAGACGAGAAATTGAATTCAGCACTCACAATGTGACGTAGTTGAACACTCCAGTTCCATTATGTAGTGATGTGTGTAACGTACTCTACCTTCATGTCAGCCTGCTGGATAAACAGTGACGCATTTACTGCTTCCCAGTGGAATTTACGCTGAGCTAAACATTGCCAGAGCAGCTTCCCGTGGCACCTAATGTTAAGTGCCACCCAGCCACCTAGCCGGGTAAACAGAGCTGAGCAGCACTCATTTACACCTGCAATTTACCAACCATTCTGGTTGAATGTTTTTATATTCCTAGTGAATAGTGCATCGCTGGGTTCCATTGTGTGTGCGCTACGCATTGCTTCCAGCTCGAGTTTATTTCCGTCAATCATCATGGCTGCAAATAATTGGACCGTTTTCAGCTTCCAATTCATAGACATTAGCTTGATTATGCGAAACGGTACTAAGCGAATCTACTTGTAGAAAATTTTATTTCTCCTATTTATTGTCGTCAAAATATTTATCTGATCTTAAATTATACTGCCTGCTGTTTTATTAAACTTAGCTTTAACCAATGACGCTCCATTCTTTAGAAGCAATGTTTGCCAATAAAGAGCACGATGATGGATATCCAATTTTAGATCCACGATAATATATCCTTCAATTTGATAACATCATGCTTCCGATGCAGCCAACCAGTAAATCGGGCTATATCTATGTATGATATGTTGGTACGTAGGTACCGGCTTCTGTTGCTGGCGTTGGTTGTTACTGTTTGTTGGCAACAAAACAAGAAATAAAAGATGTTTATCGCAAACGACAGACACCCGGTCGCCGGATTCGTCCGGGGGAAGACGGCGTGAACGAGATGCAACCGGTGGGATACGGGAAAACCAGCTTGAGTACGGCATTTTATGAAATGGAATTTTATGTAATATTTTTCTCAATTCATAGTTTAACTATTGCCTCCGAGTGGTGGTTGTGATTGATAGGGATTTGATGCAAATTATTGTATTTAAAATCAAATACATCGAGCTTCAATTGTAGATCGTTCATCAGAAAAAAGAACTTAAAAATTTCAACATGTAAAACTAACTTAACTCGTGTGTATCGGCAAACCATTTAAATAAGCTCGCTTTCAGAATAAAAGAAGCGAACGAATTGGAACAAGTATTTTCTCTACCGATTGAGGACGACATGCTATCGTACTGGTGCATTGGTTATCGGTAGCTACATCTTTCGCTTTCTTTCTGACGACGACGTCCGCCCGCTGTGCTGTCGCTGCTGAACAGGACGATAATGACGCTCATCCGGAAAAACATTGACAGACATTTTCCGGTCAATGTCCTCGACGGTCGTCCCGTGCGGTAAACACAAACAAACACTACGAGCAGATAGTCGTCTGGTATATTGTGCATGTGCAACTTCACAAGTGTATCTCTGCCTCAAGATCAGGACTCGGTTCAATCAGGATCTGGAGGAAATATTCTAGACGAGAGAGAGGAGTGGAATGAGAAAAATGTATATATTTTATTTATTGAGACGTACTGTTACTGGCAATACATTCGTGGAAGTGGTACTGTTGGTCGTCTAAAAGCTACCCAGCAAATGACCTAAAGGTCATTCGCCAAAATACTTCAAACCAGCATCAACATGACGTACAAGCCGGTGTAATTTTCAACGTCAGCTTCAGTTATGCCGCCGGAGGTAGCCCTGTTGCGATGATGGAAAATTGCGTACTTTACCGTTTCGCCCCGGTAACTCACACGGTAATCCTCCAAATTAGACCACTTCTCTTCGGTTAATCCACTCGTCTAGGTACTCGTCTACTGCAGCAAAGTAGCAGCACACATCGAAGGCAGTAAACAATCCACGGAACGAACGTCCGTCGTCTATTTTGCAGCAAGGCATTTTTCATCCATCAGATGAATTACCCTATAGCTGCGGTTGGCATTTCAAAGTTGCTAGACTGAACGGGCTGATGGAGCTAATGAAGATTTGTCATCTTCATTTACCTTTCACCAGTGCAGTGAGACTCGCCAATGTACAGTGCAGTTTAGGAATCATGCATTAGTTTGTTGTGAAACACTTTTTGGAATGTTTCCAACTGTAAAATACTTTAGAAGCCATTGAAGCAGTTATTTCAGTTGAAGATAAACACAAGTCGTTCCGTCTCTTTCGATTTTCTAAAATGAAATAAAACACACAACTGAAGCATGAAGTTTGTTTTCATTCGGAACAAAAGGTGACAATATCGTTTGTATAATCAATAAGGATTTTCTATTACGGGCCTGCAAAGAGGACATTGAGCTTGTTTAGTAAAGTCTTCTCTTCAAATGAAGAGCAAACGCACAACAAACGAAGCTATCAGGTTTTGAGGCGTTACTAGGGACTAGTCAATTATAACTGGATTCTGGTAAACAGTTTAAAATTTTCAGAAAAGGTACATGTTTGGAGGAAATAGAGCAACGAACCTATTTGGAACCCCATCTCCAGCTCAACATCATTTAGCTACTTACAGCAAAATCAAAAGGATGTTATTTAAGTTATATACAGTTGCTGATAGGGTCAATATTAGGTAAGACACCCTATTTCTCAGTCAATCCACTGCCGCTCGTAAATATATGGCCACTGCACTAAAAATTTAGGGCCCAAGCGATATACGATTTGAAGCAATCCTGCTAAAAAGAAAATTGTCCAGTGAGGGAGCAAAATAAATTTAAGTACGCTATGATTTAAGTGCCCACGGATGTATATTTTGCCTTTAAAGTCATTGTGCTGGACATTATCGACGGGTTATCAGCAGCTGCGTGCTGCTGATTTACTACATGCGTGTTACATTACTACAACAGCACATCGTTCATCGGAACCGTGAACACATGACTTACGGGAGATGCGACGAAAATGTCAATCACAGTTTACATCAACTTGTTGGGCAGTTGAGTGCTTCATTCCGTCACAGGTCCCACATCACATTTTGGCGGTTTATGGGAGGCGACAGTCAAAAAGTTCAAATCCTGTCTGTTAGTTAGTCTGTTATCGAATGATCCTAGTGATCACTCCGTTTTAACTAATGGACATATCTTGATACGAGAGTCACCGTGCCAGCTTCTCGATGAGCCTCCCAATCGACCTTCTCGTTTTTAGGCACCCCAACGTGTTGTAACTGATTTGTGGAAGTGTCAACTAAATAAATTGGATTACTCCATCAATGAACTGCTAAGAGGAGTTTTTCTTTTAATTCTTAACTTCAAATATTGTATAATTGCTAAAGCATTGAAAATTTTGTTTTTCTTAGTTTGCATGGTGTGTTGGAATTTCCGATCATCTTAATCAACCTTGATTTGTAACTAGAAGAATTCCCATGGTTTGACAAACTACCGGAAGAATTACGATCCTTGTGACTAACCTGTCGACGTTTTACATGAAATTTAGATTCTTCGCAGGGTATTGGGCATTCGCCAGTTTCACTGCTTTTTGAACGTCTCGCCACGAAAGAATAAACCCCATCCTCTTCACCCCAAGTAAAAATTTAAGTTTTATTCTCATGTGACTTTCTACATTAAACTTTTAAAACTGCTAATCAAATATAGACAAATTTTTGAAAGCAACGGTATAACCTAAGTGGCCAAGTGAATTCAGAAGACTCCGCCATAGTTTAATGAAAGCTTTAAAGTACAAAGCATAAGCTTGCTCTGGTGAAAGAGCTAAATCAGCCAACCAATTTTGTTAACTTGTAACTACATAGCAATGAGCAGAAACGGTAATGTTTTATTGTCAGATCATCCTAGTCCATTTGATTTATAGCGATCGTAAGGCCATTACAAATATTTAAAAAAATTTTTGTTCCTCCGGTGTTGGGCCACTGAAGGGAGGGGGGGGGGGGGGGTTGTCGAAAAAAACGAAGAGAATTTTTTGATCGAGCAAATAAATATGGATTGCCTAAGCCATTTTTACTTAAAGCTTAAACGTGGAAACCAATCCTATTCTTGCTTTTAATAAATAGGTTGTTATTTTTCATGCAAAAATCTACGAACAAAAAGACAAAAACGAAAGAAATTTTTTTTGGCCGAGTTTCGGAAATTGCACGGTTTGAACTTCCATTTCTATTTCGTGCTAGAAGCGTTAACTCAACTCGTACACTCATTTTTCGAGTTTTTCAGGCTGTAGAGCCAATTGTACAGACAATTGATTTTATAAAAAAAATTAACTCATATCCTACAAATTATTTTTTGCCCCCCGATTTTTCCAATATCCAAGGGGGGCGGGGGTGACAAAAGCTTTGAAAATGATTTGCAAAGGCCTAATTAAATATCCAAAAGAATAATTAACAAAAATTGAGCAGTTTCTGCAGTTGTGCAACGTATGCGCATTAAATTTTATCGTGCTTATTGGAGTGATAGGTGACTGAAATCAACGCGCCGTTGAAATTTTGCAATTTTTGAAACCAGTTGTTTGAACAGAATAAATAAATTTGATTTGTCAATCTCAATTGATAGCAAAATCATTATAGTCGAATAGTCTGAGACATTAAAACCGATTGGTAACAACTCCTTTCTGTACAATCACGATCGGTTTTGATGAACTTTTATTTGTGGGCTAAATAACTGCTAGAATACGGGACTATGGCGTAGCATAAATATGTTTTCGGCGTTGAGTTCTACTATTTTAATAATCAGTTTTTTTGACTCGTATTTTCTTGGTATTGCGTAACATCATAATAAAACTAGGGTTAATGATGAATACCGCAATAAACCTTTATAAAATTCACATAAAACCAAGCGGTTCTAGAATTGTTGTTTGGACCATTCACCACCAAGCTTGGGATACATGTTCCTTGACGTAGGGCTATCAGCACTGGAAGGTTGACAAAAGGCAGCGAAGGGTTTGATAAGAGAGGGTCATGGGGGGTGGAGTCACAATAGGAAGAAAAGGTTTTGATTCTCCTCCATTATATGGATTTTTGGAGAGAAAAAGTGCTGGAGTAAGATCGGGCACTCAGCTAGTCTATTTATATATAAAAGTGAGTGTGAGTTTGTATGTTCCACCATAACTCCAGAACGCCTTGACTGATCTCCACCAAACTTGGCACACAAATTCCATAAGAAGAGAGGGGGGTTCGTAACAGGGGAGAGGCAATAACTCCTAAATGCCTGGACGGTTCTTCACCAAACTTAGCATACATGTTCCTTGACATAAGGGAATCAGCACTGAAGGGTTGACAAGAAGAGGGGGGTCGGGTTCATAACAGGGGGGAGGCCATGACTTCGAAATGCCTGGACGGTTCTTTATCAAACTTTGCACACATGTTCTTTGACATAAGAGAACCAACACTGGGGAGTAAACAAAAAGGAGGGGGAAGGTTCTCTAATAGGTAAGGGGGAGGATCCCTAATAGGGGGGAAGTCATAACTCCGAAACGCCTTGACCGTTCTTTATGAAACGACACACTTGCTCCTTGACATCAGGGAATCAGTACCAGGGGTTGACAAAGAGGGGGGCTAATAACGTGGGGAGACCATAACTCCGGAACGCCTGGACCGTTCTTCATCAAACTTGTCATACATGTTTCTTGACATATTATTAAGGTAATCATAAAAGGAGGAGGGAGGGGGGCTCATAACAGAGGGAGGTCTCCCATAAGTGACGGTGGAACAAAAGTGGGAGCCGATGACCAGAGATTGCTGACAGGAAGGGGGAAGTAACGCCCACATGACTGTAGTAATTTATCCGTACAATAGAAAAAATCAGAATACGAAATACTAAACTGCAATATTCGCAGTTAAAGATTTGTCAAGTGTTACCGTTCGAAAACTTTGCCCCATAGAACCCCCTAAGAACACTCAAAGCCGGAGTAAGAGAGTAACAAGCATACTAGAGTTCGTGGTGATCGAATTGAGATCCACGCTATAATTAGTTAAACTATTGAATCGATGATAAATATGCTATGATTCTAGACTATGATAAGTATGCTATGATCAGTGCTGTTAATATTCATCAGCATAGCGTTCAAACTTCTGGATTATCAGTCTACCTTGCATTGAAAATCTGCTTGCTTTGATCAAACGTACATAATAACTAAATGCAGCAAGCATGAACTTCATGCACGAGAATATACAATATCAGCGCCCTGTGATATTGTAACAAACTGATATTCACGTTTGAGCAGTGAAAATCAATAAAAAAAAATTATGTTGTTATTTAGCATCTATTGCGTTCAGCTGTTGGACATAAGATTTTTCTTTTCATTTACTGCATTTAAAATTGTTTTTTTCCTGAAGTGAATATCACCTTGTGGATTTGAAAATCACTTTCTCCTGTTCTATTTTCACGATATATTGAACTTGTATACTACGATGAAAATCACTGTGCAGTTGTACATACGAAACTCAGAGGCATAAAAAACAATGTATGCTAAGAAAAAAGATTTTCTGTTTTGTTTGAAATTCGGTGATAATTAAAGGCCCTGGCTATGATAATATTGATTTAAATTGATACGTATATTATGATTAATAAAACAGAAGCTCAAATGAAAGTAGGGAAAATAAGGAAATAGCTAAATAGAATGATGAGCGGCTAACGGTCATTTCAAATATAATTGTAAATCTACTCACACACGAAATTAACGCAACAAATAACACTGATAAGATCTGCCGGAAAATGGGGATATTTGGAGTAGGATGGAAGTATGAAAAGGAAGGAAAAAGGGAAATTAGAGCTGAAAAAGGGTTATAGATAATTGGCCAAGGAGGGCTCGGTCATTTCAAGTTCAATCAGCAAAGGAAAAAGGTTGACGAAAAATATTCTAAAGTTACACGTGCATGTTTAACCAAACTATTCTAGTGTCTGATAAAATTAAAAGATAGCTTAAGCTTGAGAGCTATAAGCTTAAGATATACGTCGATTGAAATAATACTGTGCAGAAATCAGACCCATTAAGTTTAACCCTGAAGAACTATCAGAGGCAGTTACGTGCCGTTTAGGAGGTTTACCGTGGAAAATCCATCTGCATTGGAGATTACGACAGCGACGAGCAACTCCTCGCTCCTTGAGTACGACACGCACGCTGGCAGTGGCACATCTGACAGCCACCCATCCGGAGAGCGGCAATTTTCCCACAAGCAGCAGCTAAAGCCACAAGCAGTGGCCGGAACAGACAGCAACGGCCGAAGCCGAAGGCAATCGCCTTCCCCTTAAGCAGTAACCTTCCCGTTAGCCGCTGCCAGCCTCAACAGCAGCCGTTCGTACGTCGATAGTAACCCCTCCGCAGATCCAGCAGCAGCCGGCCGGCAACCACAGTAATACACACCCACACAATCATTGTAAGTTAGGTTAAATAAAATTAATTAACTAAAGTGAGAGTTTTCAGTAGTCGCCGTGTGTCCCTGATTGGTGTCATAAAGCCGACCTCGAGAAGGAGATTCTCTCCCTCTAGATCGAGCTAGCCTAAGAAAAAGAGATCTTGAGTGTCCACCCCGGAAGTCCCCAGTGGTTCGACCAGGGACTTGGGGTAGTAGCGGGAGACCCGTCCGGTCACCGAGCAACACAAGTGTAATTGCACCAAATCAAAGTGACACGTATATAAAGTGCTCGATCATTAATGCTAAGCGTTGATAGCCGACTCTATTTGAGTTTCAGGGGTAATCATTCAAACAGTGTGGAGTTGATCTGAGAACACCATGTTTTTCTCATGGTCAACTTTATGTGGCATGTTCCAGAGTGGGCTCAGCCTATAATTTGTGCGTACTTGCTCCTGGTGGGGAAACTAAACTTAGTACTAAACTAACAAATAAATGAAAAATTGTGGTTAGAAAAGTACAATAACAAAACTAGTCATTTCCTATGGGTGGGGTGGCCATTGTTAAAAGCAGAAGGTGCAAATAGGAAATATGTCTTTTTCTCTTTCTTTATAGGGTTTTATAGGGATTTCCGTAAACAAAACAGGTGTACGTGTGGCTGGGTAGACAAAAAAGGGGAAGCTGACATATGAGGAGGAACGTCCAAAAGCGGAAAAAGCGTTATATTTTTGCATTATAAGCATTTCGGCTATAATAACTAATGTACAAGGGCTGTTAGACAAAGGCGCCCCGAGTAAGATCGGGCATTCAGCTAGTATTACATAATTACCCTTAACGGAGTATTGGTTGAAAGCGCCATCCAAAAAAAATTGGGCTGAATTGCCTTCCAAAAAAACATTTGGTAGGGCTGTCACGCTAGTTAAGTTCCGATTTTACTAGTTTGGTTGCTTCGCTTTAGCCAAGCAAAATTTGAACAAGTTAAGTATGGGATACTTGTAGAACTAATTATTATCTACAATATTGCTGAATTAGCATTCGGGGATTTAATTTCTTATAACGGCGGTTTTTTCACAATCAACGGAGTGGAAAATTCGGTAAACCGCGCCTTCACGCTTCGTCCCATTCTGTTTGGACACTATCAACACCTTTGTTTCATTACTTTCTTCTACCACCCCCTCCGTTGATTGTAAAAAAATTACCGTACATATTAGTGTACAGAGTAATAATGGAACTATGATTTTTGTCGACTTTATCAGTTTCTTTCAGTAAATATTGATACATTTGTGTTAAACACGAGTATCGCGAGGTCAACTGCGAGGTAACGGTTTCAAAAGGATTCTCTTTTAATCAGCCAAATATGTTAGCTCACTTCTGTGATATTCAGAAATTTACGACACAAAAGGTCCAGTGTGACGCATGCGATTTGGCATGTTGGGCCGTCTTGTTGAAATTGTACCTATTTTGCGCAACATTGAATACCTAACCAATTTGAAAAAAAAGACCTATTTAAATCAGTTGCGAAAATGCCGTTTCACAGTTTTGAAGAAGATTTCGTTAAATATAATTAAAATTGTCGTTGACAATGTTACTTTACTTTTAAAAAAGTGTGGTAAGTAGTGATTAAACAAAAAGCTGTTTCCAAAATTGATGGATTTTTCTTATTGCAAATTATTTTTCATTAGTCTAGAATATATTTTCCTAAAAATAAAGTTCAAAGCAAAACGTCACATTTTTCACGGGAAGGCGAATTGAATAAAATCAAATCGAAAAGTTCACATGTTTTTGTCTTCTCATTTTATGTTTCCTACCATCATCCACCAGACGGCGACCACCGTCGGTTTTGGCCAACATCGAACCAGTAGCACACGGGAGCTATGCTTTCCTTGCGAGGATACTGTTAATTAATCGTACCGAGAATTCACGTTTGATCAATTGCACTTGATTGCTATGACCTCTCCGACGCTCGTTGTTGGGTTGAAATTATACCTTATTCAGGAAGCTAACTACCAGTCGGAGGATCATTCGTCATCGCCATAATTGGCAAGGTGCGAATCGTGTGCAAGGTGTTACAATGTAAACCACCGGGCCACGTTCCGCCGAGAAAGTACCTTACCTACTACTACTGCTACTATCCGCATGCTGTAACTTCGACCGTTGGTTGCTTTCGGCAGCATCTCCCCGAAAACCGACACGAGACCTTTGCCTGTGCTTGTGCTTGTGCTTGTTTCGGAAGGTTACGAAATAACTCGCCCCGGTCCAATTACGCAAACATGATCTCACCGTTGGGGCCGGTCTGCTGGCTATTGCTGCTGTTGCTGCTGCTGGCTACTGCTGCTTGGTTCCGTCCAGGAATCATAAAGTTTTTAAATAGCGATTAACAAAACACGGTCTCGACCGCCATCGGCACCAGCAAGTGAAAGTGATCACCTCTCGCAGCCCGTTCTGTGGAGGAGACGCTGGGATCTTTCGACAAAGCGGAGCGGTCAGCAGCGGCGAGAAGCCGGTTCCGGGTTTGTTTATATGAATAAATGACCGAAATTCCTCATGTTGTAGGAAGCTCATGGAAGTAACGGAGGAGGGAAGTCTGCGTGTTACGAGCGTTAACTGAATCTATGAACCTGCCAGATTTCGATGCCCTTGGGCTTTTGGTGGGCGCTAATGCTCTCGACCGCTGCGTTGCAGGCTGGTTTGATGTTCTCCTTTCACCCCGTGTTCCGATCAAACGCCGAACAGGAGCGGACGAGTGATAGTTTTATTTTTAAATTAAAATTCAACGGTGTGAGAAATACTGCATACCGAATCCGAAATTCAAATTTAATTCATTCAGATTGTCAATTAATTGGGGGTATCGATAAGAGGCCTTTCACAAGAGAAAGCATCCTGCAGCAACAGTTTGACAGCAAAATGGGCTCTATTTTCAATATCGGGTAGTCGAAGGATTGGTAAATGAGTTTCAGTACAATTTCTTTGTAGTTTATAAAACGTAGAGTGACACTGATTGGCATTTTAATAGCACAAAGAATCAATTAAGAAAGGAGTGTGAACATATTTAATTTAAAACCGGTGATTTATTTTGGAACATTGCTAGACTTTCCTTTCGTTTTACATTGCTAGACATTCCTTGCTGTATATAGTATGCCTGATGCTGCATTTTTCTACTTTGCTCTTCGATTGAACCGAAACAGCATTATCTATCATGTCTAGACGATTGAATTTAGCGAGCTTTTTCATGCGTGTATAATGGTTAAATCGATTGGAATGTCACATGCATCGGAAGTTACTCCCAACTTACTTGTCGTTCGTCGATGGGAGGACATAAGTTATCGAATCAATTTCTATTTTGAAAAAAATTCGTAAAGAAGAGGTGATTTATTTGCATCAGAATTTAGGTATCAGGTATATCAAGTGTAACACATATTTACTTACAGCGTTTCTGACACTCACGTTAAACGACAAACAAGAGCAGAGCAATGAATGAACTGTTTATATAAAATTTACGACTCAATAGTGTTGTTCCATCGTTCAGAAAACAAGGAACAGTGCCATTCTCCTACGACCACGCTCCAGAAATGTATCAATCAACCTCCACCCACCACGACAGGGGCGGTGGTGGGTGGTCCACGGACTCGAATCAATTCCTGGAAGAAGTGCGAAAAGCGCTAACGAACCGAGACGCAACAAAAGCAAATCACGTCAGTCAGTTTTCCGCCAATTTTGCATCCTTCGAAATTCAAAACAACCTGTTTGGTCTCCTGGCTGGGCTCGGACCGGTCCGGTTCCGGGAAGAGAGACACTGTCTAGAATGACACTTCCACTCCCAAAACGGCATAACAATGGAGGCGCGCCGGGTAAAACGATACCTTCCGATCGGTCACCAAACAAGGCATGTAAATACGTTGAAGTATATTTTAAGCTCCGGTTCTTCGAAAAATGAAACATGAACCTCTGGCGTAGGAGCTTTTGTCAGGGGGGCAAAAAGCAAATCGCTGACGATTGTAACAAACGGCTCTAACGAGATGTCGGAAGAAACAGGCCGTGTAGGTAGGCCCTCCCGGTAGGTCGTCGTCCCGTTCCAGTTTGTTGCAATCGATAAACGGGTGCTATGATAAATAGCTTAAACAAGAGCTTTGCAGTTATTTTACGTCAGTTGCCATGAAACGGTCCCAACGCGAACTGCCCACAACCGCTACAAGGGAGCAAAAGTAAATTAAATCAGCGCGACTCAGTCCTTCAGCGATCCCGGTCCCAAGCGGTATTTCGGTGCTTAGTACAGATTGAGCTTAATTCCGACTGGATTTGCCAGCTTGCCAAGGGGCTTTTGCTCAGACCGGGAAGGACGAATTTCTGTGACTGGATTTTGACAACTGATTGACGACTGTATGCTGAAAAAGGCGATGTTTATGGTTTAATAAATGCATGAAAAAAATAACGTTTATATTGGTTATCAATCAAATAATAAACTATGATTATTTACAAAGCCAATTACGTTGATTGTTTATTTATAACTGGATTTGGTCACCCAGCAAATTTCGTACTTCCCCAAATTGGACTGAATGTTATAAATTGTAAATTTTAGCTGAACTAAGAGCTGCTTTTTTTAGAAGATGGAATATAGGTTAAGTTTTGCATATTTTTGAGGAGTTCAGCGTTTAGTATAGTGTATAGTCAATCAAACATAGGGTTTTCAGAGAACGTTTATATCTAAAAACTGCATTAATTATAGTGTAATTAAAAATTGGATAATCAGCGGTTTTAGTCCCGTTCCGTTATGGATAACTGACGTAGCTTTAGACGAATACACTGAACTCTTTTTTTACACGGGGGATATCACGATTAAACTAGTTGCCTGCACCATATCGCTTATAAACTTACCATACGTGTGGCGTAGCAATACGATATATCGCATCAATCAAATTGATTTTCAACCGGTTGCCTGTTAAACTGCAATAAACCTGTTGGTTTTATAGAGTTATTGAAACGGTAACACCCTGAATAATCAGATTTATTGCTGTTATTAGGTATAAACAATTTTAGAGTTCAACACCGAAATCATTTTTTTATGTGAAACCACATTGCCATAGTCTAGTATTTTTTAGACTGCAAACAAAAATTTAAGCAAAAGCAAAGTGTGAGTTGTAGAAAAAGGTTCACAGGAGGCAACTAAAATGATTTTGCAAGAAATTAAGATTGAATAACTGAATATATTTAATTTGCTAAAACAATCAGTTTCCATTTCAGGTTTCAACCAATTGCCACATATAAGCATGACAAAATTTAATGCGCATATGCTGTAAAGCAACGGAGACTGCTGAAAATCTATTAATTAGTCTGTGGGATATTCTTTTATGGTCGCTACGCTATACACCAGCTCGATCACGATGATCCGACAGTAAAACTTTAACTTTTCTGCACACGGTTGTATTTTCAAGTTGACAAAGCCGGCGGACTGATTTAGCTTTTTACCAGAGCAAGCTGTATGCTTAATGGCTTCATGGTAGCGATAAAGCTTCATTAAATTATGGCGCTAGTGGTGATCTCCCAAATAACAATTCCAAGTTCCATTACGTTCCTCTAGTGGTTTTTCATAGCCAATGCCGCCTAGCTTTAGGCCATTGCAAACATTTTTAAAAGTTTTTGTCACCCCCCTTGAAAGTGGTTTGAAAAATCGGGGGGCAAATAAATAATTTGTGGGTTATAAGTTAATGTTTGTTTAAAAAATCAATGTGGGCTCTACAGCCTAAAGAACTCGAAAAATGAGTGTACGAGCGGATTTCACGCTTCTAGCATGGTACAGAAATGGAAATTTAGACAAATTTTTCGGAAATTCCGAAAATCAGCAAAAAATCGCACCCCCTTTAGTTGCCCAACACCGAAAGGACAAAAACTTTATAAAATATTTGTAATGGCCTTATTTAGGTTTTATTATTTGTGGTTTTATTATGGCGTTAAGCAATACCAGGATGTTAGAATTCAAAAACTACTTACAGTTAGCTATAAAACCAGAATAAAACTGTTTATAAAGCAAATTTGTTGTGGTTGCTTAAATGGATGGATGGTAAAATTAGTTGGTTGCGACACATCTGTTACAAACTTACTATAAGTGGGGCATAGCAATACAATATGGCGCACCAAACAAAAGCGATCTTATTGCGCGTTTGTTAGATCGGTTTTGTCCGTTAGTTTTATAGTGCTATAAGAACGGTAACACCCTAACCAAAACTGATTGGTGTTATTATGAAATAAATATTAAAGTACAGCACCGAAATCATTGTCTATGCGATGCCATATTGCGATATTCTAGTATTTTTTTAACTCGCAAACGAAATTTCATCAAAGCCACGCGAGTGGTAGAAAGAAAGTTATTATCAGTCGGTTTTCATGTCACTGTAAGCAACTGATTTTGCTAGAAATTGAGATTGTCTAATTAAATATATTTATTTTGTTTTCGAAAATCGCAAAATTTCGATGACCTGTTGATTTTATCCACCTACCATACCAATATGCACGATAAAATTTAATGCGTATGTGCTGCACAACTACAGAGACTACTAAAAATTTATTATTTATTCAATGGGTTATTTTATTAGGGACCATAATAACAATAAACCAAATGTATCAAGATGACTTGACAGTAAAATTTTACCTTTTCTGCTTCTACTATGAACTATGATACTATGTAAACAAAATTGGCCGAATGATTTAGCTTTTAAATAAAGCAAGCAATTATGGCAGTGGCTATCAAGCAGCGAAAAGCATAATCGGTTTTATTGCTGCTTTCTGCAGAGCGTGATAGCCTACTTGAGCTTATAAGCTGTTTCTTATAGAGTTTATAAAAACCTTCTGCAGAG